>NC_043715.1:48113519-48147736 GCF_006229205.1 Suricata suricatta
TTTTTTATTTCTGCTAAAATTTTAAATTTGAACTTATTCCCAAACCAAACATTTTAAGATTTTGTTCCAGAAAAGACCAAATAGTCTTCAGGAAAAGACTTTTCTCTACAGTCTCAACAGCTGCCAGTGCTCACGTCCCACGTCCGGGGGAACAGTGACTGGTCACACTGTTTAAAAATGTAACAGCTCTTATTATCAAAAAGACAAGAAGTAACAAGTGTGCTACGTCAATAAAGGGGAGGGAAGAATATTATCTTACTTGTATGTACTAACACTCTGACAACACAATTTAAAAAAAAGAATAACACCTTCAGTGCCTCAGTTGGTTGAGCATCTGACTTCGGCTCAGGTCATGATCTCACAGTTTGTGGGTTCAAGCCCTGCATCACGTTCTGTGCTGACAGGTCAGAGCCTGGAGCCTGCTTCGGATTCTGGGTCTCCCTCTCTCTCTCTGCCCCTCTCCTGCTCGTACTCTCTCTTGCTCAAAAATAAACATTTAAAAAATAAAATAATTTTTTAAAAAGTACCTTAGGATTAAGCAGAGACTGGTCCAAATCCCAGTTCCCCGGATGCCACTGGCCCTGTTGCTAAGCGTCTCTGACCCTCAATTTCCCTATTCATTCATCTAAAGGATGCAGTGAGGGGCCCATAACCTCCTATCTGCAGAGGGTACAGAACAGCACCAGGGACACAGAAAGCACTTTATAAGCGCTAACTACGGCTAGTTATGCCACCAGAGAGCCATCCTATAGGAGTGCCCTTACCAGAGGCAAGGAGCAGAGCATGGTGGCCGCTGCAGGTAACAGTCAGGGGCCATCGGCACTGTCTCCCCGGCTAGTGCGGGCCCTCCCGGAGTACGGTCGTGGTTGAATTTAAACCTGAGACGGGGCTCCTGGGCGGCTCGGTCGGTTAAGGGTCCGACTTCAGCTCAGGTCATGATCTCACGGTTCGCGAGCTTGAGCCCCACCTCGGGGTCTCTGCTGACAGCGCAGAGCCTGCTTCAAATCCTCTGTCTCTCTCTCTCTCTCTCTCTGCCCCACTCATTCTCATTCTTTCTCTCTCTCTCTCTCAAAATTAAACATTTAAAAAAATAAAACAAAATGGAGGATCTGGGTAACCTGGGGAGTGGCTGCCCCTCAGAACCACTTGCAGGGGATGAGATTCTGAGGCAGCCCCGGGACAGGCAGGCTGATGTTGTTCCCCTCGGTGGCCCAGGGAGGAATGAGGTGACGGCCAGCTGGGCAGACCCCTGCTTGCTGCAGGAGCTCAGGAAGGAGGCGGATGGAGGCGGCAGGGGGCACTACCACGGGGGCCAGCTGGGCGCATTCAACACTGGAATCAGCCCCCTTTAGGTTCTCACTCACAGGAGTTCAACAGTGGGAGAGGGAAGAGCAGGTGCAAAGGCCCTGAGGCAGGAGTGAGAGTGCTGTTTTAAGAGAAGGAAGAGAGATGAGTGTGGGTGGAGTCGAGTGAGTGAAAAGGAGGGAGGTAGGAGATAAGGTCAGAGAAGTAAGGGAGGCACACCACACACATGCTACTGGCATTCTGGGGAAGGGGAAGGGGAAGGAGGCGGCGGCGAAGGAGATGGAAGGGGAAGAGGTGGCCGAGGGGGAAGAGAATATGTACATGTATATATAATATAGAAATTCATGTCACATATAATCATATCTTATGTATTTATATGTAATTTATATTATTATTACGATTATTAAAGCCATTCACCACGTGCAAGCAGCATAGCGGGTCCGGCCCTCCACCACAGCCAGACGCTTCCTCCAGGCCTTGAGACAGGAACACCCCACCCATCGCCAAGGACCCCACACGCCGCCCCCACTAGGGGGCAGTATTAGCCCTGGTTGGAACAGTTCATGCCGGCTCTTGCAGACCATTTTAAGGATTGTGATCTTAGAGGGTTCTGGAACCTCTAGAGGCTTTGGGCCTGAGGAGTGACATTAAACGGTCATCCTGGCTGCACAGTGAATGGATTGTGGAGTCCAAGGATAGAGCTGCCGCACGGCTCAGCTCCGAGGGGTGCGCTGCAATGCAGTGCGCGTAACCCCAACGGTGCTCCCAGCTTTAGAACAGCTACGAGCAGCAACCCGGGAAACACAGGGCAGGGCGGGCGGTCAGGAGGTGGCTGCAACCCTCCAGGCAGCAGACGGCAGTGGCTCGAGCCACGGTGGTTGCAAAAACGCAACGGGGAAACGGTGAAGTCTGAGATCCCGAGGCCGACGGTTCTTACTGGCAGAAGAGATGTGGGATGCAAGCAGGCAAGAGACCCCAGAGAAGATTCTGGGGAAGTGCTATTCCCGACGAGGGGAAGACGTGGGGGCCCCGGGGGCTGGGGAAGAAAATCCGGAAATGTGAGCACAGAGCCAGTCCCTGCGAGACAGAGCCATTTCGGAAGCTCGCCACCTCTGCAGGGACCCTCCAAGGGACCAGCCGTGGCTCCGTGATGCCCCAACGGTACAATCGTCTTTCTGCGGCCTCCCAACTGCAGTCTAGACCTAGAGGGAAGGCAAGAGTGTCCACACCGCCGCCGGCTCCGTGGTCTTTCGTCACCCCCAAGAGAGCCCATGAGTCCCGTCCCTCCGTGTCCCACCCCCGTCCAGCCCAGGTTGCCCAGGGGGACAGACAAGTGCCCCAGGGTCTGGGAGGTGAGCCTGGGGAGAGGGCCGGGGGTTTAGGGTGGGCGACAGGGGGGACCACCGGCATCGGGCTGGGGTCTCACCAATTCCGCACGCTCCTCCAGACGCTGCAGTGACCCAGCTCTCTGGCTACAAAGAACAGCCTTGGCCCTGTTTTCGCTGATGAGGAGCGTGACCTTGTGCCCCTCCAACATGCCCCAGGGGTCCTCGGTGCCACCGGAGGTGCCGGGCACGCAGTGGTGGCCCCGAGTGGAGTCACAGGCTACCGACAGAGCCTGGGCTCCGAGCTAATCTTTGTCAGGCACCCGCAGCCTGGTGTGAAGCTGTTGACATCAAACAGCCTCGAAGGCCACGGACGTGAGTTTATCAGGACAAGTGGTGACACGAGGAAAGGTAAAGGTGGCCTCTCCTCTGCCTGGCATCGGTTTCCACAGCCGGGGCCCAGAGCGCAGGAGCAACAGGGACACTGAAGTCCCCTGGGTCCTCGGGTTTTGAAGCCTGCAGGCTGCTTGGCAAATGGACGGAAGGGGTCGCACGGTGTCACCTGATCCACCTGGGAGACACCAGCTAAGTTTGAAAAACAGGGGTCTAGAATTTTTTAGTTTTTTTTAATTTATTTTCAAGAAAGAGAGAGTGCACTTATGCCAGGGTTAGAAAGAAGGAGAGGGAGAATCCCAAAGTGAGGCTCAAGCTCACCCAGCAAGGGCGTTGAACTCACAAACTGTGAGACCATGACCTGAGCCCAAGTCAGCTGCTTAACCAACTGGGCCACCCAGGTGCCCCAGAGTTTTAAATGACAGCAGCTGGCGCTGACAAGGATGAGCGTACACCAGAGCAAGATTTCTGGGCAGGATGCGTCAAAGGACATTAAAATGTGCCTTCTCTTTGACCTCACGATTCCTCTTATAGTTACCTTAAGACCATCGTTATAGATACATGAGGATGTTTACCTCTGAGCAAATCCTGAAAGTGTCGTTTATGGGATCGCTTGGTCTGGGATCAAAAAGACAGGTCAGAATTACCTAAGTCAAGAGACTGAGTGGCAGTGCAACAGCTGGAGCTCCAGCAGCCCCTTGGAGCAATGAGGAGGCCTATGGAAGGAAGCTATGTCCAGTACAATGAAAGAGAAACCCAGAAGGTGCTTGGATCTCCAGTGACCATGAAGCCACAAGACCCGACTGTGATTTCTTTATCAGTCAGCTATTGCTGTGGAACAAACCTCCCCAAAGCTTAGTGGCTTCGAAAGAGAGACACGGGTAGCACACAAGTTCTCTTGAGCCCTGGGCTCAGGATTCATAATTTATTATTTCAATCTCATTCTATTAACCAAAGCAAGTCAGGAGGCCAGCCCAGACTCAGGGTGGAGGGAAGGGGGCAGGAAAATAATTCTACCTCTTGATGGAAGAGGCCGTGGGTCATGTTATGGGGGTGTGGATACAGCGAGTGGAGAAATGGGGTCGCTGCTGCAATCAAACTACCACAACTTACGTTACATGAGAGAGAACTACATGCTCTATTAATGAATTTCTGTTTTACGCAGCTGAACCAAAGCCCTACTTTACATAAAGAGTACGGCAGACGTGAGTATAAGCAAAGGCCCTGTGGTTGGAGGAGCATGGAAAGTTCAAATAACTGAAATAAATGAGGTTTGGGGGTGCCAGGGGCAGAGGACCCAGTTAGGGAGCCTCTTCCCATCAACCCCGTGTTTGCTATGGTGGGCCCACATGTCTGGCGACCGTCACACTCTCCTGGGACAGGTTCTGGCTCAGCCCACTTTGTCAGGCACATGCTGAGGGCTGGATTTCATTCTATGGGCATTCAGGATGAAGACAGGGTCCTGAGCTTTGAGAATTCCCATCTCCCCACCCCCCTCTTTCTCTCTCTCTGAAAACCTCAAGAGAGTGGGTAGGAATGGGGGCATGGGAGACTTACGAACCTGGAGCTTTTTTAAAAAGAAAATTTTTTAATGTTTATTTTTGAGAGAGAGAGAGAGCACGCGAGCAAGCGTGTGGGGGGAGGGGCAGAGACGGAGAGGGAGACACAGAATCTAAAGCACGCTCCAGGTTCTGAGCTGTCCACACAAAGCCTGAAGTGGGGCTCGAACTCATGAACCACAAGATCATGACCAGAGCTGAAGTTGGACGTTTAACCGACTGAGCCACCCAGACGCCCCAAGAAGCCGGGGCTTTTCTTTAAAAGTCTGGGTTTTGGGAAGAGGCCTAACTTACTCACAGTCTTGTCTGCCTGCAAGAGACTTGCTGCTCTCTCTCCCCAAATCCACTTCCTCTGCTCCCACAGGCCACCGCTCTACAGGGTTTGAAGTGCACATTTCCCGGGCGCCTGGCTGCCTCAGTCATTTGAGCATCTGACTTCGGCTCAGGTCCTGACCCCACACGTCGTGGGTTCGTGCATATGCAGCAAATCTGTAAATGTGGTGTTGTGCCATAAATCTTATCCCGTTTCTTACCGAGGCAGGTGTGGTTAGTGACCACCAGTGCTTGCGGCTGCGGCTTCCTCCGGGACCCAGGGCCGGACTCCATTGCCCATCCTCCCTTGCAGTGGGCGGGGCCATGTGACGGAGTTCTGCCCCACGGAACCTGACGTGAATGGAATCACTGAAGTCACTTTTAGGCCTGAGCTATAAAATCCTCCCCTTCTTTTTTTTAATTTTTTTCATGTTTTGTATTTATTTTTGAGAGACAGAGGCAGACAGCGCGAGCAGGGGAGGGGCAGAGAGAGAGGGAGACACAGAATCTGAAGCAGGCTCCAGGCTCTAAGCTAGCTGTCAGCACAGAGCCCGATGTGGGGCTCGAACCCACGAACCATGAGATCACGACCTGAACCAAAGTCAGATGCTCAACCGACTGAGCCACCCAGGTGCCCCCATGATGCACATCTTCATGTTCCTTTGGGCTGTGAGAACATTCCTTTGGGAGTATATGCCCAAGAGGGTAATTGCTGGGTCCCGGGGGCTGCACATGCCTGATCTGCCCAAGTCCCACCAGGCTGTCCTACAAAAGTGCTGCTCCCGTCCATATTCCCGGCGCACCGCCCGAGGCCCCCACAGCTCGTGTCCCCATCAACGCCTGGCATCACCCCGGTTTTCCAGGCTTCGGGTGTACAGAACACCCTACCTTCTGATTCCCACTTCCCCGGTAAGCTCTGAGTTGGAGCATCTCTTCACATGCACGTTCGCATTCGGGTGTCCTTCTAGTGTGACAGCAGACAATTCCAAGGTGTGAGTGTCAGGGCGGTGCTCGCCTTCCGGATCAGGACTCCGTGCCGAACCCTCTGAACCTGCAAAGGACAAAAGCAGGATGAGCGCCTGTCCCCAGGGAGTGGGGTCTGAAGTTCAGGCACATGTGTGAGATGAAGAGAAACCCTCCCCACACCTTAGCTTCGCTGACTGAACCCAGAGGCCCAACGACACGAGGCCCCAACAGCCAGGAAGAGCCCTCGATGTTGGATGGTGACACATTTACCCAATTCACCGCTTGTGCTGTGAGAGTCTGTGCCCTGGTCCTCACTGGGGCCCCAGAGAAGACCTATACACTCATTCAGCCAGTCAGCAAATGTATACTGGGCATCCGCCATGGGCCTGGCTCTGTGCTGCGGACACAGGGCGCAGACACTCCCATGGGGTGACATGCCCTCCGCCCGAGATGCGCACTCTGCGCGGAAAATGGCAGGGCTGGGACAGGCTGAAGAGGAGCTGCCCCAAGTTCCCTTGACTTCCAGCAGTGGCCTCCCCAACCCCTTCAGGCTGTCACTCCTCATGTGATTTCTGAGGGTGACAGAGAAGGGGAGCTGGGGTAAGTAGGGGTCCTGGGACCAGCCAGCGGGCCCTCTCCTCATGCCCCCCACATCCAGAGCTGCTGAGTCCTCAGGCCAGCAGGCAGCCTCTGGGGCAGGACAGGGGACAGGAAGGGACAGAGGTTAGCTACAGAGACATTTAAACAGCTTTCAGGCTCCCTCCCCTTGATTCCGCACGCCACCCCGTGCCATGCTGTGCACCTCGACATAATCAGCATCTGACTTCCCTTCTCAGGTGAGAAAATAACACCCACCCTGATCTGGGGGGGAGACAGAGGAGAGAGGGTTTTAATTCTGCCCTGAGGAAGGGGGTGCAGGATACGGAGCACAGCTGTTCACTGCCTCCCCGTGACAAGGGGGTAAAATCCCCAAATCGCTCTAGTGTTGGAGACCTCCACCATATGACCCACGCTAGCCTTTCCAGAGTCCCCCCCCCCCACATGAACAGGAAATTCCATCCCTTGTTCCTCACTCAACCTTACCATCTCCTTGCCCCAGATCCACATTCAACAAGGAGGAGGCTGAAGAGGGTGCTCGCTGACTCCCCCACTCACTGTCTCCCCACAGGAGAGGCTTTGAGCCTTGCGGTCAGGGTCTCCACAAACAGGCCTCTGCCTCCCTTCGCACCACTAGCTTCCACACACCAAGAATTCTGACCTCCTGTCCCGCTCACACGACCCTGGCAGCCATTCCACCAGGCCCAGGGCAGTGGGGGGGGGGGGTGTCCTGTGGAGCAGGGCAAGTTCCTTGGTTCCCCCACACCCAGAAGGGTAAGCTCTGAAGCCTTCAGCTTGACATTCAAGACTTCTATAATCTGGTCTCTGCAGACTTGGCCACCATGGACAGAGCACCAAGAGCACAAAGAGAACTCAGAAACCGGGTTCACCCATTTCTATCCCCACCCTGCCCAGGGATCCCCCAGCCCCCCTACAGAGATGAGAGCCCCACCCTCCTTTCGGGAGAAGGAAACCATGGCTGCCTGGTCCCTCGTGAAGCCCAGGAAATAGCCCGCGGTGGTGATCTGAACTGCACCAACCATCACTCCAAGCTCAATGCCAGCAACACCCTGTCCCGGGACGGGTGGTCCATAGAACGCCCTGGCCACTCTCTGCTGAGGTTTCCATGGAGACAGAGGAGAGGCAGGGGTCGGGCAGGCTGTGGTGGTCTAAATAACGTGCGTGAAGATCTCCCAGTCCTCTCCCTGCGACCTGTAACTGTTCCCTGACTGGTAAGAAGGTATTCTGCAGATACGATGACGATAAAGACCTTGAGACGGGGCGACTGGCCTAGATCCCCCAGCTGGACGCTAAAGACGAGTGTTCCTATGAGGCGGCGGCCGAGGGAGATGTGACAGAAGAGAAAAAGGCCACATGGTGGAAGTAGCAGAAGCGGAGGGAAACGGAGTCAGAGAAGGTGCTGCCATACTGGCTTTGAACATGAAGAGGCCACGAACCAAGGAATGCAGTTCTAGAAGGTGGAAAAGATGAGGGGACAGGTTCCCCCTGACAGCTTCCCAGGGGACCAAAGCCCTGCACTATCTTGGCTTCTGCCCCCGAGACACTGATTTTGGGCTCCTAACCTCGGGGAATATAGAAGGGTACCTGTGTGTTGTTGTAAGTTACCACACTTGTGGCCATTGTTACCGGAGCCAAGGGGAAAGAATCCAGAGGCCTGACGCCTCCATGAACCACCCACTCACCCTGGATTTCAACTGCCTGGTCAACTGAGCCTCATTAGTCTAGACCCCATCCCCCACTGGGCCCAGGGCCAGGGAGAGCAAGCTCCTGGATTCCAGCTCACACACGGCACTGAAGTTAATTTGTGTGAACCGAGGCCAGACCGTGTGTGGTCAGCACCTGGCCAGATGCAGACGGGACGGAAGGAGTAAGAGAAGTGGGAGATGTCAGCCTGGAAACAGAGGGCTCTGAACACACCGAGTGCAAGGAACAAACTGGAAGTACTTCTAAGTACAGATCCTGGGCTGGAATTCTGGCTCAGCCACTTCCTGGCTGAGTGATCTTTAGCAAATTCCTAGACCTCTCTGGGCCTCCTCGTCCTCTAATAAGTGGAGACAACGCATAGGTTGGTCGTGAGGTTGTCCGGATACTGAAATGGCTGCAAATTCTTTGTCACTCCTTCCACGGAGAGGATGGGGCGGCGGCCCCTCCCGGGAACCAGAACTAGCCTGGGCTGCAGTGGCCCCTCCCTGGAACCAGGGCTGGTGTGGGGCTGCTTTGACAATAGCATAGGACAGAGGGACTCTCGTGACTCTCCTGCTGAGGCCATAAGAGGTCATGCAACTGCCAAATGCCCTCATTTCCTGTGACCGCTGTAACGAACTCAGCGTTACACAAACTTAGCAGCTCCAGAGAACACAAATGTAGTCTCTCACGGTTCTGCAAATCAGAAAGCCAACGTGACTGAGCACGGCCACGTCCCCCTGGGCTCTAGGGGAGAATCCATGCCCTTGCTTTTTCCAGCTTCTAGCAGCACCTGCTTCCCTTAGATCAGCTCGTGGCCCCTCCTCACAGTGCCCCGACCTCCTTTCCATCTCCTCCTCTGACTCTGATCCTCCTGCTTCCCTCCTATAAGAACTCTTAGGATTACAGAGGGCCCATCCGAAAAATACAGGTGGATCCCCCCATCTCAAAATCCTTAACTCAAGTATGTCTGCAAAGTCCTTCTTGCTACGTGAGCTAACACGTTCACCAGTTCCAGGGATTAGAAGGTGGACAGGCGCTACTCAGCCTGCCACAGTTGGATAGACATCTCTCTGTGCCTCAGTCTCCACATCCTCAAAATGGGAATTAACAGTAGTACCCATCTCTGGCACTGTTGTGCAGTTAAGTAAGATCACGGGCCTGGCACTAGGAAGGGCTCAAAAGCATTAGCTGTTGCCTGAGTTTAGAATCTCCCAGAAGAGGACTCTGAGACTTCCTAGTTAATTTCGGAAGCTCAAGGAATAGTGATGGGTGGGGCGGGCGGGAGGCAGTGATACAGAGCAAGGAGGATAGATTATAGAGGGGGGCGCTATGCCAGCTGCCACAGCCAGTAACCAGAGCACAAGCCTACAGGGCGGCTCTGGGAGAGGGCAGTGCACTCCCAAGGGGCAAGGGCACTGGGGTGTTTGCTCCAATTTCTCCCGTCATCGCCTGAGCGCAGTTCCCACAGGGTGTTAGTTCTCAGGCACAGTGGCCTTCAGAGTGGCCAGAAAAACAGCCCACAGGCACCAAGACGCATGCCAGAAGCCTGCTGGAAAGCCACGGGACACCCAAGGGACGTGGGCACGGCTCTGAGAGCACCCGCAGCAGCTGTTTTCATTATTATACCCAGCCACACGGGCCAAGAGTTCACGTGAGCTGCGTGAAGGGATCCCTAGGTCATGGCGGAGAGGGGTCACATCCAGCTGGGGTTGCTGAGGCCACAGCCCCCCAACTCCTAGTGCCTGTCAAGGCCACTTAGGCCTCCAGGGGTATGGGACCCCCAAAGAGAGCTGCGAACTTCTGTGCCAGGGGTCACCCCCGCCCCACCC
Source organism: Suricata suricatta (assembly GCF_006229205.1). Lineage (NCBI taxonomy): Eukaryota > Metazoa > Chordata > Mammalia > Carnivora > Herpestidae > Suricata > Suricata suricatta. The sequence goes on from NC_043715.1 coordinate 48,123,513, forward strand.
CCTTGACTGTAAGGCGTGAATCAGGCATCGGTGTGCAGTGGCTGACGCCAAGTCAGGGCCCCCCAGGGAGGCAGGACTGCCAAGGCCTCTGTAGCCTCGTGAGGCAGGATGCTCCGATGTGTAATCGTTCACGTGGAAAGGGACCGATTGTCAGAAGACCAGAAGGTGCCTCCAGGTCAAGGCAGGACCGGGCTCTGGATCTCGAGGAGCTGAGCAGCCAGGCCCCTGTGCCCCCAGGGCAGCTTCTGTCCTTTCCCTGGAGTCAGATGGCCCCCTCACTGCTCCCTCATCTTGTTCTCACACACGAGCGCCATACTAGTAAGCCCCCTTCCTCTGGACACGTGACCATGTCCACAGCCTGGCTCTGCGTCTGCGGCTCTGCGCACGGTTCCCGTACTGCACACGGACAGAGTACCTATTCCGTGCGCACACACAATGCCTATCACCGTCACCCTCTCCCCGGCAAGCTCTCCCCACCACGGCGAGGGAAGGGCCGCCGCAGGCCCCGACTCTCGGCTTCCAAACCCCAGTACCTGGGCCTCCCCGTCGAAGCCTGCCAGGGCCAGTCTTGGTCATCCTGAGGCCTCTTTTCTAGAAAGCTCACGGAAATGGAATCAGACGTTATGTGGTCTTTCGTGGCCAGCTTCTTTTGCTCGGCGTCATGAGTCCAAAAGTCATGCCAGCCGCTGCGCGGATCAAGCGTTCACCGCACCTATTGCCCAATGGCGTTCCATGGAGGGGCCGGTCCACAACTTGCTTCTCCGTTTGCCTTCTTTTTTCTTTTTTTTTATGTCTTTTATTGTGAGAGACAGAGCCAGAGAGCGAGCAGGGGAGGGGCAGAGAGAGAGAGGGAGACACAGAATCCGAACCAGGCTCCGGCTCAGAGCCCAACCCGGGGCTCAAACTTACAAGTGGGGAGACCATGGCCTGAGCCGAAGTCGGACACCTAACCGACGGAGCCACCCAGGCGCCCCGTCTCTGTCTGCCTTTTAATAGGCAGTAGGGTTATTCCTAGCTGGGGCTGTCATAAAAATCGCTAAGAACACACAGATCACGCTCTGAGCATTCATCTTCAAGTCTTTGTGTGAAGGGTCTGTCTTGGCCTTGAACTGTGGTTCTGCTATTCGAAGGGGGGGGAGGGTGGCCCCACGGTCCATGACTGAGCTTGGCGGGGCCACAGGGGCTTGGACATTCCTGCTCAACGCAGGACTCCTCTGAGGAGCCTTCCGGGTTCCGGAGGCCCGCACTGGCGGACGGGCGGTCAGCAGGCCCGCGTGTGGTCTGCGTGTGCTCCGCTTCCCTGTTTCCTGCCCCATCACCGGCGTCTCCCTCCCACGCCTCCTACGCAGCTCACTCAGTCCCCGCGTCTGCTTCCCCCAGAACACAGCCGGAGACACAGAGCAGAAGCACTCGGGAGAGAACCGGGCCAACAGCGAGTGCACTGAAAACGTTGGCTCACCCTATGCTTTCTACACAGGGATGGGCACACAGGTTCTGGGGCTGGGTGCCTGGGTTCGTTGTCTGTGCGGGAGAGCCCCCTCGGAGGGAGGGCAGTGGTGCCCAGGGCTGCCCCGCTGGGGCCCATCCATCAAGGGCTTTTGAGGTATCCCCATGGCTCAACCCTAAAATAAAGAAGGATGGGGCAAGAGGGGAAGGGGTCAGAAGCCCAAGCGGGAGAAAATAGAAGAGAATCCCCCGTTCTCTTTGCTCTGACCTCAGCTCCCAGCCTGGAGCGATCTTCACTGGCGGAGGCAAGAATCTTTAAAGCAATCTGAGTTTGGAGGGGGGTCACCTGGGTGGTTGTTGCTTAAGCATCCGACCAACTTCGGCTCAGGTCATGATCTCACGGTTTGTGGGTTCGAGCCCCTCATCGGGTTCTGTGCTGACAGTTCAGAGCCTGGAGCCTGCTTCCGATTCTGTGTCTCCCTCTCTCTGCCCCTCCCCTGCTTGCACTGTCTCCTTCTCTCTCTCAAAAATAAACATTAAAAAAAAATTTTAAACAATCAGAGTTTTCATGATGAAATAGGGCTGGTTACTTTTATCGCTGAAACGAGACAGCTCTCGGGACAGAAGGTGACATCAGGTCCTTCTGTCACGAAAGAGGACCCAGGGGGCACAGCAGAATCGGCCCTCAGAGCCGCCTACACGGTCGGGGAGGAAAGAACAGATGTGGGGTCAGTGAATGCCTCCACCTGGGAGACGAGGTGGGTCCGCAGTGAAGAGTGTAGCCCCCGCCCTTACCCGCAAGTACTCAGGCCAGGGCTGCGGGCAGCCCCTTGGCCCAGAGCAGGGAGTGAGCCCCCCTGGGGAAGGGGGCATTCATGTGGGCGGGGCACGGGCAGGACACCCTGGAGGCTGTCCACAGGGTGTCACAGACACAGAAATCCAGGCAGACGTAAATGTGTCCCGAGTGACCCCAGGCATGTAGACCCTGGCCCCCTTCCAAGCACCATTAACCACTCAAAGGGACCGGAGCTCTTTGAAGACACAGCTTGTCCAGAGGACGGAGCAGCAGAAGTTCAAAGTGGGCCAGAATGCCTTCCTGCGGCAGAAAGCACAGGCACCTGCCAGGAGAGATGGGGTCACGGCGACAGGACGCGGAAGCCATCGGAACTCCTTCGGGCCAACAAGGGATAATTTTAGCATCAACGTGAGCAACAAGAGCGTACATCCGTCTGCTGGGGCTGAGGTAACAAAGGAGCACGGACGGAGCGACTCAAACAACACAGAAGGATGGTCTGGCCGTTCTAGAGTTGAAGATCAAGTGCGTGTAGGGCCTATCCATTCCCTGCTCCCGCAGTGTGTGAAAGCATCTCCCCTCCCTCTCGGCCTTCATTGTTTTAATCCTTTCCATGCTTATTCATTTTTGAAAGACAGAGAGAGAGACAGAACACAAGTGGGAGAGTGACAGAGAGAGAGAGGGAGACACAGAATCTGAAGCAGGCTCCAGGCTCCGAGCTGTCAGCACAGAGCCCGACGCAGGGAACTCATAGACCACGAGATCATGACCTGAGTCGAAGTCGGACCCTTAACCAACGGAACCACCCAGGCGCCCCTGCCTTCATCTTTCCATGGTGTTTGTTCTTCCTGTCTGCATGTCCGTGTCCAAATCTCCCCCTTTTTGTAAGGATACCAGTCACATTGGGCCCCAGTTAGGACCTCATCTTAATTACATCTGCAATGACCCTATTACCTAATAAAGTCACATTCTCAGGCACTAGAGAGTTAGGACTTCCACGTACGAACTGGAGCAGGGGACGGGACGAAATTCAACCCTCAACAGATAGTAAGAGACTATAAAGCACTGAATAAAACAGGGAGCCACAAACCCATACTGATACACAAATACTGACTTACGTAAATTAATAAAGTAAAAGTGTGGTAAGAGGATATTTTCATGGTCTCAGAAGAGCTCCCCACGAGTTAGTAGTTCATTACAAAGTAGGACAGAAGAGCCTTTGAAGAGCTCCCATTTCCAAATACAGTCACACTGAGGGTTGGGGCTTCAACATATGAAACGGGGGGGGGGGGGCATGATTTGGGCCATAACCGCCCCCTTGTCCCTGAAGACAGGTCAGAGGCAATGCTTTCCAGTGAGTGGCTCCTGGGGTTCCCTGGCAGGAACCCCCATCCACAGAAGTACCCTGCTCCTGAGACCCCCCCCCCCGGCTGCCTCCCTCCCTCTCACTCCGCCCCCCCCCAACCAAGGGTGCCTCCGGGCTCATGCAACCAAGTCAGCCATGGGCACCCGAAGCCTGATCCCTGGAGCTGCTTCTGGGAGCCCCAATTTCCGCCGGCACCCCAACGCCAGCCCTCCTCTGTCCCCCTGAAAGCAGGAAATAAATGTCCCATGTGAAAGGTGCCTTCCCTGTCCCGGAGGTAAAGAGGGGCCCTTTTGACCAGGCACAGGAAATTCAGGGACGAGATAGTGGGATAAACAACCCTTGTTACTTTTTATTAGTTTGGCACCCCTAAATTCTAAGGAATTTAAAATTCCTTACTAACTGAAGCTCCCGAAGTTAAGCTTTCTTTAAAAGATTTTTTTATTATTTTATTTGAGGGGAGGGGGGTGAAGGAGAGGGGGAGAGAGGGAAGAAAGGAAGGAGGGAAAGAATCCCAAGCAGGTTCCATGCTCAGCGGGGAGCCTGATGCGGGGCTCAATCCCACAAGCCTGGGATCATGACCGGAGCTGAAATCAAGAGTCTGATACTCAACCAAGCGAGGCACCCAGGCGCCCCCTCCCCAAAGTGAAGCTTTATTTGTCCTACCAATTCCTTATGGATTCACAGTCTCTTTGACTAAAAGTGTACAAACTGTCTGCCTTGGTCATTTCTTCAGGTCTCCGCCTCAGCCCTGGGCCGCCGGGGCTCCTGATACAACTCTGGGGCGTGTTTTTCTCCTGTTGCTCTGTCTCACGTCAATTTAATTCTAAGTCCAACTGGGAGATCTTGAGGACAGACGACCTTCCTTTCCCTTCCACCGCGGGGGGGAGGGCTGAGGGTGACCGGGCACATGGCAGAGAGAGTGGCGGGGACACGAGGGCCCCACGGGCCTGTGGGTCTGCAGGTGGCCACCTGCGGGGACAGCTGATGGACTGCTCCGGTCTCAGAAGGGAGGTGCACGCGGGAGATCACCCGGGAAGCGTGGAGGACGGGGGTGCACGGGGAAACCACGGGCCGTAGGAAAGATCCGCGTGAGCGCCCGCGCAGGCCAAGCCCTTGCTGTTGAAGGCTCAAATAAAAGCCCTCATTCATCATTTTTGTCAGTCACTGTGGCTGCGTGCACGGTCCCGCCAAGGCCAAGGTCACCCTACACATGGGTCATTGTAGGAACAGTTAACAGCTCACCAAGCTGGTGTGGGCGGGCTCTGGTCGCTGGTAGGAGGGCCCTGCCCTGTCTCATTCCCGCCTCCCAGCCGGCTGTCCTCCTCTCAAAGGAGACGGGGAAGACCCACCGGGTGCTTTGCTCAAGGCCACAGCCACCGACCAGGCAGGGCAAACGCGCTGCTGAGTCTGTGGTCTCATGAGTGAAGTTTGATCAGGCTTTTATTCCAGCCCCCGTCATGTCACCAACACTTCCCCCCGCTACTCAATTCGGCCAGGAGCCCCCGATCTTCGTGGCGGGGTGACTATTCCAGTTGGGACGATCAGGACAAGGGCCACCAGGAAAAAGGAAGGGGGGTCTGGGTGTGGCTCCAGAGCCCTCGGGGCAGGGAAGCTTGGCCCTTCCCGGTCCCGATCCCAATCCCTCCAGCCACACCACTGGCCCTGCTCAAACCAGAGACTGCACCTTCCTGTCCTGTGCTCACTCAGGATCCCCAGCCAGGCGGAGCCCCTCTCCCTGTAAGCAGAGAACCTAAGGGCTGTGAGCAGCAGTGTTCTGGCCTCTGTGGGGAAAGCCAGAATGTAAGAGCCAAGAATAAATCAAAGCAGATGCAAGAGAGGAAAAAAAAGTTGCTGCAAGGTTTGAGCCTCCAATGCTGGGTGTCCCTGTGGCACAGCCCTGCTGCTATCTTGGAATTAGAACAAATTTCTGTTTCCTTAAACTACTTCAATTTGGCTTCCTGCCCTGTGGAGCCAAAAGAAATCTCCAGACATAAACTTACCGGCCTTGACAAGCTGCACCTTGAACTTGCCCTCCCTGACAGACTAGATTGTCATGACTAGATTCAGCTGTAAATAGCAGAAAATACCAAAATCAAATAGCCTAAACAAGACAGATATTTAATTTAGATAAATGAGGTCTAGAGATAGGGTGCCAGGGCTAATGTGGCACTTCATAATCATGGGGACCCAGCCTCCTTTCATATCATTGCTGTCATCTTCAGTATATAATTTGTGGCCCAAGATGGCTGCTGGAGCTCCAGCCATCATACCTACATTCCAGTCAGTAGTGAAAAGGAAGAAGGGGTTAGAAGAACATTTTTTAAGGGTAATTCTTAGAAGTCCCATACACCACTTTTGCTTCTATTGGCCAAAATGCAATCACAGGGCCACAGCTCAGGGGAATTTTGAGAATGTCATTCTTGCTGGGCTCCGAAAGCGTCCATTTGCAATTTGTGTTACCGAGGAAGAAAGGGGCATGGATATCGGAAGAATCTCTTTCAAAACCCTATTCCTTCTGCAGAGGTGGAGGGCTCCTGAGCCTTCAGCCCCTGAGGTTCTCTACACGGAGACGTTTCCTAACAGGTGCTTGGAGATCAGATTCCACCAAAGAGAAATCGACAGTGGGCCAGTGGCTGTAGCCCACGTGCAGCAGGTGGTGGGCTGGGGAGCCAGCACAAGGCCAAGGACCTCCTGCTAGGCCTGCCCTCCTGTCTTGTTAATCTTTGCCAGCCTTGTCCCTTCTATGCCACAGAGAAAGCACCCCCGTCTCACCCAGGGGCAAAGTGCCTTCCTGACTGCCTGGGAGCTGGCAACTAATCAATAATCCGGTCTCACCATGTGGCAGCCACAGCGCCGGTTTACTGGTGATCGCAGGAGCTGGAAGTGAGGCGGGGCCCCGATCTCCCACAGGCACCCCCACCCACCCAGAGATGGAAGGCCCAGCCCCCAACCCATGTTGGACCAGCACTCTGGCCCTCACCCACCCCTCCACCACCCGGAGGTGCCATTTGCACAGAGCACTTCCTGGGGTTAGAATAGAGGGGGCGTAAGAACCAGGGGAGAAGGGGTGTCCCCGTATCAGCTTCCAGAGAAGAGCGCGGTCGGGCCGCACAGGACAGGGTGGCATCGTAACAAAAGCTTGACCCTGTGGCAGCCAGAGCAACAGGATCAGAGCCAGGCCACAGCAAGAATCTGGAGGCAGTGGGAGGGTGGACTGCAGGTGCAGGGACAGGAAGACGAGTTGGGGGCCTGAGCTGGGAGAAGAACAGAGGGTGCCCTGACCCGACCTGCCCGCCTGACCAGCCGCTTAGCCACATCCCCTAGTGGTCTGGCCGGGTGAGAGTGGACACCATCAGGCATCTTTCAGACACCTGGAGAAAAGCGGAAGGCTGCTCCAGGCAAAGGGAACGGCGGAGGCAAAGCCAGGGATGCAGGAGCCGAAGTCAGACGCTTAACCGACTGAGCCACCCAGGCACCCCAACTGTTACCACTTTAGAATCATCAGTGGAGGGATGCCTAGATGGCTCAGTCGGTTAAGCGTCCGACTTCGGCTCAAATCATCTCACAGTTGGCAAGTTGGAGCCCCGCGCCTGGCTCTGTGCTGACAGCTCAGAGCCTGGAGTCTGCTTCCGATTCTGTGTCTCCCTTTCTCTCTGCCCCTCCCCTGCTCACCTTCTCTCTCCCTCTTTCCAAAATACACATTCAGCAGCGCTTCTGTCCCCCAAACGCACAAATCTAGACTCACCCTCGCAAGATACTGATCTAGTGGGTCTGGAATGGAGCCCAGCCACCTGCATGTTCACAAAGCGCTTGGTGGTTGACACGCAGGAGGTGAAGGGTAGCTCTCTGACCTATAACGCACTGCTTCTATCGATCGGATATGTGCCCTGACCGGGGCGCTCAGGGAACACAGCGGTGCCCTTGCTCTTGGTAAAGAGAGGAGCTGCGGAGGTATTTCCTCAACTGGACGTGACGGGCACCACGAAAGCAAGAACCGTGCCCTAGGAGTGAGGGCGGGGGGTGGGGGGTGGTGAAGGGTCAATGGAGCCTTAACAAACGGGCTGTAGAGGAAGCTGTGGTAGCCCCTAAAGAAGGGCCAGCGTCTGCCATGAACTGGGGGAGTGCGGCCGTGGCCACATGCGGAGCACACACGCCTCCCTGTGTCCTGGCAGCAAGTCAGAATGGAAAGGTCACGAAAAGTCAGAATACAAAGGACTCTAAATACCAGGCAAAAGAGGTCAAGGTCATCCTCTGAACAATAGAAAATAACTCAAGGAAGGAGCAGTCAACGTAGTTGTTGTCTTCTGGCCTTGACTCATAGGATAGAAATCTCTAGGAGTATGAATCTCTATGAGCACCCATACATTTTTCTTAAGCGTGTCACAGACCCTAACTGTAACTCTAATCTACCCCTATGTCCCAAACCCTAACCCTCTGGAGAGGTGTTGGAACTGCATTGTATCAAGCACGTACCAGTCACCCTAACCATCACCCCAGATCCAAGAAAGTGGGTTCCCAAACACTCAATATATATGAGAAGCTTAGTTATTCTAAAAACAACCCCAAATATTTGAGAATTGGTCACATTTTGGAGGCACCTGGATGGCTCAGTCAGTTAAGTGGCCAACTCCTGATTCCGGCTCAGATCTTGCGGTTGGTGAGATCAAGCCCTGTATCAGGCTCCACGCTGACAACTCGGAGCCTGCTTAGGATTCACTCTCTCTGCCCCTCCCCCACCCCTTCAAAATAAATAAACTTAAAAAACAAAAAGAATTGGTAAAAGTTCTGAAAATGGTGTGAGAGTAGAGATGAAAACACAAGAACCAACTGAGTATCTATTTTAGAAGTATTTAGAGCCCCAAATCCCCTCCTTACGTCAGCTTGGTGGACAGCGGCCATGCCGGGGCTCACCCCTGCAGAAGTGTGTGGTTTTAATTTTTTTTTTTGTTTTATTTATTTTTGATACTGAGAGAGACAGAGCATGAGAGGGGGAGGGGCAGAGAGAGAAGGAGACACAGAACCGGAAACAGGCTCCAGGCTCTGAGCTAGCTGTCAGCACAGAGCCCGATGCGGGGCTCGAACCCACGACCGTGAGATCTGTCCTGAGCCGAAGCCGGAGGCTTAACCGACTGAGCCACCCAGGCGCCCCAGAAGTGTGCGGTTTTGTACACCGGAGCACTGGAGAGGGCTCAAACTGCAGGATGCCAGGCAAATACCCTAACCTTAACCCTAACCCCTAGAAGAGAAGGGGAAAAAAGATGATGTGTGTGTGTGTGTGTGTGTGTGTATGTATATATACACATATGTGTGTGTATACGCAATGGAAGCTAAGTCACCCATAAAAAAAGAATGAAATCTTGCCATTTGCGACAACGTGGATGGAGCTAGAGAGTATTATGCTAAGTCAGAAAAAGACAAATACTGTATTATTTCAATCATATGTGGCATTTTACAAAGAGAACTAGCCAAGGGAAATAAAGAGAAAAAAAACAAAACAAGAAACAGACTCACCTGTAGAAAACTGATGGTTACGGGGGCGTGTGGGAGGGGGGGCATGGACGAGATAGGTGACGGAGATTAAGGAGGGCACCTGTCATGAGGAAGGCAGGGTGTATGGAATTGAATATTGCACACCATAAACTAACACGACACCGTACGTTAACTAACAGGGATTGAATTAAAAACTTTAAATAGTTCGTCAAGACAATCCATGTTTGGTAAGGAACACTAAAACCAGTGCCTCTCTATATATAATTAAGGATATTATATTCTCGGCTAGCTTTTCTTTAGTTAACAGCTCATAATACACTCTTCAAGGAGACTCACAACTCGATATACATTAGTTACATTTAGCTTCAATACAATTACTAATCCAAAGCCACCAAATGACGACCAGCTGAAATCAATATTATGTACGCAGGACCAAACAGGTGCAGATACTCTATTGGCCTGTCTTTTTGCTTTGTAACGTAATGTCTAAAAAATTTTAAAACACATAGGGCTCACGTTACATTTCCATGGTTGGGTGTCGTTTCTCACTTCCCAAGGACGGGCACATGGCTCAGTTCAGCCAAGCCGCACATATACGGGACTGATTGTAAACCTCTGGAGGACGGGGGTGGGGTATGATAAACTATAGTAAAAATTCAACCAGTAATGAGTAGCATTGAACTTGAGCATACACCAACGCGTCTCTATTATCTCCGTTGAATCTGCCGGGTGTTCTCGTGTAGGGGTGCATCTACTGCTGTGTAACGAATTACTCGGAAAATCCATGGCTTGAAAAGTTATGACGACACTCAACACTCGGTTTGTGTGTGTCAGGAATTTGGGGGCCGCTTACCTGGACACTGCGGACTCGAGCCTCTCGCGAGTTTTCATGAGGGTGAGGGGCGAAGCTGCAGCTAAGCCAACCGAGGGCGTTTGGGGTAGAAGACCCACTTTCAGGAGGGCTCAGCCCCGTGGCTGTGGGCGGGGCGCCGGTCCCCCTTCCAGCCACACCTCTCCCTGGGGCTGCTCTTCGAGGTTGGGGAATGCGGACACAAGGCCACGAGGCTGGGGAGAGAGGCTGTGGACTGGGCAGGGCTGGGAGACTGGCGGAGGCTGCTGAGGAGCCTCGGCAGCACCCACTTCTCGGTGCCTTCGTCGCCAAACGAGCCTCAGCGTGGCGTGAAGGCCCCGTTCCTCCCCCTCGTCTGGGCCAGGACATCCAGACTGAGCCGGTTCAAATAGGACAAATCCTGATTGGCCAAAGGCTGAGCCAATCAGATGCTCCTGTCCCCAGGGCTGGTCAGGTGACCCGGTTTTGGCCAATGCGAATGAGGGGACCTCTGCTGGGGGCTGATGGGAAATGTTTATTGGCTCTTGAAGACAGCTGGCGATGGAATGGCTTTCCGCCTCACGTTGTTGGCGCTCGTGGCCTTTATTGGCCATGTGGTTCCATGTGCTGAGAGCCGGGAAGGGAGAGGCAGAACCCGGGGTTCCAGAGTCATCACTGACCCGCTGTGTTAACCAGCCCAGGAACCGCCCTGTCATTGGAATCCCCGCCACCCAGTAGTGCGTGTTAGAGTTTCAAACCATTTTGAATTGGGGCACCCATCTCGTGCACCCAAAAGCATCCAAACTGATGTTTTAAAGGCTGATTTTCTCATCCGATCATAGCCCAGGCTCAGTTAAGCATGGGATAGCGCGAGGAACAGGGGCACAGGTGGCAGGATGGAATGGCCATTCAAATGTTTTAAAATGCGAAGTGGACGTTAAAGGGAAGAAGCCCCACCTCCCAGTGAGACTTGAAGACTGGAGCTGTCACCATCGTAGACTCCTCCACTCTGCAAGACGACAAGAATTTTTCAAACACAACTCTCTGAGACGTGAGGCAATTGTGAAGATGTATTTTCCAAAAATCTGGGCTAGGGGAATATCACCATTAACCTCCAAATGGGATATAAAGTGACAGGTCAGGAAATCCAAATGATTGCCCAGGTTCAAAGCCAGCCTGGAATTTCATGACTCAAACCAAAATTTTTATTTTTCTATCCTGCTTGTCTCTTTATCTTGGTGGATGAAAAACGTTGCATGCCTTGTGTTTACTTATTAACAGTCCCATTATTCATAACTTTCCACAGTATCATAGGCAATGAGGTTTATCTGAGGCACGATTATAATAGAAATAGAAATTATTGGGGCGCCTGGGTGGCTCAGTCGGTTAAGCATCCGGCTTCGGCTCATGTCATGATCTCACGGTTTGTGGGTTCGAGCCCCACATCAGGCTCTGTGCTGACAGCTAGCTCAGAGCCTGGAGCCTGCTTCAGATTCTGTATCTCCCTCTCTCTCTGACCCTCCCCTGCTCGAGCTGTCTCTCTGTCTCTCAAAAATAAATAAAAGACATAAAAAATTAAAAAAAAGAAATAGAAGTTATTCTATTAGAAATTGCTAATAGAAAACCTTCCCCCCAAATCCTTCACATTTCCTTTGCATCGTGAAAGTTTTGACCATGTTAAAGGTGCTTCTTTATACTCATAGGTAGATAAATAGATAGATAGATAGGTAGATAGATAGACAGACAGACAGATAGATGATTGCAAGGCTTTGCCCTGAAACTCTTGTCTGTTCTAACTGTTGGTAACAAAGACTTCAGCAACGCAAGAAAGAGAAAATATTCCGATGTCTCCTGCACCTTCAGAAAAGCAGAGGTTCTTTACCTCATGAAACTGTCCTTGTAAATGTATTTCTAACAAAGGAATCTTATTTTTAAGACACCCAGACTTCGAGGACTGATGTTTGCTTTGAGAGCCACCTTTAAACTCCCATATTGGTTTCCTAGAGCTGCCCTAACAAAATATTACTGAGTTGACTGGTGGCTTAAACATCATAATTTTTTTTTCTCAGGCTGGAAGGGCAAGATCAGTAGCAGCAGACTTTGGTTCTCCTGTGGCCTCTCTTTGGCTTGTATACAGACAACATCTCGCTGTGTCCTCCGATGGCCTTTGCTCTGTGTGCACATACCCCTAGTGTCATCTCATCTTCTTATGGGGACTCTGATCCTGTTGGATTAGGGCTCCACCCTTATGACCTCATTAAAAGTCAGTGACCTCTTTAAAGTTCCTGTCTTCAAAATGGTGACATTGGAATTCAGAGTTTCAACATAGGAATGGAGGACAGGGACCACAGATTAGTCCATAGCACTTCCCCAATCTGGACTGGTTGTCTTAACTAATGATCTGCTGCCCGTGCTAATACTGCCTACATCGACACTCTCTTTTCCTGAAAAGTGCAGAGACTTGGGAATTTTCATTGTCACGTCTTTCTTCTCCCACCCTGGTGGAGCTAAAAAAGAACACCATAATGCTGCTGGACCTTTTTATTTAAACAGTGTTGTGTCACTTAAATTCATGTTTTCCTCCTACCGATCTGTGGGCTGTGACTGAAACAGCAACCGGAGAACATTGCTTTCACGTAGGAAATGCTAGTGCACCTTATTTACTTTTCCTTTAATTTTAGAGACAGAAAGAGAGAACAGGGGAAGAACAGAAGGGAGGGGAGAGAGAGAGAATCTTGAGCAGGCTCCACACTCAGCTCGGATCCCACAACCGTGAGATCATGATCTGAGCCAAAATCAAGAGTTGGATGCTCAACTGACTGAGCCACCCACGTGCCCCCCGCACCTGTATTTTCTAAGTCTTGGGAGACTAGGTCTGGTGCCGTAACATTCTTGTGGGTCTGATTTGATTTAAGATTGAGTTAATTCCAATTCTGAGAGGCTCTAGGAGACAGATGCACTCCAGGGAAAGACAGGTGCCGTCTGATGGGAAGGAAAAGGAAGTCGATTCTGTAAGCCCTGCCCCGCCCCCGCCCCAAGCTGAAGAACTGAAGCCACAGAACCGACCCGCTGGAGAAGCTGCTGCCTCCACCATCATGGAAATGTGGGAACTCACAATGTTGCTACTACTGGTGGTGTTAGTTAGCTCCAGACCCAGACTGTGCTTGCTTGGTGCACACAGATAGGAGCCCCTCAAAATGCACGAAGCCCGTTGCTGGCGATGCCCCGGAAAAAGATACCAGCCGCTACCTGACTGTGCTCGTCAAAATCCGTCAGGCAGAGACATTAGAAGCAGGGCCACCACTTCACTTCCCCTTTGCAGACCTCACGCAGTATGTCAGACTGGCAGAGCCCTGGCTCTGAGGGAAGTGAGGAAGCGTGGTTTTAGCTTCCCAGCCTCGGTAGCACGGAAAGGCCGATCAGAAGGAAAGACTTGAGCAAAAGAATCCGCAACCTAAAACCCCGGGGACATTTTGTCTTCAGCCCCCTACATCCAGGGAAAAACCCATATCTGGTGTTTCCCCAGCGGAAACAGGGCCTGCTTTGCAGACGAAGCTCCGGATACTCGCTGGTTTCTTTGCACCTTCTTTTGTTCTGTTTTGTTTTTCATGTTTATTTATTTTTGAGAGACAGAGCATGAGTGGGGGAGGGGCAGAGAGAGAGAGAGGGAAACAGAATCAGAAGCAGGCTCCAGGCTCTGAGCTGTCAGCACAGAGCGCTGCACGAGGCTCGAACCCACGACCTGTGTGATCATGACCTGAGCTGAAGCCGGACTCTAACCAACCAAGCTCCCAGGTTCCCCGTCTTTGCACCTTCTTTTCTACCAGCCACTGCAGGGGAGACTTAAAATATCAATGACTATCACCCTCCATCCTGGCCTAAATGCAGAACCCATAGAGAGAGAGAGGGAGAGCACCAGGTCGGCTTTTTACCTGAACAATAAAGAATATCAGGAAACATCACTGAGCTGGGTGGCCATCACCTCTCCCTCCTTTCTGCTCCCTTAAATTAAACAGCTTACCTGAGGCTATAAATTCGGCTGTGACAGATTCAAAATAAGAACTGCTTTAATTACAGATAAATGTAGCTCTCTCTGCTGTAACTGCACAGCCCAGCCCAGCTCAGCTCTGGGAAGGTGTCGGGAGCCTGGGCTCCTGCATCCTGTTCTTGGTCACCTCTATGGTGTTGTGTTTGTCCTCATGGCCCAAGATGCCACCCCACCATTTCCCCACTCTAGCCTGAAAGAAGGGAAAATAAGAAAGGAAGGCCCCATTCCTTTCAAGGCATGACCCCAAAACTGCACTAATGCTCACGTCTCACGGACCAGAACCTGGCCTCAGGACCACACTTCCTGCAAGGGAGGCTGGGAAATGTAGTCTTTATTCCAGGCAACCATGTGCCCAGCTAAAACTTCTGGAACTATGAAATAGAGGGCTAATAGATCAGGGGTGAGGACCCTACTCATTTCTCTTCCATATCATCTTACTTCTGGCAGGCCCTTTACCACAGAGGTGGTGGCAGGAGGTGACAGAACAAATTGGACACTCTCCGGAGACAGGGAGAGCCAAAAACAGAGGAAGAGGGGCACCTGGGTGGCTGGGTCGGTTAAGCGTCAGACTTCGGCTCAGGTCATGATCTCACGGCTCATGGGTTCAAGCCCCGCATCGGGCTCTGTGCTGACAGCTCAGAGCCTGGAACCCTGCTTCAGATTCTGTATCTCCCTCTCTCCCTGCCCCTCCCCCATTCTCACTGGCTCTGTCTCTCAAAAATAAATAAACATTTAAAATTTTGAAAAAAAACAGAGGAAGAGTGTCTGAGCCACACAAGCTCAATTTCCTCTCCCAGGCTCATCAGTCTTCCCCACAGGGAGGTGGGGACAAACGTCAGAGCCTTATTCCAACTCCAGGTTTCTAACTGGGGCGCCACTGCCGTAGAGGACAGTCCTGCATATCCTTGCAGGCTGTCTCGTCCAGTAAACGTTAACACTGTCCTGTCCTCAGGCATTGTGACAGCCCAAAGGCAGGCAGATATCTCCAAACCCCCTGGGGGGAACTAGGTTTGCTTCCCTTGGTCCTTCCACGGAAACATGAAACCTGTGAAGTAAGACCCCCCACCACCACATCCAAACCTAGCGCCTGGCAGGACAGCGGGGCCTTTTGGCCTTCCAGCCGCCTTTTACGATTCGGCTTTGTCCAGAGCCACCCAGCACTGGCTGTTTATCCTGTTATTAATAAAATGATGCTTTACAGCTCCCCTCCAACACACTTAGCCCCTGTACGTGTGTGCGTGTGTGCGCACACACGCACACACAACAGGAGAAATGAATGATGTCACAAGGGCTCAAGCAGCCAGGAAACTGTGTCCAAGGACCAGAGTGAGTAAGGAAGTAAGTGTAACTTCCAAGAGTTTGGCCTTGGACAATGTGTTTAACCACATCAGTTGTATCTCTGTTTCCCTGTTGGAAGAAATGGAAACAACATCTAACACCTACGGATGTTAGGAGGCTCAAATGAGTAAAAGATCGGTGCATATAATGCTTAAGGTCACAGACTCCAGAACCCGGGGCCTGGGTCCGCCCAGCCACCTACCAGCTGCATGGCCCCGGATGGGTCAGCCACCCTCTCCGTGCCTCGCTTTCCTCCCCTGTCCCAGGAGAACGGCAACCCCTGCTGTACTGTGTCCCCCTCAGAGTCAAGTTCTCCGTAAGTGCTAGAAATTGTTAGGACTGTTTCTTTCCTCCAAGTGGGACTTGTTTTTGGTTTTGGTTTTTTTTTTTTAACTCTAGACATTATTCATATTTCACCAACTTTTCCACTAATGTCCTTCTGTTCCAGGATCTGATCGCGGATCCCCACATTGGATTTAGTCTTCACATCTCCTGAGTCTCCTTTGTGACAATTTCTCGCCTGTGACCATTTGAAGGAACAAAGGCTATTTTGCAGAATGTTCCTCAATTTGGGTTTGGCTAAGTATTTCTCATATTCAGACTGGGATCTGGGTTTTGGGGAGAGAAATTCCATAAAGGAGAATTGACACTTTTCTCCTCCCCTCCCCCTCCTCCCTCTCTCCCCCTCCCCCCTCCTTTGCCTCCCCCTCCCCCCTCCTTTGCCTCCCCCTCCTTCCCCTCCTTCTCCTTATTGGTTACACTTCAATCACCAGTCCAGCCCTCCCCCACTCACTGTGGGGGCCGGAGAAGGCTGGTTTTCAAAGGAAACTCCAGGAGCTGGTACCCCAAAAGCTGGACACACTGAAACCACAGACTCAACACCCACAGATGGCTATTAGCTGCGTGGCAAATACTTGCTTATCACCCACTAGTAGTCCCCTGGCCTGGCCAATCACCCCAGCAGACCTTCACAAAAATCATAAAAAAGGTAGTATGGCTAATGCCAATAAAGATATAACCAAGTCACTTGATCATGACTATTTTTAAAGATTTGTGAGTTCAACTTTGCCCCAAGGTAGAACTGGACCTCTCTGGGAGAGGCATGAGCTGCTGAGTCAGAGCTGAGTCCAAGTTCCAACATACCTATTACACTTATTCATTCATTCACTAAAAAAAAAATTATTGAGGACCCATGATATGCCAGGCACTGTTCTAAACGCTATGGACACAGCCAGCCACAATTCGGACAAAACCCTGCCATCCTGACATTCTAGAGAGGAAGGTGTGGGAGAGGACACAGGTAATAAACAAATGGACAAATATTGAAAAGAAAATAAAACAGTGTGCCTCGCTAGCAAGGGCGGAAGCCTGACTGCAGGAGGCATGAGGGAAGGCCCTTTTGAGGGGGTGATAATTGATTTGAGACAAGAATAAGAAACAGACCTGAAATGATCTATGTAAGGCGCTAAGAAAAGGGAGCAGCAAGTGCTAAGGCCCTGAGGCAGCTCCCTCCCTCCAAGAACTGACCGATGTCACTGTGAATAGCTGTGTGAGGCTGGGTGAGTTACTTAGCCTCTGTGTGACACTGGAAAACGGGGATGGTCATACTGACCCCTCAGGTTGCCATGAGTATTCAATTAATTAATGAAAGGGCGGGCGCCTGGGTGGCTCAGTCAGTTAAGCCTCTGACTTCGGCTCAGGGCATGATCTCACGGTTTGTGGGTTCGAGCCCCGCATCAGGCTCTGTGCTGACAGCTCAGAGCCTGGAGCCTGCTTCAGATTCTGTGTCTCCCTCTCTCTCTGACCCTTCCCTGCTCGCACTGTCTCTCTTTGTCTCTCAAAAATAAATTTAAAAAATTTTTAAAACAAAAATTTTAAAAAAAATGAAAGGGCAAACGCTGTGCCCAGCATAGGGGAGGTGTGCAATAAACACCACCTATTAGTTTGAGCGACACATTTATTAAGGAGGGAAGAATGGGTCAAAAACTTGAGAAAAGGGGCTTTCGTGGCTTATCCTTCCAGAATCCAAAATTCAGGATATAGTTTGAGCCCTGAGAAAGGGCTTCCGCGCATGCCCGCAGGACATCCTGGATACCAACAGCAATACTTAGCATTATTTCAATAGCTACTGCCAATTCGTTGAACACCAACTATACACCAGGCACTCTGCGGGGTATTTGATGTCCAGAGGCCCCATTGACTCTGAGACCCCTGGATGACCACCAACATCCTCATTTTACAGAGGTGAAGAGTAGAGGTTCAGAGCTGATAGTCACCGCGTCTGGAGCAAAGTCAGGAGGCCAGCAAAAGGTGCCCCCCTCCATCCTCTCCACTACCTCTTACCTGATGACCTTTGGCCATTCCTCTCCTCTGACGTAAATAAAGTAACAGGCAGGACAGTTCTGCCTCACCCTCCATCTTCAGCACTCTCCCAGGGCTGGAAGGGGGGAAGGGGTAGAGAGGGAGGGGAGTGAAACCCTAGAGCCCCTTCTCCCAGATTCCTGTCCCTGCCTGCTCCCCACCCACCACTACCACTAACCTAGTGCTAGAGACTAGCGGGGTGGGGGAGTGAATTCCCAGCCCAACGCAGGAGGGCAGGAAGGGGTCGGGGGTGTGGCTTGGGCGGGGGCGGGGCCACGGCTGTGTACTTGCCTGTGCCGATCTAGGGAGGCGGCCCCACTTGGGCCAGGACCACCTCGGCGCCGCGGCAGCTGGACAGAACGCGGCATGGGGTGTCTTCTGGGCGCCGGCCCTGGCCACAGCCCTCCCTGGAAGAGGCTGCTTCTAACAGGTGCGTGAGGGACGGGTGGCTTCACCCAAGGGTTGGGGACAGGGAGAGGACACAACTAGGGAGTGTCCAAGTCAGAGTCGCCTGCACTCAGAGCTCTGACTCTGGTCACTGGGAAAATATGCATAGCAGCTCATGAAATCCCCGAGAGGCTGTGCTACTGACCCTTTTTTAAAGGAAGAAAGTGAGGGGCGCCAGGTGGCTCAGTCCGTTAAGTGTCTAACTCCTGATTTCAGCTTAGGGCACGATCTTATGATCTCAAGGTTCTGAGTGCGAGCCCCATGTCGGGCCCGCACTGACAGCACAGAGCCTGCTTGGGATTCTCTCTCTCCTTCTCTCTCTGCCCCTCCCCCCAGTTGTGTTTTCTCCCTCTCAAAATAAATAAACATTAAAAAACTAGATTTTAGAAAACACCCAAAGGAGTAAAGGAGGCTCAGCGAAGGGCAGAGTCACCTGCCCAAGATGGCTGGCTGGTCAGGGTAGAATCCGAATTAAGGACACCCCGGCCCCGCCCTTTTTCACCTGAACACTCCATCTCACGCCTGCTATCTACATGTAATAATAATTTGTAAATAATCAAATGACAACCGTCATAAAGAGGTCATGTGACTGAGTTCTCCTGCATGCCCGCCTGTTCTGAGCGCTTTCGTGTAGGAACATTTCATTCTTAACCCTATGAGGTAAGGGCTACAGGATCCCCATTTCATAGCAAGGGAAACTGAGGCACAGAGAGGTTGCATGCCTTCCCCAGGCCACACAGCTTAGAAATGGCAGAGGGAGGATTTTGAGCCCAGGCTGTCTGACTCCTAAGGCCACACTTGCCAAAGACAACGCACATGCCCCCCTCACAAAATAAAGGAACTGCTTCCATTTCCAGGTCTTAAAAGGTCTGGTTCTGTGTTTGTTTCAAAACTGCAAACTGCACCCTATTTATTTTTTTAATGTTTATTTATTTTTGAGAGAGAGAGAGAGACAGAGCATGAGCAAGGAAGGGGCAGAGAGAGAGGGAGACACAGAATCTGAAGACAGGCTCCAGGCTCTGAGCTGTCAGCACAGAGCCCGACCCAGGGCTGGAACCCATGAACCACGAGATCATGACCTGAGCCGAAGTCGGACGCTTAACTGACTGAGCCCCCCACGCGCCTTTGTGGAGACTTTGAGGACACAGGAGAAGTCACGTGTAATATCTGGGGTGTGTAGGCATATACATGTTCAGGGAATGTCCCTGATCGAATAACCACGCTCCTATAAAGTAAGAGTTCTGGAATAATCTCTGTCGTTCCAGCTCTGACATCCCATCCTTCATCTGGAAAGCTTAAAATATGTGTGTATAGGGGCACCTGGGTGGCTCAGTCAGTTAAGTGTCCAACTTCAGCTCAGGTCATGATCTCGCAGTTTGTGAGTTCGAGCCCCGCGTCAGGCTCTGTGCTGACAGTTCGGAGCCTGGAGCCTACTTCAGATTCTGTGTCCCCCTGTCTCTCTGTCCTCCCCCACTCGTACTCTGTCCCTGCTTGTACCCTGTCTCTCTCTCTCTCTCTCTCTCAAAAATAAATAAAATCATTAAAAAATAAAATATATGTGTGTGTATATACGCACACACATGCACATATATATGTGATACCTAAATTACACTGTCCGCAGACCTGAAAACTCATGATCTCATTGACTCTCAGGCACTCCTGTGAAATGGTTACTATCAACCCCCCTCCTTGACGGGTGGGGAAACTGAGGCTCAGAGCCCAGAAGTAAGAAGTGGTTGTGAACCCGGGTTTAGCGGCCTCAGAGTCTACAAATGAAACCATGATCCTACAGCCTCTGGAGTAGGGGTTGCAAAGACGGGGGTCTTGAGATGTCCGCAGGACACTCATCGAATCGCTAGGCCCCTGCAACCGTGCCGGAGTCAGAACTCGATCCCAGAAGCAGACAGGGTGACCTGAGATCTTCCACTTTGATCACAAACTCAGCCCACAGTCCTGCGTGCCTGCTGCGTGCCCAGCTTGTGAGGGGTGGTGCTGGGGGGGGGGGGCAGCGGTGACCAAAACGGCCCACAGTCTGAAGAGAAGACAGTCCAGGCCCAGAGTGGGTAGGGCAGGAATGGAGGGGCCCAAAGGAGAGGGCCCAGCTCGGAAGCTGGGCAGGAGGAGGGGGCCAGGGAAGGACCTTCTAAAGCTGTCCAAATCAAAAAGAGCTCGGAAAACTGTGCCACCAGATAAGCAAATTGCATACCTGTGCCCTTTGTTTCACAAAAGCCGAGGTATGCAAATCGTTTCCCTAGAGATAGAAAAGCAACACCCTGGAGCTCCATCCAGCTGAGCTTAAGCATCTGACTTTGGCTCAGGTCCTTGATCTCATGATTTCTGGGTTCGAGCCCCCATCAGGCTTCACACTGATGATGTGGAACCTGCTTGGGATTTTCTCTTTCTCCCTCTCTCTGACCCTCCCCCACTTGTGCTTTCTCTCTCTCCCAAAAATGAATGAATAAACTGGAAGGAAGGAAGGAAGGGGCTCCAGGGTGGCTCAGGCAGTTAAACCCTGCTTCAGGCTCTGTGCTGACAGCTCAGAGCCTGGAGCCTTGCTTCGGATTCTGTCTCTCCCTCTCTCTCTGCCCCTCCCCTGCTCACTCTCTGTCTCTCAAAAATAAATAAAATTTAAAAAAAAAGGAAAGGGAAGGAAGGAAGAAAAAGAAAGAGAGAGAGAGAGGAAAGAAAGAAAGAAAGAACGAAAGAAAAAGAAAGAAGGAAGGAAGGAAGGAAAGAAAGAAAGAAAGAAAGAAAGAAAGAAAGAAAGAAAGAAAGGAGGAAGGAGGAAGGAAGGAAGGAAAAGAAAAAGCGATACCTTGGTCCTTGGATAGAACACTTTATTCCTGTCACTTTGCAGCAAAGAGCAAGACCTCACTCCATCTATTGAGGTCCTTACCCAAACATTGTAGTATCTATTGCCAAGCACGCCTGAGGGTCAGGGAAGGCTCCAGAAGAAGGGGTACCTGAGCTGAAACTGGAACCACAGCTTGATAAAGAATTAGAGGGAACAGCATTCTATGAAGGAAGACCAGCATAGGCAAAGGCCTGGAGGCCAGCGCCACTGCCCGGAGTTCAGTCTGTCTGATGCAGCGAAGGAGGGGAGATGGTGAGAGGGGCGTGGAGATGTGGGAGGGGCCAGGCCAGCGTGTCTGCACAGTGTCCTGAGGACACTGGGGAGCCACGGAAGGCTTGTGAGCAGGGGAATGGAAGGGTCCTACCAGCAGCCAACTCACAGATGAAATCAGTCTTGTGGGACAACTCCTGGCTCGCCACCTACAACCTTGGATCTGAGACCCCAGCTCACGGTGCCTCAGTTTCCCTGCCCAAGGAAACGGCTGGCAGAGCCTGGGCCACCGGATCCCCTGCAGCTGACCTCTCACACCCGCTTCCGGAGCACAGCGCTGTTTGCACCCAGCGATGCCGCCCGGGGGTCATTACCCGCTTGCCACCACTTCTCATTCAAGAAAAGAGATGATGTTTTCACATGTGTTCTGTAAGTGGGCATTTCAGAGCCTTAAGAGGTTATTATAGTGCTTTTTATACATTTTTAAAACATTTACTTATTTTTGAGAGACAGAGTGCGAGCAGGGGAGCGGCAGAGAGGGGGGAGACACAGAATCGGAAGCAGGCTCCAGGCTCTGAGCTGTCAGCACAGAGCCGGACGCGGGGCTCGAACCCACGAACCGTGAGATCGTGACCTGAGCCGAATTTGGACGCTCAACCAACTGAGCCAGCGGGCGCCCCTATATTGCTTTTTTTTTTTTTTTTTTAATCTTTAAAAGGCATACTTGCAGTACACCTAACACCTGCAATTGTGGACGCAGAAATGATGACAGTGATGATCACTATAAAGTCAGGCACTGATTCGACAATCACCTTGTTCATACACTGCTCTAGCACTCGGCAGGCGTCAGATCAGGGTTTCTCAACTTCGACACTACTCACATTTGGGGCCCAAAGATTCCTTCTGGTCGGGGTTGTCCCGAGCCTCAAAGGATGTTTGCAGCCATCCTTGGCCTCTCCTGGCTGGGTCTGGTAGCGCCCCGCCCACCTGGGGTGGTGACACCAAAAAATCTCCAGACACTGCCAACATCCCCTGGGGGAACAAATTCGTCCCCAATTGAAAACCACTGGAGATGTTATCATTCCCATTTTATAGATAAGGAAACTGAGGTTCAGGGAGGGTAAGTAATTTTCCCAAAGCCCCCAGAGCTAATAAGTTTTGGGACTTGCACACAGGCAGTCCTGTTCTTTCTTTTTTTTTTTTTTTTTTTTAACATTTATTCATTTCTGAGAGAGCACAAGTAGGGGAGGGGCAGAGAGAGGGGGAGACACAGGATCCAAAGCAGGCTCCAGCCTCTGGGCTGTCAGCACAGAGCCCGACATGGGGCTCGAACCCACCAACCATGAGATCATGACCTGAGCCAAAGCTGGATGCTTAACTGACTGAGCCACCCAAACGCCCCATGCTGGCAGTCCAGTTCTGGAGCCTACCCTGTGGGGGGTGTGTGTGTGTGTGTGTGTGTGTGAGAGAGAGAGAGAGAGAGAGAGGGAGAGACACTACTGAGAACATAGTTTATGCTCTCTTATATCCTTTATTCAAATTTTACTAAGGTTTTTGAATGGGCTACAGATTCCCACGGTTCAAATCTCAAAGATACATAAAAGGTCCCCCATCCCCACCGGCACACACAGGTAGCCTGTCTGTGCATCCTTCCACAGTCTCTATGTTTATAAGAAACACAAACATTATATCTACTTCTCTCCCGTTTTTACACCACATTGGCGTACCATAAGAACTGTCCAGCCGTTTGTGTTTCTATCTCAACTGCTTACTTTGGGGATCTCTCCCTCTCAGTTCATGGTCTTCCGGAGGTTTTCCTCCCCGTTTCGACAACTGTATTGCTCCATTGTATGAATGGACCATAATTTATTAAATCCATTCCCTATGGCCAGTCACTGGGATATTTCCAATCTTTAGCCATGATGACTAAGATGTGGCAAATGACCCTGTCCGTAATCTTTTTTTTTTTAAATTTTTATGTTTTATTTTTGAGAGACAGAGAGCGACAGTGCAAGCAGGGAAGGGTCAGAGAGAGAGGGAGACCCAGAATCCAAAGCAGGCTCCAGGCTCTGAGCTAGTGGTCAGCACAGAGCCTGATGCAGGGCTCGAACCCACGAACTGTGAGATCATGACCTGAGCCAAAGCCGGACACTTAACCGACTGAGCCACCCAGGTGCTCCCACCCCCATAAGTCATTTCATATTGGGAAAATGTATCCATAGAGCACATTCCCTGGTGTTTAATTTCAGGGTCAAAGGATATGGGAATTTTTAATCCGGAAAGCCCATGCGCTCTGCACGGGATTGCATGAGCCACGCATAAAACATTCCGTCCATTGCCCTCAACCTCATCAACATGACACATCATCAAACTCTTGGATCTCTGCCATCCTGAGAGGTGAAAGGCATTACCTCAGTGTTTTTGATTTGCATTTCTCTTACTGTGAGCATGGCTGCTCATTTCCCCTAGGTCAAGAGACATTTGAATTGTCTGTTCTATGGATTGCCTGCCCGTATCCTTTGTACATGTTTCTGTTGGGTTGCTGGCATTCTTCTTATTGATATCTCAGAGCTTTTTATATATTGGTGAAATGAGCTCTCGGTCTGCGAGGTCCATTGCAAATCATTTTTCCTGGTATGTCATTCATTGTTCTTTGACTTTGTAGGTGGTATTTTTTTTTTAACTTGGCAGAAGTTTCTTTACTTTTTCACCACAAAGGCTTCCGTCTCTTCTGTCCTCTTTTATGGCTGGACCTTGCATTCTTTTTTTTTTAATGTTTATTATTTTTGAGAGATGGAGAGAGACAGAGCATGACCGGGAGAGGGGCAGAGAGATAAGGAGACAAGGAATCCGAAGCAGGTTCCGGGCTCTGAGCTGTCAGCACAGAGCCTGACACAGGACTTGAACCCACAAACTGTGAGATCATGACCTGAGCCGAGGTCAGGGTGCTTAACCAACTGAGCCACCCAGGGGCCCCGACTGGACCTTGCATTCTTACTGCAATGGCCACCACCCCAGTGAGAGGCAGAAGAGTGGGGTGGG
>NC_043715.1:48147836-48164176 GCF_006229205.1 Suricata suricatta
CAGAAGCTGTCACCTCCCCTGCGCCGGAAGCTGTATGGAGACCAGCGGACCCCCAGACCCAAAGAGAGTAGCATAGAAACGGCCCCCCAACAGCAGTCTCAGTAGAGCACAGCCCCACCCCCATCCCCCGCGCTGACAGAGCAGGCAGGGCGCTGTCACTCAATTGGCAGAAGCCACCCAGGAGCAGAAGACAAGGGGCCTTGATGAGGCAGCTCAGAGAAGGCAGCCCTTCGAGAAGCAGAGCAGGGCCGAGGAGGTGCGAGGACGGATGTGCGGCTTCCCTGAGTAGAATGTGCTTCGCAGGGGTCGCTGGAGGGAGGAAGGGAGATCATCCGGGTTCAGTGTCAGAACAGTACCTGGCCCAGCGGAGGTGCCCAGTGGGCGCTCCCCTGATTCCCACCTCATCTCTGTCATCACAGTGGTCAGCTCTCAAGCCACCAGTTCCGGCAGGGCTACCCCGTGGGGGCGGCGTCTGGCCCTCGGTCCCATTTGCTCCCTCTGCTCTCTCCTCTCTTCCCGCCTCCTCCAAGGTATCCTGATCGCATCCTGCACCTGCTCTGCCTCCTTGGAGCCGCCCTCCCCTACGTCTCCAGACCCCTTGACCGCAGTGGCCAGGGCCTGCCTGCCTGTCCCTGAGGGCCCCAATGGCCTTCTTCCCCCTTCTTGGTTCCGGAAGCACAAGACCCGGCTGGAAACCATGATCTACCCCCATCAGGGCCTCCCGGCACCCGGCCACACTGCCGGCCCGGAGACGCTGGACACCAGCGGCGACCTGATCGAAGCTGGAGACACAGCGGTGGAAGGTGGCAGGGGTGAGTGGGCCCCGAGTGGGACTGAGTTCCCAGTGGTGAGAGCAGCACTACCAAGGCTGGAGGGGTGAAGAGAGACCCAGAAAAGCGTGGGGAAGTGTGAGCAGAGCCGTGCAGAGGGCGCGGGCCATGTGAGGCCACAGGCTTGTCGGTGTGGCTGGCGGCCCAAGGGGCTGACCGTGCAGGGCCTTGTAAGGCCTCACAAGGAACCTCGGACTTACACTCAGCACAACACTTCCCAACGCTGATTGTCATGCCTGCGTCAAGTCCTTTTCAGGTGTCTTCTGTGCCCTGCGTGGTGCTGGGCTCGTGGGTGCGGAGATCCGAGGAGACAGAATGGGAGGCAGGAAGGGCTCCCCAGGGGAAGGGCCCTCTGAGCTGGGATGTGTAGGTGGAGCCCCCGCTCACCCAGTGAAGAGGAAATGCCACTGCAGAGACACCCCCCCCCCCCGCCCCGAGGGAATACCAAACAGGCAGGAAGGAAGGGCTTCAAGTTACTGAGAATTCACTAAGTACCAAACACAGAGGATTTCACAACCACCGAAGAAAGCAGATGCTCCAAGCACCCGCCCTGTTGCGCAGGTCGGGAACTGAGGCCTAGAGAGGTGATGTCAATAGTCTGTGGTCACCCAGTAGCAAAAGGCCAAGCTGGGATTCCATGTGACCCTCGGGGATGCTGGAGTTTATCTCCTTCCACACGCCTCCTCAGCCTAGCAACATCCCGCTGGGAACCCACCTCTGTGTGGACGGATTTGGACCTCCCCTCAGAAAATTTATTTTGTTTTTATTTATATAGTTTTTGTTTTTGTTTTTATTTTTGAGAGAGAGACAGCACGAGCAGGGGAGGGTCAGAGAGAGAGGGAGATACAGAATCCAAAACAGGCTCCAGGCTCTGAGCTAGCTGTCAGCACAGAGCCTGATGCAGGGCTCAAACCCACGAACTGTGAGATCATGACCTGAGCCGAAGCCGGATGCTTAACCGACTGAGCCACCCAGGCGCCCCACCCCCCAACAAATTTAAAGGCTGCCTCCATCCGTCCATCTGCATTTCTGTGATTCGAAAATCCAGCTCTTCTCCTTTTTTTTTTTTAAAGTCTATTTATTTATTTGGAGAGAGACAGAGACAGAGACAGCATGAGCAGGGGAGGGGCAGAGAGAAAGGATCCCAAGCAGGCTCCACACGTACCAGCCACATGTCCTTGAAAAGTGACTTCCCATCTCTGTCCATCAGTGTCCTCACCTGTCATATGGATAATGACAGGGGTACGTGGGGGGCTCAGTCAGTTAAGCACCTGATTTCGGCTCAGGTCATGATCTCATGTTCCTGGGTTCCAGTCCCACATCGGGCTCTGTCCTGACAGCTCAGAGCCTGGAGCCTGCTTCCAATTCTGTGTGTCCCTCTCCCTCTACCCATCCCTCACCTGCACTCTGTCTCTCTCTCTCTCTCTTTCT
Source organism: Suricata suricatta (assembly GCF_006229205.1). Taxonomy (NCBI): domain Eukaryota; kingdom Metazoa; phylum Chordata; class Mammalia; order Carnivora; family Herpestidae; genus Suricata; species Suricata suricatta. Next base: position 48,150,098 of record NC_043715.1, read on the forward strand.
CTCTCAAAAATAAATAAATATTTAAAAAATATTTTTAATGGAGCCATGCAGAACCTGATGGGGTTGTTGTGAGGATTTAAACATGTAAATCCGGTGGTTTTCAGGCTTTTTTCTATCATGACCCACGGCAAGAACCAACTCCGCATCGTGACCCATGTGTACGTGTACACACCCCGCAGGTAGCTGAAAGACACGTGCCATAACAATTATCGCCATGAGTAATGCATTTGGACATTTTCTATTATATTTCATGTCACCTTTCAAAGGCCGACTACAACCTTCCAAAGGGTTGGGCCTGGATGGGTCTCACTCACCGTGACTTAACCTCGCGCTAAGAATGGTGTTTGGCTCCTGGTAAGAGCCACATCTGGGCAGCTGTTACACTCATTCTCCTTTCTATACCCGACAATGGGCTCTTTCTCCTCCTGCTCAGACGCCGCCTCCTCCAGGAAGCCTTCCCTGAGTTCTCTGGTTGAGCTGAACTTCTTGTCACTTTCTCATATTGCACTGAAATTGGAAAGCAGTTCAGTGTGGAGGCTCCTGGGACTCACCATGACACCAGATTTCCCAGGTTCAAATACGAGCTGTGTCTCTCTCTCTGACCATGAAGCCTGGGCCTACGAATCCCTGGACCTCAAGTCTTTAACCTGGACAAAAAAAAAAAACCATGGCAGGAAAACTATTGTGCAGATTATATATGCCCCGTCTCTGCAGTTCCCCGCAGCCAGAGGCCTCCAGGACTCCTTTCTCTCTCTCTCTCTCTCTGTCTCTCTCTGTCTCTGTCTCTCTCTGTCTCTGCAATGCCTCAGCCAATCCCGGGTGCCCCGCTGCAAACTAGTCCAGAATGCAGCCACTCTTCCCAGCCCCTCAGAGTTGCCGGGGCCAGCTGAGGGCGGGGCAGCGGGGATATTTATTTACCGGCCCGTGTCAGTCAGGCTGCCCTTGCCCTCGGAGGTGTCCATTTCCCAACACGGCGCCCTCCTTTCTCCTCGGGTGGAACAGGCTCTCGGCAGCCACAGGGAAAGTGCTCAGGCAACAGACGTGGGCTGGGGGATGGAAGCGGTGAGGGGGAGGGGCTCGGGGGGCGGGGCCCAACAGATCTGCTATTCCCTGTGTCTGGAGCAACACTGGGCACAGATCAGGAACTCCAAACACATCTGTAGATGGATGGATGGATGGATGGGTGGATGGATGGATGGATAGATGGATGAGTGAATGGATGAATGAGTGAATGGATGAATGAGTGAATGGATGAATGAATGAATGCCTCCACACCCAGCCTCCTCGAGCGATCCCCATCCATGTGGCCTCGCTCCCTGTTTACACAGCCAGTTCCAACGGGGTGATGCTGCTGACCTTCCCCAGTGCCGTCAGGGGCGTGATCCAGAGCGACCTCAACTACTCGGTGGTCCTGGAGTGTTTGGCGTCTTACATCACCCCCAAACCCACGATGCACTGGACCTTCGAGGGGAAGCCCTACGACACCGGGAAAATGCTGATCATCCGGAGCCTGTCCTCGGAGCATCTGGGCTCCTACATGTGCATTGCCAAGAACAGCCTGGGAGAATACGCCTCCACACCCGTGACGCTCTCCCTGCCGCGTGAGTCCCCCATCCCCGCCCCAGACTTCGGCCTCCTGGCCGCCTATGGAGCTGTCCACTTGAATCACCTTAGTAGCCGAGATGTCATCCTGTCCTCCCATCTGCCCACAGCCTGGGGATTATTAGCCCATTTTACAGAAGAAAGAGAGGAACTCTAACAAAAAGCCCAGCTGGGGATCTGGGGCCAGCCATCTAGGCCCCGGCTCCAGCGGCTGGCTGTCTGGGGGAACTTGACCTCTCTGAGTCTCAGCACCCACCCGTGAAAAACTCCAGGCGATCACAAGCGGTTCTGAGCGTGGGCTTTGGAATCAGAATCCTGGCTCACCATCTTCTAGCTGTGTGACTCTGGACCAGTGCCTTGCCTTCTCTGTGCCTCAGTGTCCCCGCCTGCAAATTGAGAATATACTAGTACCCACCCCAAAGGGTACTCATGAGCATTCAGTGAGGAAGCAAGTGAACAGCTCGAGATAATAGTGCCCAGCGCTCCTGAACTCTAGCGAGCGCTCAGTAAACGTGAGCGAATGTCACCACTACAAGGAGCGTGTTGTGAATTTTGTCACTATTACCGAGGACCCGGGGTAGCAATAACGAAAACAGCTCCCTGGGATCAGGAAAGCGGTAGGGCCGCTGGTCAAACCTGGTTCCGTTCCTGCCTCTGCGCCTTCCTGGGCAGGTGACTTCGGAGAAGTGGCCTCCCTCCTCTGCGTCTCTCTCTGTGTCACCGGGTGGCAGTGGAAGCCTCTGCAAGACTGTTTTAAGGAGCGGAAATAACATGTGAATGCGGCCAGCAGAACACCTGTTAGAGACAGGCTTCAGAGCCTTGCTGACTCAGCCCACGGAGCACATGACTCTTGATCTTGGAGTCACGAGTTCCAGCCCCACCCTGGGCGTGGAGCCTGCTTAAAAAAAGAAAGAAAAGCAGGTGCTTTAAATAGCAGCTTTCCTCATGAATATTATTTTTCTTGCACTTATGCACGCAAGTGGCTCGGGGTGAGCTAGAATGAAGCAGAGGACCCGGTCAGCGGAGCGGCGGGGGAGGGATTTGGGCGTCAGGAGCCACATGAGCAAAGGTCCAGAGCACTGAAAGGGGGGGGGCGGTCCTGTAGGAGCTCAGGATTTGGTTTTTGGGTGATTCGTTGAGAGAAACAAAAAAAGGTTTCACTCTTCCAGCAGCCGGTGACTCTGATATGCTCACTGAGAATGATAGTACTTCCAAGGTCCCCGTCACTCATTCATCAGCTATTCAGAAGATGTTTATTGGTCCGCCTACTACGGGACCAGCCCATGCTGGGTGGTGCTGGGGACGTGCTGGTGATGGACACAGCCCTGGCCCTGTCCCCAAAGAGTAATGTTTGAGTGGGGGACATCCCAGTGGGGGACAGACCTGTCCCCAAACAGTAGTGACCAGAGTGGGTGAGGCCGGGGTGGGGGAAGCCAAGGGATGTGGGACCCAATGGGGCACCTGACCCAGCAAGGTGGTCAGGGAGGGCTTCCTGGAGGAGGGGACATCTGAGCTGATACTAGGATACATAGGAATCATCCAGGCCAAAGTGCGGCCGGGGGGGCGGAATAGCATGAACGGCATTCTAGGGGCACAAAGGCCTGGAAGTAGGAGAGAGAGGTGAGCTTAGAAACTTGAGCAGAGTATAAAGGTGGAGGGAGAGATGAGGCTCGCTAGCTGACGGGCACTCGAAGGCCAAAATGAGAGGCGCTTGCCCCCAAGTCCTGGGGAAGCCACAGCAAGGTTCTGAGCCGGGGAGGAACAGGGTCACGTTCCGTGTGGCAGGGAGGTCAGCGGGAGTGGGGAGACAGAGGCAGCAGAGCCAGGAGGAGGCTGGAGTGGAGATCGGAGGGCGGGGCGGAGGGGGTAGACGGAAGACACACTTGGGATGAAAAAGTGCGAGGCAGGGGTGTGTGGAGAAAGGATGGCTCTTCCAGCCTCACCCCTTTTCGGTCCCCAGAAGACGACGTGGGACCCACAGAGGCTGAGCCCATCGAGCCTGACCCCGTCCTGTCCGTGTCCGGAGGAGCTGCCATCGCCCTCCTCTTGGCTGCAAACATGGGGGGCGCGATTCTGATAGGAAGTGTGAGCTTCACCATCGTCCAGAGCCTAAGGTGTGTCCTGTCCTTCACCCCCGTCTGCCTCCTAATGTCCACTCAGCGCCCCCAGACACAGAGCTCACTCTGCTCCCGATGTCCACTCAGCTCCCCCGAGACACAGAGCTCACTCTGCAGCAAGAGAGAAGCCCCACCAATAGCCTCACCCACGAAGCTTTAGGCTCAGAGAGGATACTGACCCCTGATGCGCCCACCCTCGGTGACACTCGGGGGACAAAGAGACCGAAGACAATTCTGGAGCTGGTCTGCCTTGGTCCGAATCCCAGCCCTGTTACTCACCCAGTGAGGCCATGGGCAAGTCGCACCCCCCGTCTGCGCCTCAGTTTGCCCATCTGCAAAATGGGGGTGGGGGTGAGAACAGCAGCCCCTGCTGCATGGGTCTCTCGTGAGGATTGAACAAGCTGGTAGTTCTAGAGCGTTTACCACTGTGCCTGGGTATATGGTAAGCGCCATGCGCACTCCTTCTGCACGCACCGATTGCTCACTGTTCCAGGCACTGGGGCAGCCGTGGGAATAGTGGTAGAAAGCCCCCGCCCCCACGAACTCGCCACATAGTCAGAGACACCAGCAGGTCACATGATGACAGAGCGTGTTGGACAATGAGGTGCGCTAAGCCACGGAGTAAGGCCAGGGTGGAGGTGGGGCACAATTTAACTATGTCAGCGAAGTCCTCCCTGAGAAAGTGACATCTGAGCAAGGACACTGAGCAAAGGAGGGAGGGGTCCGTGGATGTCTGGCCAAAGGGCATACCTGGGGGTGGGGGGACAGCCCATGCAAAGGCCCTGAGGCAGGCCCTGAGGCATGGCCCAGCGGCAGCAGAGAGGCCAGCGTGCCTGGAATGTGAGGAAAAAGAGGCAGGGCGTGAGATCAGAGAGGGAAAGGAGGCTGGTGTGGACAGACGGTCGAAGGACCTGTGGGCCATGTAAGGACTTGGCTTTTGTTCTGTGTGACATGAGAGCAGTGGAAGGTTCCAGCAAAGAGGGACAGGATCTGCCTTACATCTGACTTGCATGTCAGTCCTCGATGTGCTAGCTCTGATTCTAATGCTACAGGATCTTACGATTATGTGCCTGCTGAACATTATTCTTTTTAATTTCCACAAGAGCTCGGCAGATGGGGTTGGGGGTGTCAGATGGGAAAGAGGATCTTGGTTTTGTTCGAGAGGAAACCCAGGCCCAGAGAGGAGTGACTAGGCCCAGCCCCGCAGCTGGAGAGGAGGGATTCGAACCTGGAAAGCTGCCTCACCCCCGGCCCTCGCCCCTCCCCTACACTGCCTCTTTCCTGCCATAACAGTACAAGCCTTCTTAGCTTGGGTACTGAACACCGACAGGGTTTGCAAAGGCCTTGTGGGTCAGCCAGGAGAGGCTGGGGCCAGGTCTCTAGTCCATGAGTTCCGTGCAGGGGTGTGGGGAAGGGGGGGCCAGGCTGCTGCCTGAACCCCCTGCATCGTGCTCATCCCTGGAGCAACTAGAACTTCCCGGGCCCTGGGGAAGCACCAGGAGCTTTCAGGTCCCAGCTTCTCCAGGGAACGGCTCCGGTCTTGGCCTCATTTTCCAAATGAGTCAACCGAAGCTCAGAGAAACTCCTCAACCTGCCCAAGGACGCACAGCTGACCCTGCACCAGACCCAGATCCAAATCCAAAACCACCTTCTTAGAGGGGAAGGATGAGAAATCTAGTCTCTGCCTCTGTGAGTGGGCGGGAGGCGTCCCTTCCTGCCCACCCCCACCCCCACCATTTTGGCCAAGACCTGTGATGACAGGCCGATGCTGACGTCAGCCAGAAGGAACCGGCTTCTTCCAAACAGCTTCAGCCTTAGACATGAGGTCCTGAGGACAAGCCTGGCTGTCCTGACCCTCTCAGTGGGGGAGGGGCAGTCCTCGGGAAAGAGGGGTAGGGACTGAGGGGAAGCCCCACACTTGTCTACTGCACCTGCCAAGGGCAAGAGGGACCCCTGTATTTGTAGCTAAGGCCATGGGCCCTGAAGCCAGGACACTCGGGTGCGTCCCAGCTCTGCCATTCGCTAGCTGGGGGAACTTTGAGTGACACCTTTAAGCCCCCTCCTGCGCCATCTGTAAAACAAGGCCAGTGGTAATGCCTCCCTCAGAGGGGACGGGTGTGGATTACATGAAGCCGTGGGAGTAGGCACTGCAAATCGGGCCTGGGGCACGGGACGTAATGTCAGCCATATCGGTGATGACAATGATGATTGTGGCGCTCCATTGCAGGGCTAGCCAACGAGGACGGCGGATGTGCTGCTGAGGCGGGCACCTGTCTGTCAGCCCGCGAGGTGATGCCAGGAAGGGCCACAAGGGCATCCTGGCGCTGCGGAAAAGACGAAGTTACTGGGGGCTCCCGATGAGCCCTCCTCCCTCCTGGTCATTGGCCCGTGGGATGCTCTCATCTTGTGAGAGTCCGGGAGATGGCTTTTCTCTCCTCTGTCCAACTAGCAGCATCCCATCTGCCCAGCTCGCCAAATCCCAGGACGCCACCGACACAAGTAGCCTGGATTTCCTAAAACTCGTGGGCTGTAAGCAAAAGATGCTCACGTAAGTGGCTCAATAAAAACGAAAAGACAAGGGCGCCTAGATGGCTCGGTCAGTTGGGCATCCGACTTCGGCTCAGTCATGATCTCAGGGTCCACGGGTTGGAGCCTGGAGCCTGCTTCAGATTCTGTGTCTCCCTCTTTCTGCCCCTCCCCACTCAGGCTCACTCTCTCTCTCTCTCTCTCAAAAATAAACAAACATTAAAAAAAAAAAACAGGACAAATTTAATGTAAGGATCCAAGAAGACCAAAAAAAAAAAAATCCAAGGGTGTATCAGTTAGCACTTGCTGTGTAACAAACTACTCCCCTTGCTGAAATTTAATGGCTTGAAACAACAGCCATGGATTTAGCTTTCAATGCTGAGGGTTATCAGTGTGGGCTGGGTGAGGCTGGGCAGGTTTTCCCTCTCTGCTGGGCCCACTCCCATTTCTGCGATGAAGTGACAGTTACCCGGGGGCTGTCTGGACTAGGACCGGTTGTCTGGGACAACTAACCTGTCCTCCACGTGATCTGTCATCCTGTAGCAGGCAGACCCAAGCTTGTTCACATGACAGAGGCAGGATTCCAGGAGTGAGAGCAGCGGGGTGATGCCTCTGAAGGCCTAGATTAAGAATGGCACTTCCCTGGGGCACCTGGGGGGCTCAGTCGGTTAAGCGTCCAACTTTGGCTCAAGTCATGATCTCACAGTTCATGAGTTCCAGCCCCGTGTCAGGCTCTGTGCTGACAGCTCAGAGCCTGGAGCCTGCTTCAGATTAGGTGTCTCCCTCTCCCTCTCCCCCCTACCCCCCGAGCTGTGCAGTCTCTCAAAAATGAATAAATATTTTTTTTTAATTTTTAAATAAAAAATAGGGGAACCAGGATGGCTCAGTTGGTTAAGCAGCCAACTTTGGCTAAGGTCATGATCTCGTAGTTCATGAGTTTGAGCCCCGCATCAGGCTCTGCACTGACAGCTTGGAACCTGGAGTCTGCTTCAGATTCTATGTCTCCCTCTCTTTCTGCCCCTCTCAAATTTAAATATACACTTAGAAAAAATGAGAGCGGATCCTGGGTGGCTTATGTCTTAAGAGGGATTCTATGGGGCACCTGGGTGGCTCAGTTGGTTAAGCATCTAACTTTGGCTCAGGTCATGATCTCACAGTCTGTGGGTTCCAGCTCCACGTCAGGCTCTGTGCTGACAGCTCAGAGCCTGGAGCTGCTTGGGATTCTGAGTCTCTCTCTGTCTCTGACCCTTCCCTACTCATGCTGTCAATCTCTCTCTCTCTCTCTCTCTCTCTCTCTCTCTCTCTCTCTCCCTCTCCCTCTCCCTCTCAAAATAAATAAAACATTTAGAATGTTTTTTTCTGAGAGACATAGAGAGACAGTGTGAGCAGGGGAGGGTCAGAGAGAGAGGAAGATACGGAATCTGAAGCAGGCTCCAGGCTCTGAGCTGGCTGTCAGCACAGAGCCTGACGTGGGGATCGAACCCATGAACCGTGAGATCTGGCTGGGTTTCAGCGGTGACACCACGGCCACCAGCTTCACTGGCCAGGGTCCAGCTGTCCTCTGGCCAACGCTGTGGCAAGACTGCCCCCTCGCCCGTTGGAACAGCTGAGAATCAGTGTCCGGTCCCTCCCCACCCATAAAAATAAAACTGTGCAAATTTCCTCAAAGAGACTGCTGACCACACCGTTGTGAATTCAGTCCCCTGGATGAACGTGGTCACAGCCGTGCTCCGCTCTATACGACCTAACCTCATTGTGTCATGAGATATTTATTGGTGTGAATATTTAATACTCATCCCACCCAACATAGCAGGATCTGCATCCCTTATGCAGTGTGTGTGGCAAGCCTTGCCTCCGCACACTCGCCGTGGAAACCGGAAAACAGGACAAACCACACATTTCTGATTTACCAACAACACTGACAAACGGGTGCCTGGAAACTCCGTGGAGCCATCCAACTGGCCCTGTCTTAAAAATTCTCAGGGTTGGGGCGCCTGGGGGGCTCAGTCGGTTAAGCGTCCGGCTTCGGCTCAGGTCATGATCTCGCAGTTCGTGGGTTCGAGCCCCGCATTGGGCACTGTGCTGACAGCTCGGAGCCTGGAGCTGCTTCGGGTTCTGTGTCTCCCTCTCTCTCTGCCCCTCCCCTGCTCTCACTGTCTCTGTCTCTCAAAAATAAATAAAAACCATAAAAAATTAAAAAAAAATATCTCTGGGTTCTTTGTACATAAAGGAAGACACAGCTTTGTCTTACTTACGCCGCTGTTGTTTTAGGGTTTTTTCCTGGCAGTCGGTCTAAAACCAATGAATACATCTAACCCAAAGCTTTAACCCATAAAGTCAAAGGTTTAGGTGACACTTCGCAAAACAAAGCTTGCATGACAAGGAGGGAGCCTGTGACCACACGGAGGGGTGGACGAATTGGGCCACAGTGAAATACGAGCCACGAACAAGCAAAATGCTATCCCACATCCCCGCCTCACCCCAGGCGGAGTTGTGGGTGGAAAGAAAGAGATGCTAGATAAGAAAACAGAATCTTGGGGCGCCTGGTGGCTCAGTCAGCTGAACATCCAACTTTGGCTCAGGTCAGGATCTCATGGTGCGTGGGTTCGAGCCCCATGTCGGGCTCTGTGCTGACAGCTCAGAGCCTGGAGCCTGCTTTGAATTCTGTGTCTCCCTCTCTCTCTCTCTCTGCCCCTCCCCTGCTTGCACTCTCTTTCTCTTTCTCAAAAAGAAACATACAAAAAAATTTTTTAAGAGAAAAGAAAAGGAAAGAAAGAAAAGAAAACTGGGTGAGACCTGGGTGGCTCAGTGGGTTAAGCATCCAACTTCAGCTCAGGTCATGATCTCCTAGTTCATGAGTTCAAGCCCTGCATCAGACTCTGCTAACAGCTCGGAGTCTGGAGCCTGCTTCAGATTCTCTCTCTCGCTCTCTCTCAAAAATGAATGTTAAAAAATTTTTCTAGAAAAAGAAAGAAAACTGAGAATCCTGAGCCCATCTGCTTATTCTGTGACTGTACAGACATCACACATTGGGGATCCAGGTAGAAGACAAACAAAACAAAAACAAAACCTGGAACTTTCCTCCTCCATCCAGGCATCACACATCTAGGCAGCCGTCTGGGCTGTGACGTGCTTGAGGACCACAGGCAGACGCCAAAGGGGAAGATGTGGGAGAGGGGAGACAGGATTTCCAGCCGTAACGTCTGGCCGCCATTCCTCTCCACAAAAGACTCTTATTTCTCACATCCGTTTTGCCAGGTGGCAGGCAAAACTGCTGAGTTCTGGGAACCCACCCACGCTCTCCAGGATGAAGGATCTGTGTGAGGACTGATGTCTCTGGGCGCCTGGAATGGAGGGGTGACCGTGGGTCCGTATTTGGGCCCCACGCCTATCAGCAATGAGTCCTGCCCTCCTCCCTGAAGGGGGCTGAAGGCATCTACTTCCAGTTCAAGACCTGCCCCAAATACACCGGGATCCACCATGACAGAGACGCAGCAAGATTCCTAGATGACTTTAATAATATCTCATTCCTTGATTCACCCGGCGAATATTTACGCGGCACCTTCTGTGTGGCAGGCAGTCTAGATGCTGGACAGACAGACATGGTCTCCGCCCTACAGAGCTCACAGCCTCCACCTCTAAAACCCAAACCTCCAGCCCGTTCTGTTGTCTAAGTCTTCAACCCTCCCTGCTTACCCTCCCCATCTCTTTCCTCTTGTGAACACACCCAAACTCGCTTCCTCAAGCTCTCAAGCTCTCTCTCTCTCTCTCACACACACACACACACACACACACAGAACTTCATGCGTAATTTTTCTCTAAATTCCAGTATTGACAGAAGCCATGGTTGTCCACGCTACAATGGAAAAGAGGAAGAACAGACAATAATCAGAGATCAAATAATCGATAAAGACGTTCATTCATGCGTTCATAGAGCTCTCTGGCCAATAACCAGGGCCCCAGGGCCCACCAGGCAGCTGCGCTCTGGGAGGGCTTCCTGGAGAAGGGGTCAGCTCTGCTGGAGAACGCAACCAGAGCCTTAACAGGAGCGACCATGTCTGTCGAAGGTGATATTTATGCTAAAGGGCTTCAATGCACCATTTCTGCTTATCAACTCAAACCCTAGAAAGGGGATGCCTTTCTTAGCTCTGTTTTAGGAATGCGGAAATGGAAGTGTCACTACCCTGGGCCCTGCCTCCAAGGAACTTACAGCCTCCGGCAGTGACACAGCTGTCCCTAGAGAGTGACAACTCAGAGTGGGCTGGGACAGGGAAGCCAAGGGGGCTCAGGGACCCCAGTGGAGGGATTTCCTGGCAGCGGAAATGTGTCCCAGCATGGAGGTGACCAAATGCAGTTGAGTTCCAAGGACTGCAAGGAGTTCGGTCTGGCTGATGGGTAAACAGGAGAGGAACTGACAGCGAGCTGAGGCCGGATAGCGGAGGAGCTGCGCTCTGGACTTTGTCCTCTGCCTGCCTGGGGCTTGGGCTCCGATGAGTCACCAGGGGTAGAAGAAGGCAGGCTGGAGAGGTCGGTCTCATTTCCTTCCTGGGGCCATGAGAGGCCTGGGGGATTTGGAAGGGGGGAGAGAGGGAACGAGGGTGGAGAGGCAGCACTACACCCCTGCCCCGCAGTAGATGTGGGGCGGGGGTGGGGCGAGGGGAGAAAGAGGAAATGCCCAGGCCGGTAGCCAGCCCGCTCCTGGGGAAGGACGGGCCTCCAGTGGTTGTAGGGGGGTTTCTTTCCAGCATTTTCCTGCCGAGCCTCAGAGTACAGAAGGCGAACATCCTGCCCCAGGACACCACTAACAGTCTCTGCCATTTGCGAAGCACCTAAATAAATTACGTTCTTAACCCTCTGACTTGTTTTCCAATACCTTCGTGAACCATTGCCACTTTGATCCCCTATTTTAGGGGTGAGAAAGAGGAAGCAAGAGAATTGATCCAGGTTGATGATCGCCAACTATTAATTGGTGAAACCAGAAATTGAACCAAAGGAGTCACACTCCGGAGCCCCCTGTCCCTCCGCTGCCTTCCTTCTCCTGGCTCCTTCTCCCTCCCCCACCCTTCCGGTCTCCCCTCCCCACCTTCTCTGCACCCCTCCCTCCCACCCAGCCGCCAGGTCCCTGCATCCCGTGCCTCAGGAACTTTTAGAAGCTTCAGTTCACTGCCTGGGGGACCCCCAGCGAGTTCCTCCAAAACCACAATTGCGCATGCCCCTCTGGCCCAACACCTTAGCTTCTCGGAAGGCAAGGAACCGATTCCATCATGCAGGAGCGAAATGGTGTGGACTTGGCTGTGCGCCCTCGCCTTGGGCAAACCATCGGAAATACCCGACGGCCCAGGCGCTGAGGATGGGTTCAAAGCTGATGGCCAGTTTGTTCCCTCAGAGAATGACAGAAGGAGGGTGGTGTAGAGACCCCAGTCTGCCCTCAGGGCTCACAGGTTGTGGGGGGGGGGGTCACGGGAGGGGCTGTCTCTTGTCCCAACACACCCATTCCAACTGGCAACAAACAGCCCCCCCATCACGTCCTCACCCAGGTTCATCCAGACCTGAAAACAAGATATTTTATTTAATTCAGCGATTTCGACAGCATGGCGCTTTAGGCCTTCCCAAGTATATTGACCCACTTGTTTTGCAAGGGGGCAGGGGGAAATACAGGAAAACCAGCCCCTGAAGGCCCTCCCCCTCCTACAGCCCCATCCCTGAGACCCTCCCTCTTCCTGACCCCATCTCTGACTCCATCCCTAACCTTCACCTCACCCCTAACTCTTGGCTCTGCCTCCACAGCGCTTTTGAGCCTCAGCGACCGAGAGCCAGTATCATTCTCTGTACATGAATTTGTTTAGGATCAGGGCTCTTATGCCTTTTTTTTTTTAATGTTTATTTTTGAGAGAGAGAGAGAGCACTTGAGAACATGAGTGGGGGAGGGGCTGAGAGCGAGGGAGACACAGAATCTGAACCAGGCTCCAGGCTTCGCGCTGTCAGCACAGAGCCGGATGCGGGGCTCGAACTCATGAACTGAACCATGAGATCATGACCAGAGCTGAAGTTGGATACTTAAGCAACTGAGCCACCCAGAAGCCCCTTTCATGGCTTGTTTTGAGACAGAGCTCCGTTCCTGCCAAGGAGGGGTCAGCTGTCCCATGGAGAAGAAGGGGGGCAGATGATGAGGTGGGCCCCAAATCTGAAGCCCAAACATCTGTGGAGGAGAGGCAGCCTCTGGCCATCTGAAATGGGCGGCTGCTGGAGCTGCAGTGGCTGGGCAGCCCTGGAGGAGGGGGAACCCCGGAGGGTGTCGGCATGTCCCGAAGAGGAAGGTAGCAGCAGGCCACAGGTTTCAGATTCAGAGATAACTCAGTACCCCAGAACAAGGGTTCCAGAAAATTCAGAGATTTCCCAGACACCAGCTTCCATGTTTCCATTCAGATATTCACCTACAAGCCAGGATGACAGGCCCCAGAGTCTGAGGCCCCCGCCCACATCCACGCACCATGTGTGGGCGCCGGGTCCAAGTCAAAGAGGTCAGTGGGAGACAGAACCCTCCAAAGTGGCCAAAGCCCAAAAGGGGAATGGTCCAGAAAGATATGAGGGTGTCACAGAATAACGGTCGGAGCTGCTAGAGGGCCTGGGGAGGCCCACAGCCAGGACGGGCACAGCTAGGGACCAGGCGGCCCCCAGCTCTGGGTCTGGGCATAGGACTCTCTGGGTCTCTCTGTCAGCCCGCGGTCCTCTCCCATCTCACCCTGGCTGTGCATGTGCTGGCCTCTCATCTCACGGTGTCTCTCTTCTTCTGTCCCTTGCTGTCTGTTTCTCTCTCTCTCCCCACCTCCCGGCCTCTGTGCCTCCCTCTGTTTCTCTCTCTCTCTCTTTCTCATCCTTCTCCCTGTTGTATGTGGCTCTATAATCATTATCCCCACCGGACGTGATGGTGTTCTCTGTATTCATCCGTTAACATCTGTTTCCCTCCAGTAGAAAGCAGGCTTTGCAAAGATTTTTGTCTGTATTATTGCCTGATTCAATATATATGTTGGCGGCGGGGGGGTGGGGCACCTGGGGGCTCAATAGTTAAGCATCCGACTCTTGATCTCAGCTCAGGTCACAATCTCATGGTCCGTGAGATCGAGTCCCGAAGGTGGCTCTTGCTGCTGGTGCACAGCCTGCTTGGAATTCTCTCTCTCCCTCTCTCTGCCCCTCCACTGCTCACGCACACACAGACATACACACTCTCTCTTTCTCTCTCAAAATAAATCAACTTTAAGAAATTATAAAATAAATCTATGTTGAATGAAGAATAAGTGAATCATCATTCTCACCAACATTACTATTGAATGATAACCGTAAAACAATGATACTAGTTATTCTTATAGTTGCTGTGTATTGAGTACAAGCGATAGTACGAGGAATCGGGCTGAAAAACAGTTGCTTATTTAAACCTTACAAACCCTCCTGGGGTACTCTTATCATGCCCATTTTTCGGATGAGGAAACTGAGGCCCCAAGAGGAGAAGCAGCTGGCCCAATATGAGCCCAGACCTTATCTGGCTCCAAAGTCCGGAGGGTTCGGGCCTGGGGGTTAAAAATTTGGAGTGTGGTGCCAACTGCAGGTTGGAATCTCAGCTGGGGCACTCAGCCACTCGACCTTTAAAAAATGAAAGAAGTCAGGGGTCCCTGGGTGGCTCAGTCAGTGAAGCACCTGACTTCAGCTCAGGTCCTGATCTTGTGCTGAGCTCAGAGCCTGGAGCCTGATTCAGATTCTCTCTCTCTGCCCCTCCCCCATTCTCTCTATCTCAAAAATAAATAAACCTTTTTTTAAAAATTAGAAAAAGAAAAGAAAA
>NC_043715.1:48164276-48170856 GCF_006229205.1 Suricata suricatta
AGGGGTGGAATGGAAGGGTGGGGAGGTGGGGGTGGGAGGTGAGGGTTGGGAAGTGGGGGTGGAAGGGTGGGGAGGTGGGCAGGGGTGGGGAGGTGAGGGCGGTGCGGCCTGGAGGGTGGGGAGAAGAGGTGACGGTGACGGGACTGACGAGCACACTTGTCATGATGAGGCGGAGAAGTGTGTAGAACTGGTGAATCACTATTCCAGGCTACGGAAAGCACCACCCCGAGTGTTAATGGTCCTGGAATGCAGGAGAACAAAGGCCCCGCAGAGCCTCTGCCGCCAGTCCGCCAGGGTAGATGCCACGGGGAGATGGCACGCCCCCCGACCAGTGCCCAGGCGGCGGCCTCAATGCGCAGGCGCAGAGGCGCCGGGGCAGCCCCGCCCTCCCACTTAGCAGTCCCTGGCTGCCCCACCCGCGGTGAACTTCCCAGTCGGGACCGGCTCCGCGCTCGCGGGGATTCCTAGGCTTCAGTCCCGAGTCCCGGCGGTGGCCCAGCACACCCGGGGAGGAGGCTCGGTCCCAGCGGCGACCGCACTCCCGGAGGGTCCCGGGATGGGGCAGCCGCCGTGGCTGCTGTCTCTGCTGTGGCTGCTCTGGACGTCCTTGGGAGCAGGTGAGTGACCCCGCGCGGCCGGTGGCCGCTGCTCCAACCCCCGCGGCTCCCTCTGCACCTGCGGGATGCTCGGCCTCCCGGGTTCCCCGCCGCCCCGGGGCCTGGAGGAACTTGGGCGCCCGGGCCAGCCCAGGCCGGCCCAGGCCAGACTTGCATACACCGTAGGGCCACCGTCTTTGGGAGAATGAATGACTCATGCCCAGGCCCTTCAACTCACCGTGGCCGGATGTGCTCGCTCCCCCACCCCAACCCGCACCCCAGCAGGCAATTCTTGACGGGGAACAGGAAGGTGGTGGCACATAACCCCGATTCGCTTCTGGCCCCAAATGTATGGCTCTAGGAACATTAGTATTTTCCTTCCCACTGGGCAGAGAGGGCGAGGGTGTTCCTGAGGGTCAAGCCACTTGCCTGGGCTAGCCAGCAAGTGGCAGAGCCTGGGGGCTGGCCCCCGGGCTGGTCTACACTGCGTCCAGGCTCGTGTCCAGTATGAATGCATGCATGGTTCATTCATTCCACACGCTTTCGGGAGCACTGCGTATCAGGCAGTGTTCCCCGGATACTGCCCCGAGGTCAGATGGCCCTAACTCTGTTTCCAAAATGTGTTGGGGGTGGGGAGGGATGCTATACCCACCTCGTAAGGTTGTGCCCGGGAGGACGGGAGCGATGTTGCACGTGGTCAGAACGGTAAGGATAGTCCATGTGAGCCATCGCGATACCGAATGCAGACGTGGGGAAGCCACAGTGCCTCCTCTCGGCATTTCCCAAAAGGTGATTCCCAGAACACGGGGCACTGCTCCCAAGGCGTGGGGGGTTCATGGAGAGCTACCAGCCTAAGTCGCTTAAGGAGATACCCAACATGGGTCCTCCTGTGACCTCCAGTTACACATGAGGCGACTGAGGGAAGGAGAGAGGAAGTAACTTGCCCAAGGCACCAGTAGCAGACCCGCAGGGCACCTGGGTGGCTCAGGTCATGATCTCATGGTTCATTGCCAGAGGCCACTTGTGAGAAGCAGCTCAGTGCCTGGCACAGAGTAGGCACCTGCCTGTGGTTAGTACTCTCCTCTGTGTGGGGGAGCCCTGCCCCCTGGTGGAGGCACGCACCAGAGAAGGAGAAGCACTTGCCCAGAGCCACACAGCAGGTCAATGGCAGAGCCGGCCTCAGAGCCCACACTGGTGTGCTCACCACTCCACGCAGCACAGACCCTGTGTCCACGCCGTGCCCTCCTCCACACAGCACTCCAGGCGCCTCTGTCGGCCATCTCCCAGCTTCCTCTAACTCATAACACACTAATTAGACTATTCACCTTGATAGAGTCATTGGCATGTGCTAATCCCTTTACATAGATTTCATCACCTCATCTCCCCAACAACCAACCCTACTATGCTATAACCACGCCCATTTCACAGAGAGAAAAGCGAGGCTCTGAGAAGTGAAATCACCCACACACAGACCCACAGCTAACGAGTAGGAGTACTGAGGTTCAAAGAAGTTCCCACCTTCTCCATTATCTTTATTAATAATAAGAATGCATAGGATTTTACTAATATCAGTAAGAGCCAATACATACATTGAGGACCTACTGTGTGCTGAGGCCCTAGGCTGAAAGATTTTCTTTTACTTTGTTTTTTTAATTTTTTTAAGTATTAATTTTTGAGAGAGAGAGCAGAGTGAGAGAGAGCTGGTGGGGGGTGGGGGGGAAGCACAGAGGGACAGAGGGTCTGAAGCAGGACCCCATGCTGACAGGAGCAAGCTGGATGCAGGGCTTGAAGATCTGGTCAAGATCATGACCAGAGCTTAAGTCTCATGCTCAACCCTCAACCGACTGAGCCACCCAGGTGCCCCCAGGCTGAAAGATTTTAATACAGAGCCTTGTGGGTTAGAGGTCAGACCCCAGGGTTCAAAGCCCACTTCTCCCATTTACCCCTCTGTGACCTGGAGCAAATGACTCTGTGCCTTCCTCCGCCCATCTGTAAAGTGGAGCTGACAGGAGTGCTTGCCTCAAGGAGCTATTTAGGGACTCGATGCTGAGAGGCGCATGAAGCAGCCTGTGAGCGGTAACTGCTATTAGCCCCATGTTACAAATCAGGAAAAAGAATCAGAGTTTGAGTGACCTGCCTTGCAGCCTCACAGCAGCAATGAGAAGGAATCCAAAATCCTTGGGTTATAATCGCCTGCCTTCTTGTGCCAGGATCTACAAGCCTTCTCCCAGTCCGGGTCCACGCATAATAATAATAATAATAATAATAATACCACATTCCGTGGATTCTAAGACTTAAGAGTTTCTGCCCCCTTTCCCACCCTTAGTGAGACATGCGGTAAATGACGGCGTCACAGCGGCATTGATGACACTGAGCTGTTAGGAACCTTCTGGAACTAGTTACCACTGATAGTTACATACACGATCCCACAAGCATCGTGCCCTTTGAAACGGTTTCAATGGCAGATTTAAGTTTTTAACTGCACATCGATGATGCTGAGATCAGGGAAATACGGTAATAACGGTCCGTGAGCCCGTGAATTGGCCAGGACGGGCTGGAGACCCAGTCTGAGCAGACACCCCGTCTGACCCCTCCCCCACCTCGTTTCCCCGCAGGGACCAGGACCTTCGATGTGCAGGCGCCGGCGCAGGTGCGCGGCTTCCTGGGCGACAGGGTGGAGCTGGAGTGCAAACTGCCGCCCATGGAGCACAAAGTGCAGGTGACCCAGGCGACCTGGACGCGGCGGACCGCAGCCGGGAACGATGACAACGTGGCGGTCTTCCACCCCACGCAGGGCTCCAGCTTCCCCAAGCCTGGGCGGCTGGAGTTTGTGGCCGCCAGGCGGGGCGAGGAGCTGCGGGACGCGACGCTGGCCCTGGGAGGGCTGCGCGCGGAAGACGAGGGCAATTACACCTGCCGCTTCGCCGTGTTCCCCGACGGCAGCCAGAGCGCGCGCATCCAGCTCCACGTGCTGGGTGAGCAGGGGGGCGGGGCTGGGGGAGGAGGTGCCGGGACCGAGGGCGGAGGAGGGCGGAGGTTCTGGGCAAAAGGAGGAGGCGGAGCAGTGATGGGGGTGTGGAGGTGGAGGGATGCAAAGAGGGAGGTCAGAGAGGGAGGGCGTTGGAGGCTGGAAACGTTATGGTCCAGGAGCGGGAGCGGGAGGTTAAGGCCTTGCAGACTGAGAGTAGAATATTCCCTACTTGACCTCTATCTCTTTCTCAAAAAATAAAATAAAACCATTTAAAAATGTTTCTAAAAAAAAAAAAAAAGGAACAACTGGAAACACGGCTTTTCGTGTCTGGAGTGAACCCCTCCTGAACTCCGTGCCGGCAGAGATAGAAACTAGTTTTATTTTTTTTTTTAATGTTTTTATTTATTTTTGATACACAGAGAGACAGAGCATGAGAGGGGGAGGGGCAGAGAGAGAAGGAGACACAGAACCGGAAGCAGGCTCCAGCCAGCTCAGAGCCTGATGCAGGGCTCGAACCCACGAATGTGAGATCTGACCTGAGCCAAAGTTGGAGGCTTAACCGACTGAGCCACCCAGGCGCCCCTACAGAAACTAGTTTTAATGTAAAGTGATATTTCCGTTAATAACTTACTCATTGCAGATACCTAGTAGACCAGGTATCAATTAATTTGGAAATTTTATGTATTTTACATAAAATTCTCAGTATTTTACCAAAAAAATTTTTAAAAATCCCCACCAGTGAGTCAAATTTAAGGGAAACCTCCAGTCCATAATCACACTGCAACAGCAGGCAATAATGAGGAAGGAACCAAGTGAGTTAGGGAATCACCAGAATGATGACAAAGAGATGGTCAAGGGGCACCTGGGGGCTCAGTCAGTTGCGTGTCTGACTTCGGCTCAGGTCATGATCTCGTGGTTCATGAGTTCGAGCCCTGCGTCGGGCTCTGTGCTGACAGCTCAGAGCCTGGAGCCTGTTTTGGATTCTGTGTCTCCCTCTCTCTCTGGCCTCCCCTGCTCACACTGTCTCTCTCTCAAAAATAAATAGTAAAAATATATGTAAATAAGAGAGAGAGAGAGAGAGAGATGGTCAAGATGGATTTGGAGTCAGACCTGTGTGAAATCTACCTCTGTCCGTTCCGCTGGCGGAACCTTGAGCCCGTTCCTTCCCTTCTCCACATGCTCCGCCCTCCCCTCCTCTAGGAAGCCCACCTTAACCACTACCCCAGACTGGGGCACTCCTTCTGGGGGGCCCCACCCCAGCCTGGCCCACTCTGGGGCGCCAGTATATGGGGAATTGTGTCTTCCGCCTGGACTGTGTACCCCATGAAGCCAGGGCCGGGGCTGTCTCCGTCACGCCCGGGTCCCTGACACCGTCCAAGGCATTCACTTCCCAGTAATCATAATATTATTTACCAAGCAGTTATTATGTGCCAAGTACCGTGTTCTGCACAATCTCATTGCCTGTGAGCCTGTCCTTATCTCCAGGTAACAGGCAAGGAAACTGAGGCACAGACATGCCCAAAGCCACCCAGTGGCTCAGGGACAGAGCTGGGATATAAACCTGGCCCTCCTGTACTCTCAGCCAGCTCCCCCCGCCCCACCCGGCCCCCTGCTCCCAAGATGTCCATTGCATGACCGCGGGCGAGGACTAACCGGCCCCTTTTGCTCCCTCCACAGCGCAGCCAGAGAACGAGGCTGAGGCCCAGGAGGGCCCGCTCGGCCCACTCGGCCCGGAGCCTGTGCCTGTGGCCCGCTGCGTCTCCCGTGGGGGCCTCCCACCCGCCCGGATCTCCTGGTCACCCCCAGGCGGGAGGGCCAATGAGAGCCAGGTGCCAGGACACCTGCCTGGCACGACTGATGTCGTCAGCATCCTGACCGTAATACCCTCCAGCCAGGTGGACGGCCAGAATGTCACCTGCCGAGTGGAGCATGAGAGCTTCCAGGAGGCCGTCCTGCTGCCCGTGGCCCTCGCTGTGCCCTGTGAGTGCGCCCCGTGTGAGCAGGGGCAGGGCCCGCCCGCGACGGGGGGCCACACCCCAGACAGCCTGTATCACTTCTCTGTCTACACGGACACACCGCCCCCTCTCCCTTAAGCATAGTCTACACACACTGACTCCACCCCCCTCCCCAGCCAGCTGTCTACACTGACCTCGCCCATTGCTACAGTGTTTCCTGCATTTTCTACACTGTTTCCCCGTCATCTGTGCAGGCGCATGGGCCACAGACAGCGCTGCCCCCGTTGTCTGCCTCAGTCGCTTGGCCACCAGCTGTAGGAAGTTGTCACCGCTCCCCATGTTGTCTAGACTGGCTCCTATGGCCTCTATCGACGTGGACACCTTTCATTTTCTCTGCTGGTTCTCCTCGGTACTCTCACACTGGCTCCCGATATTGTCTACACTGGCTCATCTAAGGGGCTGTGCCCTCCCTTCACTGTCTATACTGCGTACTCCCTCCAAGTAGTTGCTACACTGATTCCCTCAGGCATTGTCTACACTGGACACCCTCAACATTGCCACTGGGTCTGAGGGAGGAGGGATGGACACTGGCTGCTCCCCACAAAGAAACAACAACACTGTCTCATTGGCCTTCCCCCTGGGGACTTGGAAACACCTTCCTGGCCAATCACATTTAAAATGGGTAAACAGCAGCTGAAGCAGGCTCATCCAGGATTCCTCCTGCAGGACTTGTCAGAGCCTTGAATATGCTCCTATGAATGTCTAAGACGCCTTTTCTCACCAGACACACACAGCACATGAACACCAGGAAAACGAGCAGAGAGAAACAGGTCCCAAGAAGCCCTCTTAGCACCCCACTATCTCCCACCCTGCTGAGGACTTCTGGCCTCTTATTCTCTGAGGGGATCCATTGCCCCTCAGGCCCCTGACAGGCCTCTCTGATTTGAGTTGTTCCCAAAATCCATTGAGGCCTTTCCTCATTATGACACGATCCCACATGTCTTTAGGCGCCTCTGAAGGGTCCTGGTTCTGAGCCTGTGTGTCTGTTTCCCTCAGAC
>NC_043715.1:48170956-48217487 GCF_006229205.1 Suricata suricatta
TGGACCCCTGGGTCTGAGGGGGGAGGGGCTGGGGGCCTGGACCCCTGGGTCTGAGGGCAGAGGGGCTGGGGGCCTGGACCCCTGGGTCTGAGGGCAGAGGGGCTGGGGGCCTGGATCCTGGGTCTGAGGGAGGAGGAGAGTGCAAGAAAGTAAAAAGAAAGAAGTTGACTTTAGGCCCCAGTAAAATTTCTGTCTGGGATGTACAGTTTATGAGGGGGGTTAGTTCAGGTTCATCGGTAACACCTGCTCTTTTCTGTTGTCTGCTGTCAGCTGGTAGTCACCTGACCCCGTGTGACACCCAGACTCTGGGCATAGGAACCGCTGTTACCCAGGGTTAAACATAAGTTGGGTGCCGGAGCGCCTGGGGGGCTCAGTCGGTTAGGCATCGACTTCCATTCATGTCACGATCTCACGGGTTCACGAGTTCGAGCCCCGCGTCGGGCTCTGTGCAGACAGCTCAGAGCCTGGAGCCTGCTTCAGATTCTATCTCCCTCTCCCTGTGACCCTCCCCTACTCATACTGTGTGTGTGTCTCTCTCAAAAATAATAAACATTGTTTAAAATTTTTTAAAAAGGTAAGTTGGGCCCCAGTAGGTGCGGTCCTTTGAGGGAGTCCCAGAGCCACAAGGGGGCAGAAGTGGCTCCAAACCCACCCTCTTAACCCCCAGGCTGTGCCATCTCCCCACCGCCACCCGGCACCTCCTGTGATCTGCTCAGTCACTTCTTTTTTTTTTCTAATTTTTTTTAATGTTTTATTTATTTTTGATACAGAGAGAGACAGAGCATGAGAGGGGGCGGGTCAGAGAGAGAAGGAGACACAGAACCGGAAGCAGGCTCCAGGCTCTGAGCTAGCTGTCAGCACAGAGCCTGACGTGGGGCTCGAACCCACGAACGTGAGATCTGACCTGAGCCGAAGTGGGAGGCTTAACCGACTGAGCCCCCCAGGCGCCCCTGCTCAGTCACTTCTGATGGAGCGGGTGCGGTCCCCATTGCAGAGCAATCAGATTTCCTCAAGTTCATGCCAAGGCCAGGGTGAAGAGTGGGGAAAGAACAAGGCAAAGGGACCAGTTGTCTCACACAATTTGTACTGGGCTTTCGTTCTTACGACAAAGTAACTTATGACCATTAGAGAAACTTGAGACCGTCCAGTCATGAGCCCGAAGGAAACGGCACCTGTGGTCAAGTGTGCGCAGGCGCCTCCAGAACTGCCCACCCGGCCCCTCTGGTACATATCCTTCCCGGCTCCTGTTCTCTCTGCTTCTGCACAAAGAACGTGCACGATTATGAAACTTCTCCTATCACACGGACGCCTTCCGGGGTCCCAGCACATCGACCCACACCCCCATCTCCCCCCAACATTCCTCAGGGGAAGGTTTAGACATACAGAAAAGATGTTGAGAATTTTCCAGCGAACTCTCAAAAACCCACCACGTGAATTTTCCCGCCGACATGTTGCGGGACTTGCTCTATCGTGTTTCCGTCCATCAGCCTGTTTGCAACCAGGCAGATGCAGCGGCCGGAACCGTCCCCGCCTGTCCGGGCCTATGGACAGCCACAGTCCAGTCTCTACCGCCAGTCAAAGGAAGCCGGGTCAAAGCTTTTCCGACGGTGGTGGTAGACACCTTACTGCCCTCCCTCAAACCCCGGCCGCGATTGAGGCGCGGCAGCCACACGGCCGGGTGTCCGTCCCAGCTCTGCAAAATGCCCAAAACTCCGCGCTGACATCTCCCCATTCCATGATGCCAAGTGTTTTGACTGTTCCCTGTGTGCTGGATCCCATGGGCCAACACACCTCGGCAAATAAAACAGACCAAATTCCTTCCCCTCATGGCCCTTCCGGGGAGGGAAACGATTGAAACAAAGTAACGCAGTAAAGCAGAGTGTGTGGCCAAGGATTAGTGCTGTGGAAGAGGTAAAGCCGGGAAGGGGGGGGTGGCAGTTCAAACAGGGTGGCCGACGAAGGTGTCACTGAGGCGACGTCTGAGCAGAGAGGCCTGAAGGAAGTGAGGTTGAGCTGTGCGGGGACCCAGGGGAAGAGCATTCCCGGCCAAGGGAACAGCATTTCCGACAGAGGGAACAGCACATGCAAAGCCCCTGAGGTGGCGGCTAACTGGAGTGTTCAAAGATGAGTAGGATCCCGTGGATTCAGAGCCAAGGGGGGAGTAACGGTGTGGGCAGTGGTACCTGCAGCCAGCTCCCGGGGCCTGTGGCCTGGCACGCACTTGGGGTCTACGCTGAGTGACGTGGGAGCCCCAGGAGGGCTCTCAGCAGTGCGGGGTGACCAACGACTTCGTTCTAACGGGATGTCCCCGGCCACTGCGGCAGAGGCGGGAGCCCTGTGAGAAGGCAGCAGGAGCGGGCCAGGAGCAGGGGGATCAGCTCCAGGGGTGCCCGGGGCGGACGGCGGAGTGCTCAGAGTCTGGAGAAGTTTCGAAGGAGGGGCGGACGGCCCCTGCTGACAGGCTGGGTGGGGGCACGAGAGGAAGACGCGGGGGGTTTCGGGGCTTCTCTCGGCTTAGCTCAGAGACGGCGGCGTGAGCCTCATACAGTCAGCTCACAGCTGCCGCCTCCTCACCGTCTGTCTCCCAGGACCCGGGGTCCCCTGCCACCCTCTGCTGAGCCCCAGGGCTCACGCCTCCTGATCCACACCGTGGACGCGTCAATCAACGCCACTTTCATCTGCCGTGCCACCAACGCCCTAGGGACTGGCCAGGCAGAACTGCCCGTCCTGGTCAGAGGTGAGGAGCCCCCCGCCCCGGGTGGAGAGAACAGAGGGACCGAAGGGGACAGATCCTTCCCGCGGGAGGTGTGCGGAGGCAGTCCCTGGTTAGGGAGCCTTCGGCCACAAGAACGCTCCCCGATTCCCATCCTACCCCGCGCCCCCTCCCGGGAGGACCAGCGGGGTCCGCCTCCCACTCTGTTCACGCACCATCTGGACCTCGTGGTCCAGCCTCCTGGCCACACCTGCTCCACAAACCCAGGCTGGGGCGGTCACCTGAGGCTTGTCCCCAGGGACCCGGACAGGCCTTCCCAAGCGTATTAGGCAGCACTCTGTCAACTGCAGTTGACAGAAGCCCAAGTCTAAATAGCTCTAGCCCAAGTCCCATTGAGGCAGCCCGGGTCACAGCCCCTCCCCTGCCCGGGAATCCAGAATCCCTCACAACAGCCACGGAGAATGGAATGCTCTGCTCAGCCTGGCCTGGGTCAGAGTCTCCTGCTCAGAACCACAGGGTGGGGTCAAGTCCCCCTGAACCGGATAGACCAAGGGAGGTGGAGCGGCAGCTTCCTGAAGGGTAGGGAGTAAGGGTTTGGGGGCAGGCGAAGACCCCTGGGGTCTGGGAACCCAACCCCGGCTCCTGCTTCTCTTCCAGCAGACTCTCCGAGGGAAGAGCCACGGGGAGGCATGTCCACCACCATCACCACCATCATCGTGATAGCAGGATTCGTGGCCATAGCAGTCGTGGCAGTGCTGATTTACTTCTGGTTCAGACGCTCCCGTGAGTCCCTCCTCTTTGGCGCATCTCTGCCCCTCAGTGTCCCAGCGGCTGCCGTGGCTGGGCGCCTCCTCAGATTTGTGCTAAGCCCCGCAGTGGCTGCCTCCCACTGAATCCTCGGTGCCTCGGGGTGCCTTGGGGCTCCCCCCTTTTACACACGGGGACGCCAGGTTCGGGGAATCTGGCTCCTTGCATCACTGATTCCTGGTACAAATGTTCAGGGAGCCGGGCAGCACAGACACCACAAAGGATGCCTGATGCTCCAAAGGCCCGAAGCTCTTTTTTCTTAATGTTCATTTTTGAGAGAGTGCGAGCAGGGAAGGGGCAGAGAGAGAGGGAGACACAGAATCCAAAGCAGGCTCCAGGCTCTGAGCTGTCAGCACAGAGCCCGACACAGGGCTCGAACTCACGAACCGTGAGATCATGACCTGAGCTAAGTCGGGCACTGAACTGACTGAGCCACCCAGGCAGCCCCCCCAGGGCCTGATGCTCTTAACTGGAGGGCTTCATGCAGGCTGTTCTCTGCTTGGAGCACCCTCCCCACGGCCCCTTCTGGTGACGTCCTTTGGCTTCGCGAGGAGACCTATGTAAGAGCGACATTTTGCAGAGCTGTTCCTACCTGGCCGTCACGTGCTATGCAACCTCTTAAAAAGGCTTGCTCCGACCCTACAGTGGGCCTTCTGCCGTGAGCCCCATTTTACAGATGAGGAAATGTTTGCTTGGACAGATGCACTCAGCTGGAAAGTCAGAAGAGTAGAAAGCAGTTCTTCTGGCTACAAATCTTATCCCCTCGACCACTCAACAAAACCGGCTCCTCCTCCTCCGGGAAGCCCTCCCTGATCTCCCAGAATAAGCCAACCACCTGTGCTTGACTCCCCCACCCTAGCTCTTGCCCCTCTCTGGGACACGGTCTCTCCAGTGACCTGTGATCCCTAGGAGGGCAGAGCCAGAACTGTCATTCACAAGGTCACGGCTCTGTCCCCGGCACCACCTGCTGCTGGGCCGGGCACTCTGGGGCCACAGGAGGAAGTGTGGGCCAAGTGTGGCCTCTCTAGAGACAGACCAGACTGCCTGGTTGGGGCCCTCATTCTAACTTCTTTACTAATTGTGTCATCATGGGCAAATGACCTACTCTCTTTGCCTCAGTCTCCTCATCTGTGAAATGGGAGTAAGTGTGCCTGCTTACGCAGGTAGCACACCTAGCACAGCATTTAGCACATGGTAAGCCACACATGGGGTGTGTATGAGCTATGATCATTATTGTTTTAATTTTTTTTACATTTATTTATTTTTGAGAGCTAGAGAGGGACAGATTACTAGTGGGGGAGGGACAGAGAGAGAAAGAGACACAGAATCCGAAACAGGCTCCAGGCTGCGAGCTGTCTGCACAGAGCCTGATGCGGGGCTCAGACTCACAAACTGTAAGGTCACGACCTGAGCCGACGTCGGATGCTTCCCCGAC
This sequence comes from Suricata suricatta, assembly GCF_006229205.1. Taxonomy (NCBI): domain Eukaryota; kingdom Metazoa; phylum Chordata; class Mammalia; order Carnivora; family Herpestidae; genus Suricata; species Suricata suricatta. The sequence continues at coordinate 48,175,912 of NC_043715.1, forward strand.
TGAGCCCCCCGGCGCCCCAAGCTATGCCCATTATTGCTGTCACTACTGTTTCTCTGATTACTATAAGCTCCATGCGGGGAGCAATTTTTGTCTCTTTGTTCACGGCTGTATCTGCAGAGCCTTGAATGCACCTGACCTAAAGTCACATTTCTTTTCTTTTTAATGAGTATTTATTTTTGAGAGAGAGATAGAGTGCGTGCGCAAGTGGAGGAGGGGCAGAGAGAGAAAGAGAGAGAGAATCCCAAGCAGGCTCCTCACGGCCGATGCAGGTCTTGAACCCACGAGCCGTGAGATCACGACCTGAGCCAAACTCAAGAGCCAGACACTCAGCCAACTGAGCTACCCGAACACCCCCAAGTGGATGTTTCTTATTTGCTGAATAAACCCGTTTGGCGGTTGAGGAAACTTGAGGCACAGAGAGGGTAGTCAGTCGCCCAAGGCCACACAGCTCCTAAAGCACAGAGCCAGGATTTGGAACCGTCTATCAGGTTCCAGAGCCCGTGCTCAGTGAATATGCACTTAGGGGCACCTAGGTGGCTCCGTTGGGCATCAGACTTCGGCTCAGGTCATGATCTCACAGCTCATGGGTTCGAGCCCCACGTTGGGCTCTGTGCTGACAGCTTAGAGCCTGGAGCCTGCTTCCGAGTGTGTCTCCCCCTCTCTCTCTGCCCCTCCCCTGCTTACACTCTGTCTCTCTCGCTCTCAAAAATAGACATTAAAGAAAAAATATTTCAATAAAGAAATATTCATTTATACTCAATAACGGAATGAATAACAGGGGGAGGCATAAACCCCAGGCCTGTTTTACAAACGTACAAACCACCGTGGCGAGTGGCCGCCCCTTGTCAGTAGCAGAGCTGGGCCTGAGGACTCGGGGTGCTGCCCCCACGTGTGTCCTGGCCCCAGGCCATCCAGCACAGTCGTCCTTCCCTGACAGCCTCTCCTCCTCTCTCCCCAGGTCAGTGCCAAAACAGCACCCCTGCGAATGGGGTGAGTGAGGTGCGGAGGGAAGGGTGCGGGATGGGGGGTTGCAGGGGCTTCTGCGTGACCCGCAGACCAACCGCGCGGGCTCGCCCAAGGTGGGGGCAGATGTCCTGGGCACCTGCAGCGCTTCCCCAAGAGCCAGCACGGTGGTGGGGGAGCCAGTCCTGGACTGTTCGCCCAGAGGCCTCGAGCAGTGGTTCCCAACCTTTCCTGCCGGCCAGACGCCGCTGAGCGGTATGCTAAGCGTGTCCGCTCCCGGCCCGTCGCCCCCTGAGAGTCCGGTCTGGGGGGTCTGTGCTGAGGATCTGCATTTCCACAGGCGCCCCTTCCCTGCCCGCTCACCATGTCCCTTCAATGCTTGTTGGCCTTTGGGCTGAGATCAAGGGAGGATGCGCGGCCCTGGCCCCCAGGGAGGGGCGGGGACAGGCCGGCCACCCCCTGGCTCTGTGCAAGTTGCACCCCGGGCTCAGCAGGGACGTTTTGTCTGCAAGGGCCCCGAGGCTAACGTTTGACTCTCCGCTTTCCAGATGATCGCCTACACCGTGGTGGTGGACGCTAACAGCAGCTCTTCCCAGGACCCGCCCCCAGAGAGCTCGAGGTGACCGCGAGGTGACAGTGTTGTCATCGTCATCGGACTGCTGGAGAGAGAGACTGGGGTGGGGAGGACCGGGGCCTCGCCGCCCGGCGCTGCCCCAGTGGAGGAAGGCTCCCTCCGAAGGACGGGCCACCTTCCTCATGCCAGGGGCCTGAGAATGTCCCCTCTGCCCCGCTGTGCCGTGACTGGTCCCGGCGTCCCCGCCGCCTCTCTCCGGTTCAGGCATTCAACTGGAAGGACTCACAGACTCCCAGAAACGGTGACGCTCACGGGTTCGGGTCCTGAAGGCAGGAGTGTGCGAGTCAGGTCACCCACGCCCCGCGGGCACCGGCCCGAACAGACCCCAGACCCCGAGGCGGCTGCCAGTCCTCTCGCACGAGCAGCACCGGTTTCTCCCAGCGATGACGGCGTGTGACAACACAACAGGGTCCTGCCACCCAGGGAGGGACACCCGAGTTTGGACATGCGGAGTTTGGTTGCATTGTTTCTGCCAGGGGCCCGTCACGGGAGGGCGGCCGACCACCCGTGGAGCTGACTGGAGTCTCCACCTCTGTAGCCCAAGGCCCCGCTGTATTCTTATTTTTTTTTAATGTTTTATTTATTTTTGATACAGAGAGAAGAGAGCATGAGAGGGGCAGGGGCAGAGAGAGAAGGAGAGAACCAGAAGCAGGCTCCAGGCTCTGAGCTAGCTGTCAGCACAGAGCCTGACGCGGGGCTCGAACCCACGAACATGAGATCTGACCTGAGCCAAAGTCGGAGGCTTAACTGACTGAGCCACCCAGGCGCCCCTGTATTCTTATTTTTAATTATTTATTATTATTTCTTTAAATATATATCCAAGTAAGTTAACATAAAGGGTAATCGTGACTTTGGGAACAGAATTTAGTGACTCACCACTCACCTGGACCAGTGCCTATCCCAGCAGGTGCCCTCCGTAATGCCCCTCACCCAGTTAGCCCATCCCCCCAACACCCCGCCAGTGACCCACAGTTTGTTCTCCGGATTGCACAGGGTTTGTCTCCCTCCCTGTTTTAATATTATTTTTGCTTCCCTTCCCCCTACATTATTTTTTTAAGTTTATTTATTTTGAGAGAGACTGCAAGTGGGGGAGGGGCAGAGAGAGAGGGAGAGAGTCCATGCAGGCTCCACCTTGTCATCACGGAGCCCGATGTGGGCCTTGAACTCATGAACCTTGAGATCATGATCTGAGCAGAAGTTTAAGGCCCCGCTGAGACGCCCCATCTTAAGGTCCCACTGTAAATCACACTGTTAGCATAGACTGTCTGGTGCAGCCCAAAGCCCCAGGCAAACTAAAAGGGCTTTCAGCCAAGATACTCCCAAGATCTTCACGGCTACCGCCCAGAGCCAGGGGCAAAGGGCCAAATCTTTTTTTGGACAACGTTACCCCTTTCCTGCCTCCTGGGGCCACACAGACTGTTCTAGCTGCCAGAGAATTTTTGTAGGAATTTGACCTCTGGCCTTGAACTTCTAAATCTGTATCAGTGAAATCCCTGTGGTTACAAGAAATAGCTTGCCGACCCTCAATCCATCAGAGAACCTGAGGCTGGAACTCAGCTGCTCAGGGTCGTCCGAGGAGCAGGAACAACTGGTGGACATGAACTTGGAGGATGTGAGTTCCAGGCACCTTCTGCCAAGATGCAGGTCCCGGGAGATCATCTGCGGCCAGTGTGCTGGGATTGATGGGACCCCCCGAATCAAAAATAAATAACCATTTACAAAAAAATAAACATAAAAAAAGCTTTTTAAATGGACACAGAACAAATATATATCCCTTTTTCCATACTGGGTAATGTCTCAGCACACCATTCTGTACCATACTTTTATTATTAAGATTTCTGGAAATTCTGTGAGTGCCTTTATTTATTTTTTTAATGTTTATTTTTGAGAGACAGAACGCCAGCGGTGGAGGGGAAGAGAGGGAGGGAGACAGAATCCGAGGAGCAGGCTCCAGGCTCTGAGCTGTCAGCACAGAGCCCGACATGGGGCTCGAACTCACCAACCACAGCGAGTGCTTCCAGTCCTTGTACAGCCACATAGTAAGCACTCCCCAGGGGGACATCCGGGACTTTTTCAACCAAGCCCCTACTGGATGGACGTTTGCATGTTCCCGCCCTTCTCCCATCGCGGCGTTGAAGTGAGCCGCCTTGCACACGCACACGCGAGGGTGGGACATACTCCCGGACGTGGAGTTGCTACGGAAAGAGTCAGCGCCCCCTGCTGTCGCCATCGAGACTGACAGCCCGTCCTCCCGAGACTGCGCAGCCAGACGGAGGTGACCCCTTGTTTTGGAGACGGAATTCCGGACCCGCGGATTCACGAGTGCGGGCGTGGAGAGCGGCCCGGGGTTTGGGTTCGGGAGGTGCACACCTGTCACACGAGCGTGAGCAAACCACGATCGCCGTGTTGGAAGCAGGGGGGAGGGGCTGATGGAGAGGCGAAAGCAGCCTCAACCCCGCCCACCCCCCCACCCCTGTCCCCGCGCCCACGGGAGGAAGGGGCGCTCCAAGGCTGCCCCCCCCGCTCCCCCGCAGGAAACCTCCAGGGCAGCCGGCCTGCGTTCCCCGAAATCTGGGCGGAAAACGAGGTGACCCCACAATTCCGCTTCCAGGAAAACGGAAAGGAGGTCGCGGAACAAACACCCGCTCACCAGCGTTCACAACGGGCGGAGGGCCAGACTCCCCACAGGCCGTGGCAGGGGGGCGACAAAATGCCTGTTCGCTCCCCGGGGCACGGGCACGGTGGCAGAGCACGGCTCGGCGATGCAGGGGGGCGGCGCTGGCGCTACAACCGGCAGGAGCCCCACAAGAGTGGAAGAAGTCCGCCGCAGAAGGCCGCAGTGTAGGATTCCGTCTATGGAACTGTCCAGAACGGGCAAATCCTTACGACAGGAGAGAGGGGAGGGGTTGCCAGGGCCCGGGGGGGAGGGGGTGATGGGGAGTGACTGCTTAATGGGTTCGAGGTCTCCTTGTGTCCTGGTAGAAGGAAGGGAAGGGAAAGGGAGGGAAGGGGAATGAAAGAAAAGAAGGTCTGGGGGCGCCTGGGTGGCTCAGTCCGTTGAGCATCCACTTCTGCCACTTCCGCTCAGGTCACGGTCTCACGGTTCATGGGTTCGAGCCCCGCGTAGGGTTCTGTGCTGACAGCTCAGAGCCTGGAGCTGCTTCGGATTCTGTGTCTCCCTCTCGCTTTGCCCCTCCCCACCCTCAAAAAACAAACATTAAGAAAAAACTTTTAAAAAGAAATTTCTGTGATGGTGATGGAAATGTTCTGTATCTGCAGGCTCAAACAGCCACCGGTCACGTGGGACAACTGAGCATCTGAAAGTGGCCAGTTTGAGAAACTAACTTCCTACGTTTTTTGAGAGACAAAGAGTGTGGGGGGGGGGGGGGGGCGGATCCCAAGCAGGCTCCACACTGTCAGTGCAGAGCTCGATGCCGGGCTCGAACCCACCAACCAGGAGACCATGACCTGAGCCAAAACCGGAGAGTCAGATGCTTAACCTACGGAGCCACTCAGGCACCCCGGAGAAACTAAGTTTTAAGGCACTGAATTTTAAAGGTAGATTTCAATTGCCAAATATGGCTACTGGCTACCGTATCAGCACACCCTGGACCCCCATCACCTAGACGCTGTTCTAACAGAGCTCAGGCTTCCAATTGATCCCTCCTTCTCCAGCCTCACCCCCTCGGACTTGAACCCTACTCAGCCAGAATTTTCAGCCTCCACGCCCTTTCACGTGCTGTTTACAATGCGTGGGACACCTCCCCCCACCCCACCGCACCTCTGTCTCATTGCTGCTCCACTTCTAGGTCTCTGTTCAGGAGAGAACAGAGACCCGTTCAGATGTCTCCTCCTCCAGGAAGCCCTCCCTGCCCCTCAGGCTGATGAGGCATCTTTGGGGGCTCTCCCAGCCCCCTGGGCTCCTCCGTCCCCTAGCTGATCACTCTGGATCATCATTGCCTGTGGACGGTCACAGAACGGTGAAGGCAAACGTGGTCTCAGTCATCACTGCGTCCTCAGCACCACCAGCACGGGGCTGGGCATGAGGACTGTGTGTTGGAATGAATGAATGAATGCATGCATGCATGCATGATGCTTTTGAAAAACTAAGCTAAAAGCTTTATTTAGAGTAAGCCAGCCATAGGTCAAGTCCCATCTCCACCTACTGGTTGACTTGCCTCCTTCCTTGAGCCTCGGTTTCCTCATCTGTGAAATGGGCACAGTCATGCATGGGGGATGTGGGATGAAGTGGTTACGTCGGGGATCCATGCAGGGACCTGAAGGGGCACCTGGGTGGCTCAGTCGGTTGGGCGCCCGGCTTCAGCTCAGGTCATGATCTCACAGTTCGTGGGTTCGAGCTCCGTGTCGGGCTCTGTGCTGACAGCTAGCTCGGAGCCTGGAGCCTGCTTCCGATTCTGTGTCTCCCTCTCTCTCTGACCCTCCCCTGCTCACGCTCTGTCTCTCTGTCTCTCAAAAATAAATTAAAAACATTATAAAAAAATTTTAACATGCAGGGACCTGCCTGGCCCCAGGGAGACGGCTCAATCAGAGACTGTCGTGATTCCTGTCACGATTACCGCTGTTGCTCCTGACACTGGGTTGGGAGAAGAGGGAGGTTGAAGTCGGGATTCAGGGAGGGGTTCTGGGAAACCCCAGGAAGCGCCCCAGTCACCCTGGAAAACTGGTTCAACCAGTGTCGGCACCCATCCCAGAGAGCACAGGTGAAGCCTCTGGGGCCTGTGGAAAGGGGGTGCTGGGGCTCGGCCAGCCTCGGCCAGTCTGGGAGGCACCCCCAGGACCCCCACTGAGTCAGCCCACTTCAGCCAGCCCACCCAGCGCCCGCAGGGGCCCCCTGGCATCTCACAGGACACCAAGGTGGTGAGTCCCGAGGGAGCCCAGCCCCACTTCTCAAAGGGCCTGCTGCTCTCAGGTAAGGAGGAAACACCGCCCAGGGCTGAAGGGGGACAGCAGGACAGCAAGGTCCCTTTTAGATGGAGGGACGGGCGCCTGGGGGGCTCAGTCGCTTAAGCCTCCGACTTCGGCTCAGGTCATGATCTCACGGTTGGTGGGTTTGAGTCCCGTGTAGGCTCTGTGCTGACCGCTAGCTCAGAGCCTGGAGCCTGCTTCCGGTTCTGTGTCTCCCTCTCTCTCTGCCCCTCCTTGCTCATGCTCTGTCTCTCTCTGTCTCAAAAATAAATAAAATATTAAAAAAAAATTTTTTTTTTAAAGTTGGGAAAGATTGATGGTCAGGGAAGGCAAAATTATTAAGAATAAGATGGGGAGAGGGCAGGGAGGATGGTGAGCTGTAGAATCACACTCAATTCCTAATTGTATCTGTGGAATTTTCTAGAATGTCAGGACCGTGAGGACAGGAATTTGGGGTTTTGGAGAGGCGACTGTGTGTGTGTTTTTGTCCTATTTGCAGTATCACAGGTGATGGTTAAACTGCGGCTAAAATGTTCACACCTGTGATTGCAAACTCAAACCCCAGGAGAAAATGTACTTAGGTCAGGGTTGGGCTGCCTGGTCCAAGGCTGCACCCACAACCCGCAGGTTCAGGAGCATAGGATCCTTTCCCTGGACCATCATGGGGGCAGGAATTTATTTGTATTTGTTTCCCCGCTGTATCCCCAGTGCCTAGAAATCTAGACAATTTTAGACATATCCTATCATTTGTTCTGTGACATAAATAATATGTTGTCTGTAAGTATTGGTGAATGAATGAATGAATCAATCAATCAATCAATTGAGAGAGCCCATGAGTTGAGAAGCAGACCACACAGCATCTCAGGGCAGAAAAATATGCTGGACCAATGGGATGAGAAATCTATCTGGATTCCCTGACTCCTGACCCCAGGGCAGACATCACCAATCAATCCCAGCCCTGTTTCCACTGACCAGCAGAGTCCTTGTCCCCAGATGAGGACACACAGGGAGAAAATGCTATGGTCCCTGCCCAACACCTCTGATGTCAGGCCACCCCTGTAACTCCCCACAGCCTCGATCCTGGCCCTCTGGGTCCCCCAAGGCTCCTGGGCCGCCCTCTGCATCCAGAAGATTCCAGAGCATCCTCAAAAGAACCAGGACCTTCTCCTGTCTGTCCAGGGCATCCCGGACACCTTTCAGGACCTCAACTGGTACCTAGGGGAGGAGGCCTATGGTGGCACCATGTTATTCACCTACATCCTGGACCTTCAGCGTCCCCAGAGGGACGGCAGTGCCATGGGGCAGCGCGACATCGTCGGCTTCCCCAGCGGCTCCATGCTGCTGCATCGCGTCCAGCCCACCGACAGCGGCACCTACCAGGTGGCTGTCACCATCAATCCTGCCTGGACCATGAGGGCCAAGACCAAGGTCCAGGTGGACGGTGAGTGTTGCCCCGCCGAGGGAGGAAGTGGGCAGGCTAATGCGCCCTGACAGCTATGGCGGCCAGGATCTGTGTGCAAACACCACCTCCTTCATCCATTCAACACGCACCCATTGAGCACCTACGTGTGCCAGGCTCTGAAGCAATCACTTAACCCTCACTGACAAAATATCTATTGGATGCCTACCTTGTGCCAGATCCTGGGGAATGCACCGTCTCATTGACTGCTCCCACACATTCATTAATGGGATATTTATTGAGCTCCTACGGTGTACATGGTCCTAAAGGTTACACTACACTTCTCCGTCTTTGTGGTTGTAAGTCAAGCATTTATCGAGGAATCCACTTGGGGCAAAGTGCTAGAGAGAGAGGGGGACAAGGGCAACAGCGAGCATGTGATGGGCACCTGTCACTCGGACACATTCTAGAGCATGGCCTCTCTGTCTGGGCACTGCTAACATTTTAGTCCAGCGAATTCATTGTAGGAGAGGGCTGCTCTGCACACTATAGGATATTCAGAGGCTTCCCTGGTCTCTACTCCCTAGATGTCAGGAGGGTTCCTCCAGTTGTGACAACCAGAGTTGTCTCCAGACATCGCCAATGTCACTCCCGGTTGAGAACCACTGCTCTATATTAACTCATTAGTATCTTTAAAAAAAAAAAAAAAGAAAAAAAAAAAAGGATGAGGGGGCCCCCTGGCGGGCTCAGTTGGAAGAGCATGTAACTCTTGGGTTGTGAGTTTGAGCTCCACGTTGGGTGTAGAGATTACTTAAATATAAATAAATAAGCTTTAAAATTTAATTTAATTTAAAATCCCTTTGAAATGTTCTATACTAATTTTATCTCAATAGAGCGGGGGCGGGAGAATAACATCTCAACGATCTGTGTCCCCAGAGGCTCTGATCACGCCATTACTTCCCTGATTTTCATAACGCCCCCTGATTTATCCCAATCCAAACGTGTCTCACGAGGATAGTTATTCTTCAAAGTGAGAGAGCGAGAAAGTACTGGTCCTTTTATGGTCCAACATCTACCACAGTGGGGTGGGGGGGGACACAATGGTTCCCAGTTAGTGTTTGTTGAATGAGTAAATGAATGAAAACTGTCAAAACCAAAAACTCCATGAGGCAGACACCATTACTATCTCCACTTTACAGATGGAGAAACTGAGGCACACAGCATGGTAGAGCTGGGACTTGATCCCTTGATGCCAGGGCCTGGGAGCTTGCCCACTTCCTCTCAGAGAAAAGAAAGAGAAATAAAACCTCCTTATCTTCATTCATATGTGGGATGCTGATCATGAGCCTGGAAATAATTAAGATCGTATTTCAGAGATGTTAACAATAATAGAGCTAACATTAGCTGGTGCTTATTCCATGCTTGCTTTATGTATAGCTCACTTAATCCTCACTGCAGGCCTGTGAGTGGGAAATACCATCAGACTCATTTTAAGATGAGTAAACTGAGGCATAGAGAGGTTATGATTTGCCCAGTAAAAAAAAAAAAAAAAAGATTAAACAGGATGATGTGATGTGAGATAGGAGGTCATCAAGTAGGCTTGCTGGAGATGTGACATTTGAGCAGAAGGAAGGAAAGGAGCCCTGCAGATTTCTGAGGGACAGAAGAGGGAGCAGCAAGTGCAAAGGCCCTGAGGCATATATGTGCTCAAAGCATATAGACAGAAGGGTGCCGTGGTCATACGGCAGTGAGCAAGCTGGGTGTTTGGAGTCGAGGCCCGAGAGGACCCCGGGGCCAGGCTTGTTGGCCATGGGGAGAACGAAACAAGCCACTAGAGGATATTAAACAGAAGAGGGATCTGCTACACGTTAACCCACCCATGGTTAACCTCCGTTTTATTCAGAAGGAAGCTGAAACTCGGTGGTTTAAGGCATGTCCCATATCAGCCTCAGGGCTGGGATGCGAACGCAGGGCCGCCTGAGTCAGACACAGAGCTGCCTCTGCAGATGCTGAACGGCTCCGTCAGCAAAACTTCCCCAAGAGCCTCTTCCCCAAGCCCACCTCGGCGTCTGGACTGCCCTGCTCAGTGCTGGGACACAGTGGAGACTGAGGCAGCCCTGGCCCTGCCCTCCCGGGGCTCACAGCCCAGCGGGAGAGACAGATATTAACAACTACACACACATGCACAAAATAGATCATTAGGAACCACAGAGGGACCACAGAGGAAAGGCACAGACAGGGATGATGAAATTGTAAGCAGCGGTGGCAGGGAGGTTGCCCTGGAGAGGGGGTCCTTCAACAGCCCTTGAATCATGACTGGCAATTCTAAGTAGAAAGAAAAGGAGCTTTGGGAGGTTTTCAGGCAGAGGGTTTGGTCTGTGCAAAGGGCCTGTGGCAAGAAGCTGTGGGGCTCCTGAACTGAGCTGTCAGGAGACCAGCATGACAGAGGTGGGAGAGCAGGAGGGGCATTCTAGGTCAGCGTTGGGGGTGTTTTCAAGCCAAGGATTGGGTGTTAAGGGCAGAAGCTCTCTGCAAATGACTCACAGTGTCGAGGGCCTTGTAGAAGCCCGGAGGAAGCCCCTGGAAGGTCAGCTCCGGGAGGCCTGGGTTCACAGCTGTCTCCTCAGAGCCTAGAACAGGGCCAGACACACTGTTGAACAAATGAATGGGTGGGGAGCCCCCTCGCAGAGCTGATGGGAAATAGAAGTTGTCAGGAAGGTAAGTACTGCCTTCTCCTCCCGGGGCGCCACCTCTGGCCCCGGCTGGGCTCATGGGCTCCATTCTCCACTTCATGGCTGGGGATTCCTGCCCCCCCTCACACCGGGTGTCAGCCCCGGCTTCGTGGCATATTCTGAATCTCTTCCAAAATGTAGAGATAGAAAGAAAGAGAGCCGGGGGCACCAGGGGGGTTCAGTTGAGTAAGTGCCCGACGTCAGCTCAGGTCATGATCTCACGGTTCGTGAGTTCGAGCCCCGTGTCAGGCTCTGTGCTGACAGCTCAGAGCCTGGAGCCTGCTTCAGATTCTGCCTTCATCTCTCTCTCCCCTCCTCCTGCCCACACTCTGCCTCTCTCTCTCTCTCTCGCTCTCTCTCTCAAAAATAAACATTTTGAAAAAGAGAGAGAGCGAGAGAGACGGAGAGACTGAGACAGAATCTGGCTGACCCCAGCATGGCCTGTGGTCCCCCCGCCCTGAGGAAAGGGTCTACCGCTGCCCAAGGGGCTGGGAGAGGCCCCGGGAATCCGCACCGGACAGATGCGCGGGGCCTCAGCGCCCGCTCTGCTCATGACGCTCACAGTATGTGTCTCTTGTTCTGCTCACCATTAATCCCCTGGGGCAGAGCAGTGCTTAGCACACAGTAGGCATCTCGTGAATGTCTGTAGCTCCACCTCCCATCCATGAGCACGTGCTGGATGCCGGGCACCTCTAAGCCAAGCGCTTTGCTGACCTCCCTTCATTCCATGCCCACAAGATCTGGGATGACCCTCATTTTACAGAGAGGCGACTGGGAAGGGCAGGAAACCGAGGCCCCAACTGAGTCCATGTCCCTGGCCGTCTGCTACCTGGTTCTTTCTCAGGCCCGGAAGAATCCACTCCCTCCTGGGAAATGACTTGTGGGCAATGCCAGAGGGCTGAGCACCGGGAACAGGAAGTAGAGCGGTTTGGAGAAAGGGAAAGCAAAGACAAGACGGAGGTAATGAGGCAGGGGTTGGGCGTGTCTTCATTCAGGATGGGTATGGTCTGTGCAAAGGGCCTGTGGCAAGGAGCAGCCAGGGCATTTACACTAGAGCTGCTGGGGGTGGGGCGGACATGGCAGCGAGCTCTTCCTGGGTCCCGGGTCATTCCCACGCTCTCTCTCTCTTAATCATGAAGGAATTTGGTGTATTGTTAGTGGCTGAAGAGAAACCAGCCCCAGTGGGCATGTACAGAAAGGGGCTTACTAAAGGCTTGCAGAACCCCCAGGAGGCCGAGAATGGAAACCAGGAGTAAAGTACTGGCAGAACTCTCCGGCCAGAGCCGGTATGGCCCCACAGTGTCAGCCCTGGGCCCAGGGGGGCACTGAGAAGCTGCATCCTTTCATTCATGCATGCATTCATTCATGCGTTCAACAAACATCTACTGGGCACCTCCTGTGCGCCAGGCACCGCGTTTACAAAAGGAACAGACGGTGTTTGTGGCACTTATATGTTGGTGGGCACGTCCCTGAGCTGGGAGCCTGGGTCACGTGACGGTGCCCAAGAGAAAGAGAAGCTGAAAAAGGGAGTCCCTCGCAGAACTCTGGAGGTGGAGAATTCGCAGCTCGGGACAGCCTGAAAACACAGGAAAGGCCCAGGACACTGAGGTCCTATAGCCGCCCCCAGGGCACAGACGAGGGAACAGAGGCGCAGAGGGATGAAGTCAGTTGTTCGAGGTCCCACAGCTGGGAAGCTGTCCAAACCAGGCTCAAAAGCCAGAGGGGAGATGTCCGCCGTTTACAGCCAGTGTCCGTTCTCCCGTAAACCTAGTCGTGGGGGCTTGGGCCCTTCAGGTGACCCCGCACGGGTTCCTCAAGGCCTTCGGGGCCCTCTGACACCCAACGCAGTTCACTGCAGAGCCCAGCTCCCCTTTACTGAGGACGTGCAGGGTGTTTCACGCACATTTATCCTCCGCGTCCTCCCTGCCACGGCACGATGATCCCCGTGACACAGATGGAGAAACTGAGGCACAGAGCGTTTAAGTAACTTCTCCCAGGTCACCCAGCTAAGGAGCCCATGCTCTTATGACTCGATTCCGCCTTCATCATGAACCACCACCATCGAGGGCTAACTGGACGGTGTCATGGGTTTAAGACTTACCAGCAGGATTTACCTTTAGTCAAATGCATCCTTTAGTTGCATTTGGCCAGCGACGCCAAGACAGGCAGGCGGGGTGGGCACGCTTCCTAGTGGAAACAGGACAAGGCTTCAGCCGGGCCCTGATTGGAGCCTGTTGCCTGGGGACCTAGAAGGTGATTGGTTGGGCTGCCTGTTTGGCTTTTTCTGATTGGCCCGAAGTTAGAAGCCAGGAAGCTGTTGGTTGGTAATCAAGTCCTGGCCAGTTAAGGCCAATTCTTACAGAAGTGACTGTTTGTGGTCCTGGATTGGAGACAGGAGCCCGGTTTCCTGCAAGTCTGACCCAAAGCAGCCTGGCCTCCTGGGCTGTGGATCACAGGTCGGTGCTCTAGGCAGCTCACTGCAGGCTGTGGGTCAAAATTCTATTTTTATTTACGGTCTGGCTGTTGTCCACTTTTCTAGTGGGCTCTCAAAGCACTTTTTTCAGATGTGTTTGTGTCTAATCAGGGATACATAGGGAGGGGCGCCCGGGTGGCTCGGTTGGTAGGTGGAGCGTCTGACTCTTGATTTCAGCTCACGTTAGGATCCCAGAGTCATGGATTCGAGCCTGGCCTCAGGCCCTGCGCTGGGCAAGGAGCCTGCTGGCTCAATCCATAGAGCATGAGACTCCTGATGTCACAGTTGCGAGGTCAAGCTTTATGTTGGGTGCAAGGCTACTTGGAAAAAAAAAAAGATTAAAAAAAAAAGGTAGAGGGTGCAAAAGTCGCTAACACAGCATCTGGAAGACGGACTGTCTTCTCTCCTCTGCCCAAATGCAATCCCTCTGGGCCTTGGTGTGTCCATCTGCAAAATGGGCTTGACTCAGCCACCTCCCTGGGCTGTGGGGGCATCAACCACATAAGCCCAGACAGGAGCTATTTTTCTTTCTCCTGTTGAGAACATTAAATTTGAAAATGGGTTTTGGACACTTCAAACAGATTAACTTTCAGGGAAATGGATGAAAATCAGCAAGGATTGAGGGATTTAGTCACGCAAACGTATACAACGACACCCTAGTCTGTTTGAAAGTAAGTCTTCACTCCACTCACGCAGAGTCTGAAACAGTTAATCCCCTCCCTTCAAGGCTCCTGGTACATAGATGCCTTTTTGGAAGCCACACGGAGTGGTCATCAGGAGCTCAGGTGGCCCAGGTGTGACCCCAGCACTGCACCTACTGTAGGCCATCGGGCAGGTTAGTTCACCTCTCTGTGCCTCAGTTTCCTCATCTTTAAAATGGCACAGAACCTACTTTGTTGGATAATTGAAAGAGCTGTGCATGCGTGTGTGTGTGTGTGTGTGTGTGTGTGTAAACTCATTCAATCTTCACAACAACCCTACAAGGTACATATTGTTCTTATCCCCATTTCACAGATTGGGAGAGGCACTAAAGGTTGAGTATCCACCCAGAGATTTGACCCCCAGCATTCTGACCTCAGAGTCTATGAGCTTAGAGGCCAAGAGGGGCTGGGACATAGCAGGTGCTCAGCCTGGTATTAAATAAAGCCTGGCGGTCCTCATGTTGGGGGTCAGAAGTCAGGGAGGCTTCGTCGCAAACCTAGCAGGTAGTATTCGAGAACTCTGTGAGTCGAGACCCGATGTCCCCCACAAAACAGCCCAGAACCTCATCCTTTCACTAGAAGGATGGAGGGATCACCCGCGGAGCCAGGAGAAAGCAGGTCGGGGGGGTGTAAGTTGGTGGGGGGGCGTGTGTCAGGAGGTGGGTTCCTAATGTGCCGAGGACAGTCGGAAATCTCAGGGAAGCAGAGATCTCGAGGAGGGGGGAGCCGAGAGGCTCCATCTGGCGAGGCTCCGTTTTACGTGCAGCAGAATCAACCAGAAACTTGGACGCTTAACACTGAAAAGCGGGAGAGAGCTCTGGGCTGGGAAAAGGAAATTGCACATCAGTGCTCCCAGGGGTGAGGGGAGGGAGACCCCCAGGACCTCTCACAGGCCCTTGCTGTCTCGCATGCCCCTCAGAGAAGCATGAGGAGCTGCCCGTTACATACCTGCCCATGAGCGCTGGCATCTTGGCTGCCGTCATTATTGGATCCCTTGCTGCCGGATCTCTCTTCGTCGGGAGCGTGGCCCACCTCCTGTTAACAAGAAGCTGGAGGGGCCAGAGCCACAGGTACAGGGACCCCAGGCCGCCCTCCTTCCCTCCATCTTCTTCCCCACCTCTCGGGTCCCACTGGCTAATTCTTCCGCGAGTCACGTCATCTGACTCACATCCACACTCATCAAATCTCAGACCTCCTGAGGTGAAGAGGCTCTTTCCATCCTGTACTAGAGAGATAGCTGCACCTCAAGGACAGAAACCCTGCCTTTGAATGGGCTTACGAAAAATTAGAAAGTTTGTTTTTCCTACATCAGCTTCAGGTATGGCTGGATCCAGGGACCCGGTGTCGTCAAGAGACTCCTCTTACCCTCTCAGCTTCATTCCCAGGCAGGTGCTCCCCTTGGGTGGTGTGACAAGGGAGCTCCCAGCGGCTCCGGGCTTACATCCCAAAAGCTAGGGGCCAGGGGAGAGGAACACCGCAGAGAGAAGACCACACCTTGTTCCTGGCACTTCCAACAAAAGCCTCAGGGCTGCTTCTCACTGGCTTAACTAAAATCACATGTCCTCACGCAGACCCACCACTGTGGCCAGGCGCTAAAATACCCTGTTTGGCCAAACTTGGGCTATTTGTCCAGCTCTGGAGCCAGAGAGAGACCCCAGGTCCACATGACCAGGTGTGTTCAGAGTGGGGAGGGGTTCCCCCCACCAAAAAAAAAAAAAAAAAACAGACTCTATTCCCAAAGAAACAGAGTACCTGGTGGGCAGACAAAGGCATCGATGGTGGCTCCCTCCCATTTTCCCAGGGAAAATTCATGACAAATTCCTTTCTCATGAAGTCAGCCTCTTGAGAACTCTGTGTCCTGACCTCGCTTGTAGACGTGACTTTTCTGCCCTCTCTAATCCCCAGAAAATGAAGGCAGCAACTTGATCTCCTCCCACTCTCCCTTCGGCACCGGTCTCTGGGTCTTCATCCTTCTTTCTCCCGACTCGCTCCAGTCTGAGGGTTGGCGAACCACTGTCACCTCCCCGCTCAGCTGTGCTCCGTGCATCAGTCAGCACACGCCTGCGGAGGGCCTGCTGTGTGCCCTGGAGAGCACGGTGGAAATGGAGCTGGAGGCCGTGTCTGCGTTCAGGGGGAAGGGATGCTGTGATCCATTAGTCATGTCTGCCATGGCTGTGGCCAGTAGGGAAGGTACCTAAGCCAGGCCTCCTTCGCCCACAGCCGGAGCTAAGAGAGGTGATGCGTGTCCCTGACGCTCCTGGGGGCTTCCCAGGCGTGAGCCCCTCCAGGTTGCTGGCAGCAGGTTCACAAAGCAACGGAAACTTGGATACAAGGCTTGTCTGGGGTGGCAGCTAACAAGGAGGCCTTAACTGGGCTCGGTCACGTCCACCGTGGTGTCCTTGCACCAAAGGCCATCTCAAGGCCATGTCCTTGGAGCAGCCTCTGGGAGCAGAAAAGGCAGGCAGAATCCACATTCCCAGGACAGGGCTGTGTGCCCGTGTCCAGCTCACAGATCAATCGGTGGTCCCGTCTCTTTTTTTTTATGTCTTTTACTTATTTTTGAGAGACAGAGAGAGACAGCATAAGCAGGGGAGGGTCAGAGAGAGAGGGAGATACAGAATCCGAAGCAGGCTCCAGGGTCCGAGCTAGCTGTCAGCACAGAGCCCAACACGGGGATCGAACCCACAAACCATGAGATCGTGACCTGAGTCAAAGCCGGACGCTTAACCGACTGAGCCCCCCAGGCGCCTTCCATCTCTTTTTAATAAAGTTATTTATTTATTTTGAGAGAGCAGACGTGCACGAGAGGAAGAGGGGCAGAGAGAGAGGGGACCCCAAGCAGGGTCCTTGCTGTCAGCACAGAGCCCGATGCGGGGCTCGAACTCATAAACCATGAGACCATGCCCTGAGCCGAGATCAAGAGCTTAGCCCACTGTGCCACCGAGGTGCCCCATTGAGCTGCAGATTTAAACTATTGTTCGGCTTTCATTTTCCTCACTTTCTACTGAAGTCGAGTTTCGTTAGAGCACGGTAGCTTCTGACTGTCTCATGCTTCCACTCCTGCACCACCCCCACCCCCGTCTGTTCCCCGCTCAGCATCCAGAACGATCCTGGGAAAATCAGTCAGTTTGGGTCCCTCAGAGTCAAGGCCAAAGTCCTCCCCGTGGACACAAGACCTAGCCTGACCCGCTGTCCCGCTCTGACCTCTCCCTCGTCCCTCCCCCTCATACTCTCTGCCAGCCATACTTGTGTCTCTGAGGGTCCTTTGCCATTCCTGCTCCTGCCTCAGGGCCTTTGCACAAGCTGTTAGAACTCTCTTCCCAGGATTCTGCATAGCTGATTCCCTTGTCTGCATCTGGCTTTGCTCAAATGTCACTTCCAGTGAGGATCCCCAGACCATCCTGCTTAAACTGCACACATACCCCTCTACCCTGAGCCCCTTTCCACCTTGCTTTTCCTTCATGGCACTTTTCACTCCCTGACATCCTGCCAGTCACTTATGTGACTTCTCTCTCTCTCTCTCCCTACTAGAATGCCTGCTCCAGGAGGCCAGGGCTCCTTGTCGGTCTTGTTCCCAGCTGTGTCCCCGGTGGCTTCAACGGCGCCCAACCCACGGTCTGTGTTCTGTAAATACCTGTTCCGTGAGTTGAGGAGTTGTCTGCAATGATGTCCAGTGTACTTTTTTATTTCTTAATTTTTTAAAGCTTACTTATTTATTTTGAGAGAGAAAGAGAAAAGGGGGGAGAGAGAGAATCCCAAGCAGGCTCTGTGCTGTCAGCACAGAGCCCGACGCGGGGCTCGATCCCATGACCTGTGAGATCATTACCTGAGCTGAAATCAAGAGTCGGACGCTTCACTGACAGAGCCGCCGGGGAACCATCAAGTGTGTCTTTGAAAGAAGGGTATCCAGGGGCGCCTGGATTTGGATGGTCTGTATCAATAGTGACACGGGCTGTTGGCACGCAGTAGTGGCTGGGAAACTGAGGAAGGGCGCTGTGGCTGGAGATTATGGGAGAAGGAGGGGGAGGGGCAGGTCTTATCTTGGCTCACTCTGAAGCAGGGACCCTCTCTCTCTCCCTCTCTCTCTCTCTCTCTCACGGGCTTCCTCTGAGCCTCCACCCACCTGAGCATCCTGCTGCCCTAATGTGGGCTCCCTCCTCATGCCCCCAGGATGACACCCCCAGAGAAGCCAGAGGTGCGCCCCGATCACGATGCCGGTAAGCCAGAGTCCTTCTCCCGGTCAGCCACACACCCCGCCCTCCCCCGCTGGGGGCCCCCCAGTCACCTGCCCACCCCGACCTCTCCAGGACTCTCCAGACTCAGCCCACAGACTCCGCGCAGTCGGCACTCACCCCAAGCCCGTTTTTCCTGTTCTCCTGTCCCCCTCACTCCACACTCCCCATCTCCCAGATCCCACCCCCAGCCCCTTGCTGGTCTCCGGGCCTCCAGGCTGGCCTCCCCCCATCCCTGGGTGCTTCTAACACGCTCACCCCGTCACTCCTCTCTGCTCAAAAGCCCTCTATGGCTCCCCAGTGTCCTCAGGACAAAGTCAGGCTCCTTATAACATGGCTCCCAAGGCCCCCATACGCTGTCCCCACCGTCTCTCTTGGCTTCGTCTCCCACTACGTATATATAATCCAGACAGAGCAAACACATCACAGCTCTTCAGACGCGGCAGGCTGTCTCCGCGGGGCCTCCGCACTCCTCACTCCTGCTCTTGGGTAGCTCTCTCTCCCCTTTTCAGTCTCAGGTGTCCCCTCCTCCAGGAAGCCCTCCTTGGCCCACCTCCAGGAGCCCTGGGCTCCCCTACTCAGCCCTACCCACTTTGGGGACAGACAGACATGTCTCCCCGACCAGACTGTGAGTCCCCGAGGGCAGGGCCAGCGCTGCCTCAGTCACCGCTGTGTCCCCAGCACAGGGTTGGGCAAGAAGAGGGCTCTGCACAAATGTTAGCTGAATAAAGGAACGCCCAAGGCCCACAGCAGCCAGCATGGCCCGTGACCACCTGTCAGCCAGTTCCTCCTTTGTCCTCTGCTTCAGGTGACGAAAACATCTACGAAGTGATCCTCCTGGTGTCCCCCCTCAGTGACACGGGGTCTAGGAACACCACCGTGGTGAGCCCCCACCCCATCCCCCCAAAGCCCACCTGGGGCCTCCCCTGGGATTTCGCCCTGAACTTGTCACCTTGTCCCACACTGTGGGAACGCGACTCTCTCTGGAAGGAGACCGGAAAAAGGATGCAACATAAGGAGCATTTATCTCTGCGGTGCGGAGGCTGGTGGGGGGCTCTGCTTTCTCTTCCACTTGGTGTAGTTTCTCCGCTGAGCAGATAGTCTCGTGACTGCCCGGTGGGAAGGGCTGATGGTAAGGGAAAGGTCGTTGAATGAGAGGAGAAATTTCAAAAGCTAAACCTAAGAGGCTCAGAAGGGCAGGCGAGGACGGGAGGCCGGGCGTTAAAGGGTCATGGTCAGAACACTGGGCGCTTCCCCGCCCCCCCCCATCCGGGGGGGACTTGGAAACCGGGTCTGTCCTCACATCGCAAAGGTTGGAAGGGCGGAAGGGCGGGGTGCGACGGGCCGGGTTCAGCCATGCTCTTCCCTCGCAGCCCCTGCCCCCGCCCCCCTTGGCCACTACCAGGTGAGGAGTGGGGGAAGCGGGAAGGGGAGGGGGCGTGACACGGCGGGTGGGAGGGGCCACCCTCACCGGCCGACCACCTGCTCTCAGGGTCCCTAGCTCCCTCCCCAGGAAGCACAGGACCCGGTGCAGCCTCACCCCTCCTGGGGAGGCACTTTCCTCCTTCTTAGAAGGCTTCCAAGGCTGTGAGTTCGCCCAGGAGGAAATGAAGCCCAGAGAGGGAAGGGCAGTGCCCAGGGTCACACAGCAGGTCAGGGCCCCACCGGACCCTGACTCTGACTCCCCGCACCCACAATCCCCTTTACTCCCTCCCCCACCAGGACCTGCTGAACCCCGACCCTGCTCCTTACTGCCAGCTCATGCCAAGGCCCTGAAGGGGCCCCAGAAAGGAAGGGCGAAAGCCTCAGCCCTCCCCTGGGGCCTGGCGCACGCAGAAAAGCCATACCGGAGACCCCGCAGGGGCCATGGGCCAACGAGGTGGACTCACACGAAGACTTGGGCACGTGTCCTGGGCCGGGTGCAAGAGATCATGACGGATCTTGGACCCTCTGAGTATACAAGCCACCCCTCAGTTCTGGTCCTTCCACGGCCTGGGCCACGTGCCCGCGAAAGGCAGGCTCTTTCTTTCTCCCAACACAAGGTCCCCTTCGCCGACCCCCTGCACCCCCCTGCCCCCCTGGTCCCCCCTTGCCACTGGATCCTTGGGGGTGGGGAGAGAGGTCTCGGCCTGCCTCTAGCCAGGCCTGTAGCCAGACCTCACAGGCGCCTACTTGGCCCGGCTTCTGTCAGCTCACACCGCCCCACCCCTGCTCCCTCGTTGTCCTTGGAGCCCCTTCCCTACCACACAGGCCCGAAGGATAAGGCACATGGCAGGGAGGGCTGGCCTCACAGGCTATGGCCCCGACGGCAGGCCTGGTCAGTTACCGGGGAGACCCCTTTCCTGCTCAGTCAGCAGGGGACCCAGCCCCTCTCAGCACTCAGTCTTTCAGAACCTGTGGCCATTTTCTGCCCATTGCCCATCCCCCTGCTCCCAGCCTGACTCTCACCAAGGCCTCCTCTACCCGCACCCGACCCGGCTCCCAGATGTGGGCCCAGTCTGTAGCCCCTTAATTTATTCATCGGTTCAGCAATAAACAAGCCACCTGTTATGCACATTTCTGGATCTTTCGGCTTTGGGAGGGACCAAAACAGACCATCACTTCTGTCCTCTGAGAGGGGCGCTGTGGCAGTGGAGAGAGTCCACGGTCCAAGTGACTAACACACGTGCTATGCTGATGGTGATAAGTGCACTGGGGACATAAAGAGAGAAGGAGGGCTGGGAGTATTGAGGGTTTGGGAGTTTACTTTTTTTGGAGAGAGAGAGCATGTGTGCATGCGTGTGCAAGTGAGGGAGGGGCGGAGGGCGAGGGAGGGACAGACTCCCAAGCAGGCTCCACGCTCAGGCTCCTACTCAGGGTTCTATCCCATAACGTGAGATCATGACCTGAGCCGAGATCAGGGATTGGATGCTCAACTGAACCACCCAGTAGCCCCAAGGCATCGTGGTTTGAAATTGGAAGGGCAGAGAGGGCATCACTGAGAAGGTGACAATGAGCAAAGACCTAAAGGAGGAGAGAGAGGAAGCCATATGGGGATCTGAAGGGAGAGCATTCCAGGCAGCAGAAACAGCAAGTGCAAAGGCCCTGAGGTAGGACAGTGCCTGGGGAGTTCAAGGAGCAACAAAGAGGCCCAGGTGATGGGAGCAGAGGAAGGAAGGGGGAAAGGGTGGGAGGTGGGGTCAGGGAGATGGGGACACCAGGTGGTACAGGGCATGTAAAGCCCAACAGACTGGAGGCTTTGCTATAGGAGCTGGAAAAAAAGACTGGTGGGCTTAAAATGGCCCCTCAAAGTTGTCTATGTCCTAATGCCCTGTGGATGTTACCTTACATGGCAAAAGGGACTTTACAGGTGTGATTAAATTAAGGATCCTGAGGGACACCCCCTGGGCGGCTCAGTCAGTTCAGCATCTGACTTCGGCTCATGATCTGGCAGTTGGTGAGTTCGAGCCCTGCATCGGGCTCTGTGCTGACAGCCCAGAGTCTGGAGCCTGCTGTGGATTCTGTGTCTCCTTCTCTCTCTGCCCCTCCCCTGCTCATGCTCTGTCTCTCTCCCAAAAATAAACAAACATTTTTTAAAAAGTTAAAGATCCTGTATAGGGAGATTATCCTGGACGACCCTAGGGGACCCTAAATATAATCACATGAAAGGATGCAGGTCTGATTCGGGTTTCCCCTCTGACCTTGAAGGCCAGCTAACACCATTAACATTTCTGGGGGCGGGCCTAAAGATGGAGGTTAAGACTAGTCACATGCTACCTGAGGGTCCTAGTCACGCCCTCTGTGAGGCTTCTGGGTCCACTCTGTAATTGGTTAGAGTTACTGTCAATGATGTGATGCTATATTGATTGGACCCCTGTACATGTGTCACAATTTCCTGTAACTCCCCCTTCCCAAACTCATAAAAGGCCCTGCCCCGCCATGTTCGGGGCTCGCTCCCCGTGGATCCACTGTGTTGTTGAAGTCTGTGAGCCCGGGTTTAGGCTGGCTGGGCCTAAATTCGTAAGAAAGCCCTTTGCTTTTCCATGCGTGATTCAGTCTCTCAGGTAATCTCTGATTTTTTGGGGCGATATTAAAATCTGGGTACAACACACAAGGGTCTTTATGAAAGAGACTCAGGAGGAGAGAGAGCAGAGGAGGAGCCATAAGAAAAGAGGCAGAGGTTGGAGTGATACTGTGCTTTTGAGGACAGAGGAAGGGCCCCAAAGCCAAGGCCACGCGGGGTCAGAGGGATGTGATGGGAGGGGCTCCAACAGGCCCTTGCTGGCTTTGAAGATCACAAGAGGCCAGGAGCAGAGCCCAGAAGGTGGAAAGGGCAAGAACAGATTCTTCCGCAGAACCTCCAGAAAGCAGCCCAGCCCCGCCGACACCTTGATTTTGGCCCAGGGAGACCCCCTTCAGACTTCTGAGTGCCAGAAGCCTAAGCCGACACCATCCTATGGTTTTAAGCCACTGTGCTCCCGGCTCAGCGGCCCCAGGAAATTAATACAGAAGATGAGGAAGACTTCGCAGGAAGGAAAGTGGCGGCTGACTCACTATGCAAATACTCCCTGCAAGGATTTCTCCATCCCCAGCCCCTGCTCTGCAGCTTCTGAGAAGGTCAACCAGGTCAAGGCTGGGCAGGGTCAGCCCCAGCCCTGGCTACTAGAGTGCAGAGTATGGGGGGACCCCGTGCCTATCTTCCTCTCCTCTCCTCCCTTCCAGAAACCCCTTATCGAATCCCAATATCCATTCTCTCCTTTTCCTCTGTAGTGGGGTTTTGAACCAAGGGGCTGCAGGCTGAGCATTTAAAAAAAAAAACTACATTTCCCATAGTGCTTTGCAGCTAGGTGAGGTCATGCGACTAATTCCAGGCCAATGAGATGCGAGCAGGAGGGAGCACTGCAGCTGTCCACAAGTCAAATCCTTAAAGGGAGAGCAGGCCCCCTTCTCTGCTCATCCTTCTGGGAGGTCTGGAGGAAGGATGTGGTGGGAGCCCTCTGGGGTCACATGGCCAAGGGCGGCCTAGAGCCAGGCCAGAGAGAGCGGGGCAGGGACAGCAGTTCGGACGGAGCCTCCACAGCAGGTTAGCTAAGTTACTGAGAGAGAAAGACTCCTGTCTGGTCGGAGCTACCGTTACTTTGGGATTCTTTGCACCTACCCCCTTCTAAATCTTAATTAATGCAACCTCCACCTTCAAGATGACAGTATCTTCAGGAACAAGTTCTCGGAGCCTGACTAAATGTGTTCTGGCTCCCCTAGAACCAACCCTGATGTGGACTGAATCACATCACCCAAAATGTGTATATGGAAACCCTAACGCTCCCTGTGACTGTATTTGGAGACAGGACCTTTCCAGAGATCGTTAGGGACACGCCGGGGTGGCTCAGCTGGTCGAGAATCCGACTCTTGATTTCAGGTCATGATCTCATGGTTCGTGGGATCGAGCCCTGTGTTGGGCTCTGCACTCACAACAGAGCCTGTTTGGGATTCTCTCTCTCTCTCTCTCTCTGCCCCTCCCCTGCTCACTCTCTCTCTCTCTCCAAAATAAATAAACATTTTTTAACATTTATTCATTTTCGAGAGACAGAGAGAACAGAGCATGAGACTGGGAGGGGCAGAGAGGGAGGGAGATAGAATCCAAAGCAGGCTCCAGGCCCTGATCTGTCAGCACAGAGCCTGACGTGGGGCTTGAACTCACTGATGGTGAGATTGTGACCTGAGCCGAAGTCGGACACTCAGCCGACTGAGTTAAATGAGCGCACAGGGGGCAATAGGACGGGTGTCCTTACGAGAGGGAGAGGTACCGAGGACACACACAGGCGTGGAGGAAACGTCACAACGAGGAGGCTGCCGTCTGCACGCCAAGGAGAGAGGCCTCAGGAGACACCACCCTGCTGACACCTTGATCTCAGACGTCCAGCCTCCAGAAATGCAAGAGAATAAATGTCTGTCACTGAAATCACCAGTCTGTGGTGTTTGTTACAGCAGCTCCTCGCTGACTGATACACGCTCCTCCTACTACAGCCTGGGTAATGGGATCCCAGTGAGGTCTTCCTCCTCCACTAGGAAGCCTAATGTAAACAAGACAATAGCAACAGCTTCGGTGCATAGAGCCGGGTCTTTGTGTCTTTACGTGACTGCTTGAATCCTCGAAATAGCCAGGCGAGGTTTGGACCGTGCTATTCCCATTTTTGCAGATGGAGAAATGGAGGCTCAGAGAAGTGAATGGACAGAGTCAGGAGAGCCCCGTTTCGCACCTCCTCATTCCAGAACCAGGCTGACAGAGTCCGTCACTGTACCGGGAAATGAGGGGGGGACACGGCAAAGCACGCAGGCTTCTAAAGACTTTCACTGGAAGTGACACCCCCGTTCACATCTCATTGGCCAAATAAAGGCACGTGATCCGATCTAATGTCAAGAGGGGAGGCAGGCAGGTGCAATGCTACCGGGTATTCAGAATAGGGAAAACCGATATGTATGAACAGCCCAATCGATACGCCACCAGGATTCACATGAGAGCCCACTCTCCCAGCCACTATGCTTTCCTGAGAGAACTTTCCGGAAAGACCTGCTCTCCTCCACCTCTTCATTCAATGACTCATTCATTCATTCAGCGGGTGCTGTACCAGGCTGGTGGGGACGGCTGGGGGAATAAATGCACACAGCCAAAAGATATTTAGAATGAAACATGGACAGAATTTGGTACTGGGTTAGACGTAAGGGATGAGGGAGAAGGATGTGTCAGTAACTTGTTTGTGTGGCGCCTGGGTGGCCCAGTAGGTTAAGTGTCTGACTCTTGATTTCAGCTCAGCTCATGATCTCACGGTTCGTGAGTTCGAGCCCACATTGAGCTCTGTGCTGATAGTGCAGAGCCTGCTTGGGATTCTCTCTCTTCCTCTGCCTCTCTCTCAAAATAAATAAATAAACTAAAAAAAAAAAGGAATTTCAGGGGCGCCTGGGTGGCTCAGTCCGTTGAACATCCAACTCTTGATTTGGCTCAGGTCATGATCTCATGGGTCATGGGTTCGAGCCCCCGTCAGGCTCTGTGCTGACAGCTAGCTCAGAGCCTGCAGCCTGCTTCGGATTCTGTGTCTCCCTCTCTCTCTGACCCTCCCCTGCTCATTCTGTCTCTCTGTCTCAAAAATAAATAAAACATTTTTAAAAATTAAAAAAAAAAGAATTTCAGGGGTGCCTGGGCAGCTCAGTCAGTTGAGCATCCAAGTCTTGATTTTGGCTCAGGTCATGATCTCATGGTCTGTGGGTTCGAGCCCCACATCAGGCTCCGTGCTGACAGTGCAGAGCCTGCTTCGATCCTCTCTCTCTGACCATCCTCTGCTCACACTCTCACTGTCTCAAAAATAAAATATATAAAATGTAAAAAGAAACTTTAAAAAAGAGTTTCACAAGAAACTTTGAAAAAAATAACTTGTTTGTCCATCAGTGCAACATTTATTGACCACCTGCTGTGTGCAGTGATTCTAGCCTCTGAGCAGACAGCCAAGAACAAAACAGAGGTCCCTGCCGTCAGAGACCTGACAACAAACGGCAGCAGACGTAATCTCCAGGGGAGTGACGTCGCGAAGGAGAACGGGCAGGTCCGAGAAAGCTGGGGGACTGGAGAGGGGCCCCCCGGGTATCTGGTTTGCAGACAGCAGGCAGGGACCGCGGCAGCATGCACAGTGCGGGGGGCGGGGTTTGCAAGGAGCAGATACCCGTCCCACAAACCCTTGCACACAAGTGTTCACAGCGCTCTCGGTCATGGCCAACGGTCCATCCGCAGATGAATGCAGCAACAGAACGTGGCGTCTCCAGACAACGGAATATTATTCAGCCATAAAAAAGGACTGAGGTGCCGATCCATGGCACAACACGGATGACGCTGGAGAACCGGATGCTGCGTGAAAGAAGCTGGAGGCAAAAAGTGACATATTGTATGATTTCATCCGCAGGAAGTGTCCAGAACAGGCAAATCTCCAGAAACGGAAAGCGGATGAGCGGCTGCCAGCTGCACGGATAGGGGGATGAGCAGTGACGGCTAACGCGGCAGGATTTCTTCAGGGGGGGATGGAAATGATCGAAAATTGATCGTGGGGATGGTGGCACAACCCTACGAACACACGAAAAACAGTGAACCGTGCGCTTTAAACGGGCGAATTGTCAGGTATGTGAAGTTCATCTCAATAAAAAGGGAAGGCAGGGAGGGCGAGGGGGAGGTAAGAAAGAGCGGGTTTGGGAGGCCAGTGTTGATTCCGTCTGGCGTGTCGGCAGAAGGCAGCTGGAGAGCCGGGTGGGGGTGTGTGGGGGTGGAGACAGCGAACGTGGGTGCTCCCTGCAGCAGGGACGCCCCAGAAATGTCGCCTTCTGTCACTGGTTGGGGTTTGAGTGGATTGGGTCCGGGGTTTTTTTTGCCGGGTTGCAGGTAGGACCCATGTCAATGCAGAACCAGCAGAGGGCAGCAGAGGACCACGCAGACCCACAGACCAACTCCCTGGCTGCTAGGCGCATGACACACCCACCTGCGTGCACCTGTCCCTAGCCTCTCCCCTTTGTTCACCCTTCTGGGTGCCCAGAGAATGTGCCCAATGCCCAGGCCGAAAACATAGGCACCTTCTTCCCTCAGGGAAGGGCAAGCCCAGAACCTACCACTAGGTCTTCTGGGATGGGTGTCTCTGCAGCCCCGCCCTGGGCCAGGACGCTTCTCCCTGTCACCTCCCCAGCCTCCTACCTGGTCTCCTGCCCCCTCCCATCCTCCCACTCCAAGACAGCCCAAGGGATCTTGCTACACCCCAAGCTCAGTCCTGCCTCTCCCTGCTCAGAACCATCCATGGCTCCCCAGTGCCCTTAAAGTCCGGGCTTCTCACCATAGCCTGCAAATCCCTGGAGGTCTGGCTCAGGGGGCCCCTCAGCCTCCCTTTCAGCACCCCTGGCCCTCACCCCCACCCTGCGGTCTGTGGTCTACCATCCACCAGACTGAACCACTTCTAGGCCTTTCCCATTTGGCTCCCTGTACTGAGAGCATGCCCACAGGCAGAGTGCTCCGTCCTGCCTGCCCCACCCCCATTCATTTTCCAGGTCTCAGCTCAGACACCTCTTCCTCCAGGAAGCCCTCCCTGACCCTCAGGCTGGGTCAGTTCCTTCTCCTGAGTTCACCCACTTCAGCCCTGCCCACTCTGGGTGGTCACGTCTAGGGACAGATGTGTCTCTCCACTGGACTGTAAGCCCCGAAGGGTAGGGCCAGGGCTGCCTGGGCCACGGATGGGCCCCAGCACCAGCCAGCAGCACAGGCACAGGGCAATGGCTCGAGGAACATACGTGAAACACAGGAATGTGTGCGGATTCTCATTATCTATATATCCTTCCCTTCCGGTACCTGTCAGCCTCCATTCATTCATCGACAGTCACCCTGCAACTATGGAACACCGAGCCCCGTTGAATGAACCCACCTGGGCTGCAGAGACAAGAAGAGAAACCAGACAAGCTCCTCCTCTCAGGAAGCCTGCAGGCCGGGGCGGGGGCGGGGAGGGGGGAGGCGGCAACGGAACATGCCATGCACTGTGCTAACCCCTTCGCGTTGATCAGCTTACTTTTATCCTCACAGGAGTTTAATCAGAGAAGTGCTATGACCCTTCCCATTTTACAGATGGGAACACTGAGGCTAAGAACATCCTGGTCACACAAGGGTGCAACCTGGATCAACCGGAGATAGAACCGAGGTCTCCCTAACATCCGGCTTTCTCTCCTCTGCTCATTCCAGTCAGTAAAGAAGAACCAAACGTAACCCATGCCGCCTCGCTCTGCATGTCCAGGCTGAGGGGTGAGGGGTCCGCCTTGCACAAGAGGGCACGCGTGGAGGCCAGCGCTCACCCCAAGAGAGGCACCGCTGATGGTGGGATTTCAGGCCCTGGGTTAAGTTTGGAAGAGCCAATGTCCTTGGCTGGGACTAGGGGCCCTGAGGTCCCACGCTCTCTCCACCCCACTCTGCCTGCCAGGGCTCGCTGGGGACCACCCCTCCCTTGCTCAGAGTCCAGGCATCACTGGATTCCCAGGGCTGTGGCTCCTCATATAACAATGAGGAAGTGGCCGCCGTCTGGGGAAGGAAACGGGCTGGCCCATGACCAAGACTGATTATGATTCATGGGGAAAACCCTTCCCTCCCGAACTCAGCCTCTTTGCCTCCGAAAAATGTCCGGGGGCACCACGGCCGGTGGGCACGGGCGGGGCCGCAGAGGCAGAACCTCGAGAGCCGTGCAGACCTCTTCCGGAACCTGGGGGGCCGCGGGGAGCCCACGAGTGTAGACCAAGGCTCTTGATCTGCAGCGCACGCTGGGATTGGACGGAGGGCTTTGAGGAAAGCGTCCACGGGGGAAACAGTTCCAACTGTCCGGCCGTTTCTGGATCCCAGCACGAGGACATTTGGGGGGGATGAAAGTGTTCTCCTTTGGGGGCCGCTGCACAGGGTGAACTTTATGCTGTGGAAATCGTACCCCAGGGCGCATTGCTGGCTTGCTCGGGAAACGGTGCCTGCGACTCTCGCTCTCGGGGTCGTGAGTTCGAGGCCCACGCTGGGTGTAGAGATTACTCACAAATAAAGTCATGGGGCGCCTGGGTGGCTCCGTCAGTTAAGCACCGTACTTTGGCTCAGGTCATGCTCTCTCTCTGTCTCTCTCTCTCTCTCTCAAAAAAAAACATTTAAAAAATCTTAATAATATAAAATCATAAAAAAGGGAAGAAAATTATGCCCCAGGGAAGCTAAGGAAGAGATGATGTTTATGAGAGACAGGAACCCTGCATCATCCTGACCAAATATTTAAAGATAGGAAGGAAGTGTTTTTTGTTCATCTTATTTTTTCATGCGTTAGGTGGAAATATGGCATTGTCTGTTTGTTGGGTTGTTTTTTTCTTAACAAGTCCCTATCTTTTAGAGATATAGGCTGAGGTGCCTATAACAAGACTATAGGAGGCCTGGAAGTTGCTGTCAGATACGGAGGGGGGGGCATGCCTGGCGGGAGCTGGGGGATGGGCAGGGAGCCATTGCTCTCCTCTCTACTTTGTTCTTTGTTTTTACATTAATTTATTTTTGAGAGACAGAGAGAGACAGCATGAACAGGGGAGGGGCAGAGAGAGGGAGACACAGAATCGGAAGCAGGCTCCAGGCTCTGAGCTGTCAGCACAGAGCCCGATGCAGGGCTCGAACCTACGCACCATGAAATCATGACCTGAGCCGAAGCCGGTCGCTCAACCGACTGAGCCCCCCAGGCTCCCCCTCCCCCTTCCACTTTGGATGTGTGCGTGGAGTTTGGAAAATTTCCGGAATAAAAAGCTATTAAGTTGTTTTCACCTAACTCTAAATCCAAACACCCCCCGCCCCCCGTCCCGTATTCCTGATGGATAAAATGAGGCGCAGAGAAAGGACATCTAGCCAGGTTCTCCACTCAGACCCTTCCGGACCTTTGGGGGCCCCCAGAGAAGCCTGGTAACTCTGACTTGGCTCCACCCCACCTCCCTAAGCTCCTCCACTTAGCAACCCAGCCCCCCCCCCGCCCTGCAGCCCTTCATTCCAGACCTAGACCCTTCTCTTCTGTTGCTCATTGGCTCTCTCACCCTGCTGGGCCTTACCGTCCTGACTTGCCTACAATGGGCCATCTTGCATCCCCAAATCTGACTCCCAGGCCCCTGCTTCCTGTGTAACTACCTCTTCCCACTGTCCCATCCCTCCCTCAGCTCCCGCCACACCAGCCTCCTTGCAGTCCTCACATTAACTGAAGACCTTCTTGCCTCAGGTCCTTTGCACCTGCCGTGCTAACTGCCAAAACCCCCCTTCCCCTAGATGTCCCTTCACAGACCCCACCGTGCCCTTCAGCTCCCAGCTCACCGGGCCCTCCCTGACCTCCCCGGCCACTCCCTACCCTCTTGCCCTACTTTATGTTTTTATAGCAGCTTTCTCTCCCTGATGATATTCCTTATCAGTTTTTCGATTAATGCTCATCGCCCTCCAATGGGATTAAGCCCCACAAGGAAAGAGATGGAGCCTGTATCCCCAGCACAGTCTGGCAGATAGTTGGTGCTCAATAAATATTTGCGAAATGATTGAAGGATGTGGAAAAACCCGGGCGAATGAGGTGAGAGGGATGGAAGGGGGATGGGCGTCCAGACAAAGGGAAGAGCCTGTGCTAAAGGCTCGAGGCATGCTCCTCCCACCCACCCACCTACCCGCCCCTGCAGGGTAGCTCCGGCGCTACCTCCCGGGGGTGAGGACTTTAGGGGACCTGGGGTCCCTTCTCCCCAAGGACAGCCTCCCCGGGACCAAGCCCAGACCTCACCAGGCGGGCACAGGAAGCCGCACCTTGAGGTCAGATCCGTGTGTAAATATTGCAGGTCCTTCTCTTACCAGATAAGGCGAGGGAGGGGGTCAGAAACCCGCTCTGACCTCTCAGTAGCTCCAGCCCCTCAGCTCCAAGGTCTCTGCCAGGGGAGGAGGGGACAAGGGTCCTGCCACAAGGGGCCCAGGCCAGTTTCCATCTAACGAACACTGGTTGGAAGTCCACGTGGGCGGGGTCCCCAGGACCGACAGGGCCCCAGGCGGCTCCCGAGGGAAGTCACTGACTGGCTGGTCAGATAAGAGGGCGCGGGGTGCTGGAAGGGAGCTAACAAAACACGATCAGAGGACCTTGTTCCCCGCCTGTAAGACGCGCCCACTCCCACCACCTGAGGCAGGGGCCTTAAGCCTCAGTTTCCCCGGTCTGCAAAACAGATCCTCAGGGAGGGGAGGGAGGGTGGTGTCGGACAAGGTAACATCAGCTGAATGCTAGCATGCTCGCGGCTGCCATACAGGGCTCAGCTAGACTATCACGGTCACCTCCTCAGCACCTCCTGTAAGAGTCACCTTAAGGTGGCGACCGAGCGGCCATTTCTCTGGGGGCTGGAGGAGAACACGTGCACAGACGACCCCCCGACCCCCGCCCCTCACCTGCAGACCTGGGATGTCCTGCCCCATTTGGAAACAGCCAATCATGAAGCTCCAGCTTCCCGTCACCCTGACAGAGGAGGCAACCTATTCCATCCCGCCAGGTCCCTGAAAGGCCCTTATTTGATAATCTGCCCTCCCAAGATCAAACCCAGAACCCCCTCACCCATAAAACCCCCCGCCCATCGCCTATCAGGCGCAATATCCCCGACTCCTCACTCCCCGGGTCACGGGACCTCGCCCAGGAATCGCAGATCCTAATAAAGGCTTTCTTGGCTCCATAACCTGGTCTCTTTCCTCCCATCTCTGCCTCCATCTATTAAATCTTACACCTCCCAGCACCGGTCTGTGACCCCCACGCAGCCACAAGTTACTAGGAACACCTAAGTGTCGAGCCCCCATCCGTTCTCTGCTCAAAGCCCTCCCGTGGTTCCAGTTTCAGAGGAAAAAGCCCAAATCCTCCCTGCCAGAGCTCCCCTGTTCCTTCAGTGGCCCCCTCGCTCTTCCCCACACTCCTGCCTCAGGACCTTTGCACTCGCTGTGCCCGCTGCCTGGAATGCTCTTCCCCTAGACTCAGCACGGCCCCCTGACTCAGCCTCTACTCCAGGGCTGCCTCCTACAACGTCTTCTCGCCGCCGGACATAAACCAGTGCCCAGGCCACCTCTATCCCCTCCCCTGCTTTCTTTCCCCCCAGGGCAGCATCCCCACGTGGTAGAAAGCTATATGTGTCCCTGTTTATCTGCCGATTGATTATCTCACCCAACAGAAGGTCAGCTCTGCGAGGCAAGGGGTTTGGGCCTACTCATGACTATAACCTCAGGCCTAACCCAGTGCCTGGCGCACAGTAGGTGCTCCAGGAATGTTTGTTGAATGGTGAGTGAACAATGGGACCCACACGTGCAGAACCCACTCAGGCAGGCCCGGCACTGAGCCCCCTTCCCCGCGGAATCCCCGGGAGTCAACGTCACGATCCCCCTCCGCTCATTTCATAGAAAGGCAGTAGTCCCTGACCAGGATCACGTGCTCGGCTCTGGCACATAGTAGGTGCTCAAGAAACTCCAGCTCTCACTTGAACCAAGGATCCAGGCTCCTGTGCAGGAGCACCAGAGGAGGGGCAGGGAGTTGGGGGGCGGGGGGCGGGTCCGGAAAGGCAAGGACAGCAGAGAGGCGTCAGTGGGACGCCGTGAGTGGTCAGGAGCCCCGCAGAGTCTGGACGAAAGCCCGGACCTGTCCCAGGACTTCCAGGGCCACGGCCTCCTCACGCTCCTCAACCAGAGAGCAAATCACCAGACACCCAGGCCCCTCCAGGGACTCCTCTCTGTCATCCACACCGGGCGTCTGCTTCCACAAACACTCTGTGCCCGACCCTGTCCTGTCCGGCAACGGGGACACGGACGTGACCACGAGAGCCCAGGTCCTGCCCTACAGAACTCATAGTCCAGATGGCAAGACAGGCACCCCCCCGACTGCAAGGACCCAGGGTGGTCAGGACTGGGACGGGGGAAGGGTGTCTCAGGGCGTTCCTAACCCCGCCTGGGAGTCCAGGAGGGCTTCCTGGAGGAGGAGGAGTTGGGCAAGCAATGAAACAGAGCAGTGGGAAGCAGGGGCATGCTGGGGGGAGAGGGCAGAAC
The DNA here is from genome assembly GCF_006229205.1 of Suricata suricatta. NCBI lineage: Eukaryota > Metazoa > Chordata > Mammalia > Carnivora > Herpestidae > Suricata > Suricata suricatta. The sequence continues at coordinate 48,208,547 of NC_043715.1, forward strand.
TGAGGCAGAATAACTGGAGCGCAGAGTTCCTGGAAGGAAGGGGTGTCCATGAGGCCGGGCAGGCCAGCAGGGGCCAGTCCGTGCAGGGCTCCGTGGGCCACGCCAAGGAGCGGGGCTTTCTCCCGAAGGCACTGGGGAGTCACGGCAGGTTCTGAGCACCATGGAAGGAGGGAGGGTAAGGCCGTGGCCAGAAACCTGGGTGAACTTGGGAGGGGGCAGCCAGACCAGGGGAGGGGTGCCTGGACCAGGGCAGGGGCGACAGGGAGGGAGAGAAAGGCACACATGTAAGAGACATTTAAGAGGCAGGCGCCACAGGGTGTGGTGTGCTGGTAGGGTGGGGGGAGCGTCGGGACAGAGTCCTGGGTCTCTCTGTCCAGTGACAGGCAGACAGTGGCACCATCCCCTTCGATAAGAGGAGGAGGAGAAGCAGGTCTGATGCCAAGGTCAGTTTGGGACAAGGTGAGCGAGTGGCGCCCAGGGACTTCTGGGGGAAGCGTCCTGAATGACTCTGGGACGAGGTCCCAGGGCTCAGGGGAGAGGCCTGGGTCAGGACAGAGAAGGGTGAGGTGAGGTTGCAGGGGGGTAAGGGGACAGGAGGCGCCAGGGCACCCACGCCTCCCACAACGCCCATCGGAGCCCCGCCCTGCAAGGGTAGCTCAGGACACAGTGCCGAAGGCACAAACTGGGACAGGAGAGCCACAGGGACGGTCCCCTGCCTGGACGCAGGCCGCTGGGGCCCGAGAAGGGCCTGGACCCAGAAGCCATCAAGATATCAGTAAAACACGTCTGTCAAAAACACCCTTTCCCCAGATCCGCCGGTGGCATCTGCTGACGTCACCTCTCCAGAGACAACCGTCCCCGATCCCCTCCCCCACCCCCAACTTAAAAATCACAGACCCCCTTCCTGGCCTAATTTCCCCCCAACCACACTTACGTCCATCCGACATGGAATGGAGTTCATATTTTATTCGTTTACCCCACGAATGTCAGCCCCACGAGGACACGGATCTTATCGACCTGCACTTAGAACAGCGCCCAGAAGACAGGAGGCGCGCCTCCAATATTAGTAGAATAAATACGCAAGCAATTCCTTGGCCTTTTGCTCCGTGCTGGGTGCTGTTACAAGCACGTCACACCGGTTTGCTCATTAATCTTTACAACCGCCCTAAGCAGCGGGTACTGTCTTTGTTCCCATTTCACAGAGGAGGAAACTGAGGCCCGACAGGTACTATAACTTGCTCAGGGTCCTGGAGGTAGGGGTCAGTGGGCCACGCCCAGTGCCTGCGCTTTTAATAATAGTAACACCAGCCAGACCTTGTGTTGGGGGCCCAGTGCTGCAGGTGCTGGCGCGGGCCTCCACAGGGAGCCGCACACTCACTGCTCCCAACAAAACCGAGGGCCTGCACCACCCCTGTCTTTTTTTCTTAACATTGACTTATTTTTGAGAAAGATGGAGCATGAGTCGGGGGAGAAACAGAGAGGGAAACACAGAATCTGAAGCAGGCTATAGGCTCCGAGCTGTCAGCACAGAACCCAACCCAGGGCTCGAACCCAGGAGCCTTGAGATTGTGACCTGAGCCGAAGCCAGACGTTAACCTACTGAGCCCCCCAGGCGCCCCCCGTCCGGATCTTTCAGAGCAGCTAATGGAGACTCCACAAGGGACTGCCTCCAGCCCCGCTTTGCGGAAATGCAGAGCCAGGGGCAAAAACGGGTCCTCTCTGGCCCGTCTCCACATACACACCGGACAGACACGGGAAAGGAGGCCTAAGGAGGAAAGAGAGAATGTGGATTTCTCAGCCTGCGCAGGAAGCCAGTCGGCAGCACAGCCCCGAAGAAAGTGCGCAGCCGCCGAGCCTCCTTCCCCGGGTGCAGCGTTGGAGACAGGGCAGGGCTCAGGCTCCCTCTTGCCCCTGCCCGGCGCCTCAGTTTCCCTATCTGCAAATAGGGGCTCCAACAGGGCCCACCTCACACCGCATCCCCTGAAAGGACACCTGAAGGTCACCCGGAGCGCTGAGGCTGGAAAACGGCAGTCGCTGCTGATTGGTTCACCAGGGAGCCCAAAGCCTGGGCCCTGGGTAAGAACTGCCCTAAAATCTTCCCCCGCCCTCCTCCTCCCTGGCGACCTGGTTCTTCTCCTGGTACCAAACCCGGGGCCCTGGGCACAAAGAAGTTTAGGCAGCGCCCCAGGAGGCCTGGCCGGGTCGTGGCCCCTGGCCGGTGCCTGCCACACCCGCTCTGGTACCCAAACGGGGCCCCAGATCCTCGGTGACTCGATCCCTCCAAATTCAGGTGATCTCCCCCGGCTCCAAATCACCAAACCCTCCCAAGTCCCGCGCCAGACGGAGCCAGGTCCCAACCAGGAAGGGCCTCGGAGCACTGGGACACCAACTCCGCAGTCTTCGAGTCCGGGTTGGGGGCGAAAGATGGCGCTGACCAGGTGCAGCTGGCTCTTCCTCAGCGGTGAGTGAGAACGGTGGCCCCCACAACCTCAGCCCTGCGGGGGGAGCGGGAGCCTCAGGGAAGGGCAGGGATCCCGGGCCGGGGAGAGGGAAGGTGTGAGCTAGAAGTCCAGCATGTTGGGTAGGGAGGGCATGGTCTGCTCCTCCAAGAGGCACCAGCGTGGGGCCAGCCAGAGCCGGCCATCCAGAGAGGTCTGCAGGGCAGACCTCAGAGATTTTTCTAAGATCGGGGTGTGAGTCAAAGCAGAGGCCCCACTGCTCCTCCCTCGCTCGTGTGGCCAACCCTTACTGAGCTACGGACGCTTGGCTGGGGTGAGCCCTGTCCCACAGCTCTGCCTCTCTCCGAGGCTGTGGCTTTGGGCAGTCACCTTTCCTTCCTCGGCCTCAGTTTCCTCATCTGTGAAATGGGCTAAACTCCCAGGGTTGTTCGAAGGTCACAATAAGCAGCATTCACTAGCATTTACGCTAAATGTTTCCTGTGTGTTACCAACCGCCCTAGAGAGGAGATCCACTCACGACCCCCCACTTCATAGACGAGAAATCTGAGGCTCCGAGAGGTGAAGCCACTGCCTGGGGTCATGCAGTCAGTGGGGGCAGGGCCGAGTGCTAGACCCAGGGCCCTCACTCCCAGCCTGGAAAGTACCAGAAACCGGGCCAGGCAGGCACGCAAGCACTTCTTCCCCGAGAACCACCATGGCCGCCCCCTTCTGGGCAGCCGCGCACAACTGCCCCTCAAGCAGCTCTGCTCTGACCAGCCAGTCGGGGCTTATCTCTTGGGTTGAAAGGTAAAGGGTGGAGTCACTTCGTCCAGCCCCTGCTTTCTGGTCAGCTCTGCGGGGCAGAGGAAGAGCACTGGACTGAGGGTCCGGGCCCAGGGCCTCGAGCAGCCAGCCTGATTGTGTAAGCAGAGCCCATGGAATTCAGTCCTCGGTCCCCATGCGGGGCTGAGGCCCTACACCTGGCTAACACGTGTTAAGCACTTGCTGTGAACCAGGAACATGTGCCCCGGCGTCTCCTCCGCGCTGAATGAGGGCAGTGTCACCTGGGCCTAGCCGCCCCCTCCGGCTCCTTTTCCTCAGCCACTTTCCTGAGCGCGGGGGCCGACTTCACGATCACCCCCGAGCCTGCCCAGCCAGCCGAGGGGGACAACGTCACACTGGCCGTGCGCGGGCTGACGGGGGAGCTGCTGGCCTACAGCTGGTACGCGGGGCCCACGCTCAGCCTGACCTACCTGGTGGCCAGCTACATCGTGAGCACGGGCGACGAGACCCCCGGCCCGGCCCACACCGGGCGGGAGGCCGTGCTCCCCGACGGCGGCCTGCACATCCAGGGCGCCCTGCCGGGGCACTCGGGCACCTACATCCTGCAGACTCTCAACAGGCAGCTTCAGACGGAGGTGGGCTACGGACACTTGCAGGTCTATGGTGAGACACCCCCCCCCCCCAAACCACCGTCTTCCCAATCCCTCCTATAAAAATGAAAAAAAAAAAAAAGTAAAACTCTAAAAACTAAAAAGGCAAAATAATATTAAAATGCTCACTTCCTTCAGGATGGCTTCCAGGACTAGATCTGCCTCCTATGCCATCTTTTGCCCCTCCGGCTGGGGATACAGAGCCGCCACCAGGATCCAGCCATGCCCCTCACCTGGGGAGGGGGTGGCCAGGGGGAGCAGGCAGTGCCCGGCCCCCTCCCCCTCTGTCTCTTGCCCCACAGAGATGCTGGCCCAGCCCGTGGTCATGGCCAACAGCACGGCCCTGGTGGAGCGCCGGGACACCCTGCGCCTGGTGTGCAGCAGCCCCAGCCCCGCTGAGGTCCGCTGGTTCTTCAACGGCGAGGCCCTGCCCATCGCCATCCGCCTCGGCCAGTCCCCGGATGGCCGGGCGCTGACCCGGCATGGCGTCCGCAGAGAGGAGGCTGGCGCCTACCAGTGTGAGGTCTGGAACCCGGTCAGTGTCAGCCGCAGCGAGCCCGTCAACCTGACCGTGTACTGTGAGTCCTCCTCGCCCCGCTAGAGATACCCCGTGCCCAAACCTCGTAGATGGGGAAACTGAGGCCAGGAGGGGGCGCCCCAGGGCACGCAGTGAGTCAGTAGGTGAGCTGGGGGTAGGAACGGGGGATCCCTCTCTTAAAACGCACTTGACCTCTGTCCTAAGGACGAAAAACCACCCTTGAAACGGACGAATCCTTCAGTTAGAAGCAATGCAAGCAGGGAAGGGACGCAAGACTGGTTGGATTTGAAAGGGAGGTGGGAAGTGAGTGGCGGGTGGGCGGGGAGATAAAGGAAAAAAACACAACCAGAGCGGGGAGTCGTTCCCAGGCGCCGGCAGACACGCAGTGTGGAACCCGGGGGAAATAAACCACAGAGGTATGCAAGGACCACCCTGTAGAAAAACTTAGAGCCTAGAATGCTACCACCAGGCGATTCCGGGTTTGAGAAGCACTGAATTCTAGACTCTGAGAATCCTACAAACTCTAGAAGCAGAGGTTTAGAATCTTAGACTCTAATTCTAAAACCTTAGAGGCACCCAATCCTAGAATTTTAGAAACCTAGATTTCTAGAATCCTAGAATCTTAGAACCTAGACGCATTGACTAGATGCATTGACTCTCGGAGCCCTAGAATTCTAGACTTTTAGAATGGCTTATGAGAAACTGATAGACAGTGTAGTCTTCTTCTTCTTCCTTTTTTTTTTTTTAAATGGAGCCATAGATTTCAAAAATATCTTGAAATTTTGTCTGGCCCAACATCCTCTTTTTACAGATGAGAAAACATGTCCCCCGAAAGGGGAAAGCGATTCTCAAGATCCTAGAGCAAGTTAGAGATGCGTATGGGATCCGAACAGGCCAGAGCTTTCTCCCTCCACTAGGCCCACCCACTCCCAGGGGCCCAGCATGGTGGAGAGGAAGCCAGGGGTGCCCACCTCTACTCCCCTGCCGCTCTACTGCCCGTCTCTCTCCCTCCTGCCCCCCACAGATGGCCCGGAGCGCGTGGCCATCCTCCAGGACTCTACCACCCGCACGGGCTGCACCATCAAACTGGACTTCAACACGTCCCTCACCTTGTGGTGCGTGTCCCAGTCCTGCCCAGAGCCCGAGTATGTGTGGGCCTTCAATGGGCGGGCCCTCAAGAACGGGCAAGACCACCTCAACATCAGTAGCATGACGGCGGCCCAGGAGGGCACGTACACGTGTATCGCTAAGAACCCCAAGACCCTGCTTTCCGGATCTGCCTCAGTGGTGATCAAGCTCTCCGGTGAGTCGCCCCCAGCCTGCCCACCACACCCTTCCCCACGGAGGCCCAGTTGGACTATGAAGGTTTGGCCACTCCACCAACGGTTAGGTCCAACAGATCACTGGCGAGTAAGAGATTCTCAGCCCTTTCTTTGGCCAAGTCACAGAGTGGCAGATCAGGCGGACCCCTCTTCATCTGGAGACGGCCCCTGCCTTGTCGCCTGGAGCACAGGCGACAGACCAGACTCCTCCTTGAGAGTCCACAGCGTGGACCTGTCCACACTGGGCAGCGGCAGGGCAGGGAAACATTTGGACGCTCTTTCTCGTGAGCGTCCCTGTTCTGAGGTCACAGCCAGTCACAGCTGCTTTGGGGCTGACACGATGCCCCCACACAGACAGCTGAACTTCTGTGCGGCCAACTGGATTACCCAGTTATCTGGCCCAGAGGACTGTGCGTGTGCACACGCAGACACACACACGGAAAACCACAGCCAGAGAAGCCGTGCCTTGCCTCTGTCCTTAAATGACCCAGGGGCTGGGGGTAGTGCAGACGCAGCTGGTGTTTTTGGAGCTTTCAGGATCCGCAGGGGACACTTTGTCATCCCCTGGGGATGCTGGCTTTGAACACTGAGGCCTCGTTAATTCTGCCTTGGTTCCTTCCCAAGTGGCCACCATGCCCCAGGGACAGTGGGAACAGTCCTTCCCTCCCTCCCTCCTCCCTCCCTCCTACTAACAGGCTGGGTCTCATCCAAAGGGTGGATACTCTTTCACCCAAAGCAGAAATGGCATCCCCAGAGGTAAGTGACCTCCTGCCCCACCCCACCTGGGGCCTTGGTAGCTGGTCTGGGGTGTACCAGATGACCTCAGCTGCTGCCCCCAAGCCCTGGCTATGGGGGTGCCCAGGGGTGCAGGTATGTGTAGCGAGTGGGTACAGTGCCCCCAAGGGCCTCCCGAACTGTCAGCAACCCTGTGGCAAGTGCCAGGGAGAGAGACAGAGGAAAGGGAGGCACTGTCCTGACCCCGTCTGGGGGAAACTCTGATCTGATGGAGGAGACATGGTCTCTGCTCTTGGAGAGAGATGATCCTGGAATAGGGAGGCATGACTTCCTTATTCAAGGAGCTGCCAGTCAGAGAGAAGAGGTAATGTCTCACACTCCATAGACTTTAAGCAGTGATGGAGGAGACAATGACACCCACCCTCCATGAGCTTCCAGTCAGATGGAGGAGACAGTCCACACTGGGGGAGACTTTGTATTCTGACAAGAGAGAGGTGGACTTAAGGAGACATGGTCCTTTTTTTTTTTTTTTTTTTTTTGAGAATTCCTAGTCTGATGGGGGAGACATAGTTCCCACCTCTGGGTTACTCCCAATCTGATGGGGGAGTAAAGCCCCCCCTACTTTCTAGGAATTTCCAATCTGATGGGGTAGACATACTCTCCTCCAGCTTCTGGGGTCCCCAGCCTGATTGGAGAGACCCAGCCCAACATCCGGCATTTTGAATCTGATGGAAGAGACACAGCCTCCCACCCTCTGGAATCTTTCAGTTTGTTAAGAAACTGTGGCCCCCACCTTGAGGTCTCCTGGCTTGACAAAGGAATACAACCTGGGGCACACAACTCCCAACTATCTGAGGAGGAAACAGGGCCCCCATATTCGGAGAATTTCCAGTCTGATAGGGAAGATATGCCCCCCCACCACCATATTCTAGAATTTCCAACCTGATGGGGGAGACATGGCCCCTATAGTTTGGGAATTTCCAATCTGATGGAGGAGACATGGTTTGAGTCTCTAGGGTCTTCAGGTTAAATGGGAGAGATACCCCCCAAGGGCAGGAAATTCTTAGTCTAATGCAGGAGATACGGCCCCCACCCTCTGGGGTCTCCCAAGCTCATGAGGGAAGACAGAGCTCCCTGGCAGGCATTGCTGAGACCCAAAACCCACCTCCACGGCCACACAAGCCAGCTCCTTCCTCTGTCTCCTTCCCAGGGCCCCGCACGGGGAAGCACCAGCCAGTTGCGGGGAGGCGGGGGCCAGCCGGCTGACCGGGGGAGGGGGACGCCGTGCCCAGTGCAGGCCCGGCTGATCCAGCCCTCCTGGCTCTTTCCCCAGCGGCAGCAGCCGCCATGACAGTCGTGCCCGTGCCGACCAGACCGACGGAGGGCCAGGATGTGACACTGACCGTACTGGGCTACCCCAAGGACCTGCTGGTCTATGCCTGGTACCGCGGGCCTGCCTCCGAGCCCAACCGGCTGCTCAGCCAGCTGCCATCAGGGAACTGGATCGCGGGCCCCGCGCACACGGGCCGGGAGGTGGGCTTCGCCAACTGCTCCCTGCTGGTGCAGAAGCTGAACCTCACCGATGCCGGCCGCTACACGCTCAAGACCGTCACGGTGCAGGGCAAGACCGAGACCCTGGAAGTGGAGCTGCAGGTGGCCCGTGAGTGTGGCAGAGGGGGCGGCGGGGGCGCCTCTTCAGACAGAGGCTCCCCAAAGGGGGCTTGGTCTCCTCCGTGGGCCGGGAAACAGAGATGAAGGGTGGCCACGGCTCCCCATCAGACTGAAAGAAGGGGTTTTCTCTCCTCCATCTGACTTGGGGATCTCCAGATGGAGTTCTTTCCTCTTCTGTCAAACTGACAAACTAGACTAGGGGTAGACAGGCCTCCCCGGTCAAACGGAAGGCTACTAAAGGGGGCTTCGAGACCTTCTCTCTCATAGAAGTACACCAGACTGAAGGCCTCGAAAAAGAAGGCACAGTCTGAGTGTAGGGCATCCTTTTTCCTACAGGTGGGTAGACCCTAAAACACAGGAGCTATTGCCTCTGCTACTTCATTGGGAAAGTGGGTTAATGATGGGAGTTCGCCTCCCCCATCAGACTAGATGTATAGTATGAGGGTGAATCACAACTCCCTCTTTAGACTGGGAGATCCTAGGCAATTAGGATCAAGTCTTATCCTGTGTATTACAGTAAGAGTGAGGACAGAATTTCTACCATCAGAGAGTGAAACTTTTCTCTCCAAGTGAAATAGGGAAAATTTCCTCCATTGGGAAAGAAGCTTCTAGGTGGTAGGAATTATGTCTCCTCCCTCAGACTGGGAGTTCCCAGTGGTCAAGAGCAATGTCTCTTCCATTAGTCTGGGAATTCCCAGATGCTGAAGGCCATGTCTTGCCCATCAGAGTAGGGACTCCCAGAGTCAGGGACCATGTCTCCTCCATCAGACTGGGAGCTCCCAGAAACAGAGACCAGGTCTCCTC
>NC_043715.1:48217587-48242213 GCF_006229205.1 Suricata suricatta
CAGAGTTAAAGACCATGTCTCCTCCATCAGACTGGGAGCTCCCAGAGTTAAACACCATGTCTCCTCCATCAGACTGGGAGCTCCCAGAGGCAGGCACCATGTCTCCTCCATCAGACTGGGAGCTCCCAGAGGCAGGCACCATGTCTCCTCCATCAGACTGGGAGCTCCCAGAGCCAAAGACCATGTCTCCTCCATCAGACTGGGAGCTCCCAGCATCAGGGACCATGTCTTCTCCATCCGATAGGAGCTCCCAGTATCAGGGACCAGGTCCGTCCCCATCAGACTGGTCATCCCCAGAAGTCTAAGAGGCCATATCCCAAAAGTCAGGTTTCATCCCATTAGACCGGGAGCTCTCAGATCCTGGGAACTCAGTCGTTCTCCACTCTGGAGTCTCACTTCCCCCAACAGACTGGGCATTTTTGGAAGCCCTGAGTCAGGGCTGGCATCTCCTAGCTCAGATGTGAACTCCCCGGGATCGGAAAATCAGTCTTTGCCAGGCACCCCGAGATACCTTCCTTCATCTTTCATCAAAACCGCGTCCTGGGTCAGTGCTGGAGGTAGAATGCTCTTCAATGGCAGCCAGCCACCCCCCACCCATGAAGCCTCGGAAATCCTTTTCACCCTGTCTCTCTCCTCACAGTCAACCTCCCTCCCCTGCATGAGGACCAACGCCACCTTCCTGAACCTGAACCTGGCACAGGCTGAGCGCGGGGAGGGCGGGGCCGCGGGAGGCTGGGGGTGGGCCGGGGAGCCGGTGGGGTGGGGGCACTGGGACCTGGTCCTCTACCTCCCTGACAGCCTCTTCCACCCTTCTGCCCCATCCTCCGCTCAGTCCTGGAGTAGCAGCGCTGCTGTGGCTGTGGGGACCTCCGGAGAGAAGAGCTCTTCACGCCGTCCTCCCCTTCTCCCCCTGGCTGGAGGACCACTTGTTCCCAGGGAGGGTGCTGGACTGGCGGTCGGCTGTTCTCCTGCCTCCACACTAGAGTTAGAACGGACAGGGCCCTACTGCTTGGCCGAGTTGTCGGAGAGCCACAGAGGCCATAAATGTCCTGGTGAATACATGTGTGTGTCAGCCTCTCCTTCCATGACCGCCAGGCCTGCCACTTCCTTGGCAGGGCCACGCTTGCCTCCTTCCCTGCCCAAGGTTGTTCTTTGGGTGCACGCGTGCACAGGGGTGCCTAGATGACAGCGCTGCGCATCCGTCCTGCTCAGTGCTAAGGCCTCAGGCTCTTCTCACACCTCCCCAGGGTGTGTCCTGCTTCCCAACGGGCCAAAGACTCCCCATCCCTGGGACACCACACCCCTGGGTTCTGTGGGACACAGCCCTGCCCTACGCTGCAACTCACTCCACCTGGGCCCTGGAGCAAGTCTGCTCATGCCAGGACAGGGAATGACCAAATTCCTCATGAAGGATCCCATCTATTTAACCAAAGATGCTTTCTTGTGTCCCTCATGGTCCTAGGATTGTCCCCCACCTCATGTCTCTCTCAAACCTCACCTGCACAACCCTAAAAATATCTCCCTCCTCCTCTAAATGCAAATGGAGTAGGGGTGAGGGTGAGGGGTAGAGAGTGAGAGAGTGGAAGAGAAAAAGGGTCTTCCCACTCCTGTCACTACTAGGACCTCAGCCACAGGCCCCACTCAGCCAAGATGTCCCACTAGAGAGAGACTCTTGGTGTTGGTTAGAAGTGGTGACCACAGACTCAGCGTGGGGTAGCAAGAGAGGTTTGGGCAGGGATAGAAAGGCCTCGTAGAGAGATTTCCTAGAAACTTTGAAGACAGGGCCTTTCTGGGGATTGACATGTTGAGATGGATGTGGGGTGGTGAAAGCACACCAGTGAGGATTATAAAATCTGGATTATGATCCTCCATTTGCCATGGATTCATTAGACCCTCAGCTGGTCCATCAGCAAAAAGGTGTGGGCTTAGGGTAGGTTAGAATTTTTAAACCATTTTATTAGCCTGAGAGCCCTTTCTTCAAATGCAAGCTTACATGGTAGGTCAATATATTATTTAAAATAGTAATGCAATAAAAGTAGCTACAGCCCTCTCTCCCCCAAAGTTTATTTACACTTAGAAAACTCCTGAAATGTAAATTAAATAAACTTTGAATTACAGAGGCAATTACAATGCATAATACCAACCAAAATCAAATGCCCTTGAAAACACTAGATATAGAAACCTGGGGTATAAGGCCAAAGCTGCACTTAGAGGGGGAATGATAGTCTTAAATGCTTAAACGCATTGGGAATACTAAGAAGCAAAGAGGTTGGAGGTGAACAAAATAAGCTTTCCACTCAAGAAACCAGAAAAAGTTCACAAAATAAACCAAAGAATAAAGGTAAGGCATGTAAAAAGGCCAAAGCAGAAATGAATGAACCATGAAGCAAAACACAGTTAGTCAATTAAATCTAAAGGCACTCCTTTGAAAATGCGGATGGGATAGGCACACAGGTTTTGCAAATGTGATAAGAGATAGGGGAGACTAATATCTAAAACTCAAAGAGGCGGTGCCTGGCTGGCTCTATTGGTACAGCACACGACTCTCCATCTCAGGGTTTGTAAGTTTGAGCCCTGCGTTGGGTGTAGAGTTTACTTCAAAATAATAAATCTTAAAAAATAAATAAAAAAGTGAAACTGGCCTGGTTGCACAGAGGGTCGGTTCTAGGTTAGATGCACAACAACCAAACACATCAAGGGAAGAGGGTGTGGAATACCTGTCAAGGGCCCCCCAGCAGCCACGCCTCTCCCCGTGATGGGCAGGCACGGCCTTTGGGAAAAGCTGAAAGTGTCAGATACCCAATTTCCCAGAGTGCCTTGCGGCTAGCGGTGGCCATGTAACCAAATTCTGGCCAATGAAGGAAGGAGAAAGCCAAAAGTCCTGCCCATGCTTCTGCCCCCGCCTGAGGGAGACACCGAGAGAGCTCTCCATGGAGTCTGAAAGCTATTTCCCAAATCAGTGGGTCTCCAATATTAGGTCTCCAGGCAAGGGCACAACCAAGAAGTGTGGATAGATTTGAGTCCACCCACTTAACCTTGATATTATCCAGTGCCCAAAATGGGAAATGGCTCTGATAGTCTCCCCCTCCAGCAAGTTCACAACAGAGTAGGCAACATACAGGGGGCTGGAGCCCAGGCATATCAGTTAGAATCTCTCTTCAGTGGCCAGTGAGAGACTGGAAATAGCACAAGACAGAGAGAGAGAAGGCGGAAATATAAGATGGAAGAGAAACTGGTGTGGGTGAGATTACATTACATGGATACAAGGCTATTTCTCACATAAAAACTTCCCAGAAGCAGATTGGTCAGAACTGGCATCACGGCTCCCTGGGGGCCTTAGGGACACAGCTCCTTCGGTGTTTCGGCCCCGTGTTTCTCGACGTGTTTCCATTCCCTTGCTCACCTCGTGGTCCAAGATGGCTGCCGGAGCTGCCGCAGCCTCCTCCTGTTCCAGGCAGGAAGTGGAAAGAAAGGGACCGAAGGCAAACACAACCCCATACAGGTTGTGCCCCTTTTTAAGGAACCTTCCCCAAAGACCAGCCTACAACTGCCACTTACATCTGATTGGCCAGCTCTTAGTCACATGGCCACCCTAGCTGCAAGGGAGGCTGGGACTTGTAGTCTTTCCCCCTGGGTACAGCACTGCCCTCAAAGAACCTCAGGGTCCTGATCTCCAGGAAGAGAGGAAGAATGGATCCCAGGCGGGCAGCTGGCAGGCTGTGCCAGGCCAGACTTTGGAGCTCCCACTTCCTAAACTGGACAAAACAGCCTTTCTCATCTAAGCCCAAAGGGAAATTGCCGCAGCCACAGTATTCAGGGTTTGGGAAAGACAGTAGTGGGGTTCAAATGGGGGCTGCTTTGTGCAATTCAGAATGAGGCCAGCGGGAGGGATGGGGTGGAGGGAGTCCAGGAGGAGGCAGGTCGGGTTTCTAGGTCAGTCAGATCCCAGAAACCATATCCTCAGGGCATGGAGGCTCCAATGTCCCCAGAACCAAAGCTCCCGTCCCTCTAGGCATCTCTGGGCTCCCATCCCCTTCTGTTAACAGTCCAGGAAAGAACAGTAACCGCAAAATAATACTAGCTACTGTATCTTGAGTACTGACTGTCCTTTGGCGGACGCGTTCTCAGTGGATTTCTACAACGACGCTTTATTTTTTTTTAGATATTTAATGTGTATTTATTTTTGAGAGAGAGAAAGAGGCAGAGTGTGAGCAGGGGAGGGGCAGAGAGAGAGACACACGAGACACACAGAATCCAAAGCAGGCTTCAGGCTCCAAGCTGTCAGCACAGAGCCTGATGCGGGTCTCGAACCCCCGAACCGCAAGATCCTGACCTAAGCTGATGCCGGATGCTTATGGACTGAGCCACCCAGGCGCCCCATGTGTGAGTTTTTAGATTCATGATGCTGATCGTCACTCGTTCTGGGGTAATGTGCTCTTAGCACAGATTTTCTGACTTGCGCCTCACAGCCTCCCTTCGAAACGGGGCTATGTTTCTCCAACCTCCTAGCTCTTTATTAAAAGTACTGGTCCCAGCTCCCTGCCCGGCTCCAGCAAATCTGTCTCCAAGGAAGAGACCTGGAAGCTGAAGGTTTCACGTAAAGCGTCTGGGTGTTTTTTGTCAACTGGGAAGCTGGAGGGCCTCGATGCAGGGATTTGTCACAAAAAAAGGAAAGTGAGGCACAAAGAGCCGGAGGGGCCTTGTCCAAGGTTACTCCGCCAGGAAGGGACAGGGCCACGAGCTGGCCCAGAGCAGGGCAGGAACCAGCTCAGGGTCACACAGCAGATTTGGGACTGCGGGCTGAGGAGGCTGAGAGCAGCCCCCCACGACCCCCACAAAGCCACAAAGGTCGGATGACACTTGGGTCCCTGGATTCCACTAGCCGTGGATGGAGCCCCTTCCAGGGGTCTCTGTCTGCCCCCATTCCTTCCCCCTCACTAAGGTGCCTTTTCTCAAGTAACCCTTCTGCGGTGGGGAGGGCCGGGTGGGGGCAGGAATGACCTTGAGGCCAGAGTACACAATGGCCCAGTCACTGCCTGGAGCCCTGCCAGTGGGAGGAAGGAAACCTGCCCTGTTTTTCTACCCTGGGCTGGAATGTTGATCAGGATGGAGAGAGAGGAGGGCGAGCTGAAAGAGGAGGGGGGAAAAGAGAAGGAGGGAGGAGGGGAGGGAGAAAAGAGAAAAAAGGAGAAGGATGAGAAGGAAGAGAAGAAGTGGGTGCCCAGCCCCAGGGTGCCAAGGCCAGACTTTGGGACCAAGCAGGGAGTCTGCTCAGCTCCAGCCAGGCCTCACACGCAGCGCGGAGCCCAGAGGGGACATCCCAGCCCCCTAAGGTTGCACAGGGCCTCGGCAGCCAAAGGGTCTCACCTTGGCTGCTAACCACAGGCAGGAGCCCCCTGATTTCCCACAGTGACCTTCAGAAACAGGTGTCTGCCCTTGAATTCCTCAGAAGGGGAAACAGAGGCCCCCAGAGGTAAGATCACATTTCTAGAATCATCTCCCCTTTGGATCACAGTCCATACCCTTCTCCTCTCCCCTCAATCCACTCTGGCCACCCTGGCCCACTGGCTATTGTCCCAACAAACCACACAACTCCTGCCCCAGGACCTTTGCACTGGCCTTTCCTCCAGCCAAAAATGTTCTTACCCTAGATACCTGAATCAATCCTTTCAGGTCTCTGCTCAAATGTCACCTCCTCCCAGGGCCCCCCCCCCCGAATACCCAATGTTGTCTAGCTTTGCCCTTCCCAGCATTTATGACACAAACACCCCCAACTTTATGTCTCTTCACTTATTCCTGATCTGTCATCTCCACCAGACTCTGAGCCCCACGAGGCAGGGATTTCCTCTCTTTTGTTCACTACAGTGTGTCTATCACCTAAATCAGCGACAATCGGCCCAGGTCCTTCTGGATTCTCCAAGGGCATTACTCAGCCCACCCCACAAGCTGAGGCCTGAAAGCCCAGAAGAACTAGGTAGAAAGTTGAGAGGGAAAAGCATTTCAGATGGAGGGCACAGAATGTGCAAAGTCCAGGAGTCAGGAAACCAGGTTCAAGGCCTCTATGGCTAGAGCGGTACTGGGCTACTGTGAAGACTTTGGCCCTGGCTGTCACTTTGAGTGGGAGCCACAGTGTGGGGGGTGGGCGGTTCTGTGCAGGCTCCGTCTCGGGTTCTAACAGGATCCCTCCGGCTGGAAGAGAATGTAAGAAGAGCAGGCAGCCGTGTAGACAGGAGGTGGTGGCAGCTGGGCCCGGGGAGGCTGTGGAGACAGGGATAGAACAGATTTTGAAGGTGAAGCCGACGAATCTGCTGATGGACAGGACGTGGCAGAGCTGAGAGGGGTCATGAGGTCTCCGAGCTTAGGGCCTGAGCAGGTGCAGGACGGGGCCTGGAATGGAGGCTTGGGCGTCGGCCGGGCCAGTGACCCGGGAGCTGGGCCCAGACCCCAAGGCGCACAGGCGGCTCCATGAAGGAAGTTGGCACAAGTTGCGGACTGTGGTTTTCACCCACCTCGAGGGGCCCCTTATCCTCTCCCCCAACTTCCCCTCGCGCCGGGTGGAGCCAGCCTCTTGTTTGTTTCCCTCTCGTCATCCGTTTTATGATGGGGAAGGCTGGTTTTCCCCTAACCCGGCAGACACCCTCTTCCCTCTGCCCGTCCCTGACCCTCCCGCCTCGGGAAGCCCCGTGCCGGCCTCCGAAAATGTCCCTGCAGCACCATGTCCCTCTGCCACCCGTTCATCTAGCCAGATGGGCCCCGAAAGGGGAAGCGGGTCACCCAGAGTCACCCGGCGGCGTGTGGTCAGCTTGGGACCTGAGGGTCCCATCTCCTCGGTGCCCCACCACAGCCCGGGGAGGCGGGGAGGCGGGAGGGGAGGAAGCGGCGATTTTTCTCCACGTTTCACACGAGAAAGCCGGAGCTCCAAGGGAGGCCCGAGTTCACTCAAGACACCGCAGGGACCCAGCTCCTGACAGATGGGCGGCTCTGTTGTGCGCTCTGGGGAGAAGGCCATGGGGGGGCCCAGCCCTGTCCTGCCAGGACGCAGTGGGGGTCATGGATGGTGACAATCCAGCACTGGTCAAGGCTGGGATGGGGGAGCCTGGGAGACTGGGTGGGGGAACACAGCTGACCCAGCCAGGGGCCACACTTGGCTTCCAGGAGGAGGAGACCTAGAGGGTAAGCAGGAGTTCGAGGTCAGGGAACAGCACAGACAAAGGCCCAGGATTAAGAGGGGACCTTAGGGCTTCTCAATGACCGTGTCCTTCCACTGATGAAACTCTCCGATGACCTCCCCTGGCAAACTCTTCAGCCTGGCATTCATTCATTCAAACCTTCCCTGGAGTATGTCATTAGTGTCAGGCCCCAGTGGGGACATAGCAGTGGCTACAGCAGCCGTTTGGGACCGTGACCCTGACCCAGGGTGTTGGGGAGGGGATCCTGGAGGAGGAGGCTTCTACTCCAAGACCCAGAAGGGTACTAGGAGGGATGCTGGGAAAGAGGCAGGGAAGGGTGTTCCAGGCAGAGGGAACAGCCTGTGCGAAGGCCTGAAGGTGAGTTCTGAGTAAAACAAGCTGCCCTTGGCTCAGAGGAAACACAGGGTGGTTTGGGAGAGGCTAGAGGCCAGCCTGCAGGCTTCCTTCCAAGGCACTGGGGAGCCATAGAGAAGTTAGGAGCCAACGGACAAAAAAGGGAGGCTTGTGAATCAGAAAGATCTCTCCAACATCCACATGGAGGCTGAACATAGGCGAGTCACAGGCGGGGTTTTGCAAGGTCAGGGAGACTTGCACCCAGGTCTGAGGAAGGAGATCCATCCACCACTTCTGGGGTGCTCGGGATGAGAAGCCTGGCCCAGGGAGACCACTAGGTGGCGCCGTCACACCACTAGCCGGCGCTGAGCCCACAAGGGGCGGTCAGGCCCACAGCCCAGCAGGACTGCCCGCCCCTGGGTCAGGGGAGCAAATCCCGCCAGCCTTGGCTCTCCTTGTGTCCGTCCTGACCCCCTCCGAAGCTGGAGCTTGCCATCCGTGATACTTCAAGCACAGAGAGGCTGCTCCGACCCCAGGGCTCCAGCAAAGAGCTGCAGACATGTTTACCTCGGTCATCCCAAGCTCCGACTGGAGCACCTTGTCTAGGCTTCCAGACGGGAGGACTCTCGCCTCCCTTATGAGACTGGGGCTTACTTGTCTCCTGCACCATCATCTCACAGATCGCAATGGACCTTCCTTACCTCCCCCAACAGACCAGAAATCCAGACTAGATACATCTTTACCCAGGGACCCGGGATATATATTCTCTATCCGGTTTGGGAAATTCTGTCTCCCTCATCAGACTCGCTGAGGGCCCCCCCGTGTGCCCCCAGCCAGCTGAGTCTCTTTGTTTCCCCCATCAGATTGTCTGCTGCTTAGACCAAAGGGGAAGAATCTTCCACACTTGCACGGCTTTGCTGGTCCTTCCTCTATTCGCAGAAGGAGCCGCACCCGATATATGGAAAGGGAAACTGAGGCACAAAGCAGTGATGCAGCACGGCCCTGTCGAGCTGCACATGCTTCGATTCCCCTTCTCCCCTTCCCCACACCTGCCCTCCGCCCTCCCCACGCCCTGGGTAACTCCCCTGGCACAGGGAATAGGGGAATTTTGCCCGCTGGCCTCTGAGCTTGCCTGCCCATATGGGTGGCGCCTGGAAGCCTGGGGTGAAAGTCTGGAGCTGCGCTTGGGGCTCAGGGCAGGGAGGGAGGGAGGGGCGGTGGCCTAAGCCTCCAGGGACAAGCCTTCACAGCTCTGGGGGGTAAGGGCAAGGCAACACCATGTCCCTGCAGATGCAGGTGGGGTGGGGTTCAAATCTCCCCACTCCGGTTCCCACCTGTGTGGCCTTGGACCCAGAACTTTGCAGCCTCTCCAAGCCTCAGTTTCCCCAGCTGTAAAGAATAATGAGCATGAGGGGCGCCCGGGTGGCTCAGTCGGTTAAGCGTCTGGCTTCAGCTCAGGTCAGGATCTCACGGTTCATAGGTTCGAGCCCTGTGTTGGGCTCTGTGCTGACAGCTCAGAGCCTGGAGCCTGCTTCAGACTCTGTGTCTCCCTCTCTCTCTGACCCTCCCTGCTCGCTCTGTCTCTCAAAAATTTTTAAAAAATTTTAAAGAATAATGAGCATGAAATAGGAAGATTCTGAAGTTGCACTGAGTTCACCTCTCCCGACCTCAGTTTCCCTAATTGCAAAAAGGGTATGATAGTTCTCTGGGTGGTTGTGAAGATTCTCTGAGTTCACGCAGAAGAAATCCGAGGGGCAGTGGCTGATGGTGGCTGGAGGGTTTCAACGTGGACCCCTCCCTCCCACTTCCCGAGAAGGATTCCTCCTAAATTCCTGGACTTGACCCTCTCCGCCCTACCCTCCCCTACCTTCCCAACCCAAGCCACCTGCTCTCACCCAGCTGGTCTCCCTGCACAGCCAGAGAGATCTTCCCAAAACTCAGCCTGATCCCCAGCTCCGCACCCGCTATGGCTCCCCAGTGCCCTGGGGAGGATGCTGGTGTGTCACCAAGGCCACAGGCCTCCTGGGCACGTGCAAAGTGGCCGCTGTTCGTCTCTGCCTCGTTCTTGTCTTTCTAACACATCCTGTGCTCTCCTTTCAAACACTTCCCCACTTGCTTCAGTTCCTGCTAAACCGTCCGCTCCAGGAGTGTCTTCCCGGGTCTCCGCAACCCTGGCCAGATTTCCCTCCCTCTCCCGGCTCTCTGTAGCCGCCCCCCCCCCGGCCCCCACCACAGTAGAAGGAATAAGTGTTGGGCGCCACATTCAAAATAGCCTCTGAATCCTGCCACTCTTCCCAGGTCCGTTGCCCCCACCACATCCCCTGCAGCCTGGGCCACTCGTCTCCGGACCAGGCTCCCCGCCTCCGTCATTGCCCCCCATATGCAGCCAGAGGGGCCCTGTTAAGGCCCAAGTCAGATCACATCCCTCTCCTGCACAGAACCCTCCATGGCTCCCGTCTCCCTCTGAGTAAAAGCTGAAGTCCTTGTGGTCCCCGCCTGACCCGCTCAGCGCTGCCCCTCCCATGTCTGCTCCCTCCCTTCCTGCTCCTCTGCTCCGTGCACAGCCTCCAACAGCAGTGGGACTGGCCTCAGGGCGCCCGCACTTTCTGTTCCCTTAGTCTAAACACCCTTCCCCCAGATGCCCGCATGGCTTCTTCTCTCACCTCCTTCAGTTTTTTTGCCCAAACATCACTCCTTATAGGGGCCTCCACTGGCCACTCAACTTAGGAAACACTTTCACACACCGCCCCCCCCCCCCAACCAGTCTCTCACCAGCTTGGTTTCTCTCCATGAAAAATACCTGACACTGTGTATACCTTCCTGGTCTTACTGACAATCTGTCTCGGGGACCGGACTCTGACTCTCCGAGGGCCGGAAATTTATATGTTCACTGCCAGAGCAAAGCCTGAGATACCTGTGGGCAGAGTGAATGGAAGAAGTAAGACGTTCACTATTTCAAAAAGGACAAAATGGAAGGGAGACACTGGCTATCCGCCGCGACCCCCACCCCATGCCTCCCAGCCTCTGCCATTTCGTTTCCTGCAGCTCATTCCACAGACTGTCTGTGCACCAGCAGGGGCGCCTGGGGGGCTCAGTCCGCTGAGGGTCTGGCTTCTGCTCAGGTCATGATCTCAGGGTTCGTGGGTTCAAGCCCCACATGGGGCTCTGTGCTGACAGCTCGGAGCCTGGAGCCTGCTTCAGATTCTGTCTCCCTCTCTGCCCCTCCCTCACTCTCTCTGTCTCAAAAATAAAGAAACATTAATAAGAGAGAGAGACACGCTGTTGAGGGGCCGTAGGAGGGAGGAAATGGGGGGTGGGGATTGAGGAGGGCACTTGTGGGGATGAGCACTGAGTGTTATATGTAAGCGATGAATCACGGGAATCTACCCCTGAAACCAAGAGCACACTGTATACAATGTATGTTAGCCAACTTGACAATAAATTATATATTTTTTTAGTTTTTTAAATGTTTTTTATTTATTTTTGAGAGACAGAGAGAGAGCACGAGCAGGGGAGGGCCAGAGAGAGAGGGAGACACAGAATCAGAAGCAGGCTCCAGGCTCTGAGCTGTCAGCACAGAGCCTGACGCGGGGCTCGAACCCACGAACCGTGAGATCATGACCTGAGCTGAAGCTGGATGCTCAACCGACTGAGCCACCCAGGCGCCCCATTAAATTATATAAAAAGAGAGAGAGAGAGAGAGAGAGAGAGAGAGAGAGAGAGAGAGAGAGAGAGAGAGGTTGTGGCTTGGCGGCCAGGAGCTCAGATCCGTCTCTCAGACCCACTCACATGGCAGCTGTCACCAGCCCCCTTGCACGCTGCTAGCCGGAGCGCAAACTAGAGCAGCCACCTTGGAAAACGGTTTGCCAATTTCCCCTGAGGTTAAATATACACTTCCCATATGACCCAGCAATTTCATTCCTGGGTATTTACACAAGAGAAATAAAAACCTAGGTCACACAAAAATCTGCACGCCCTATTCATAATCACCGATAGCTGGAAACAACCAAGTGTCCTTCGCCGGGTACCTCAATAAGCCAACTGTGCCCCCCCCCACAGTGGGCTACCAGGCGGCAGTGAAATCAGCAAGCCGCTGACACACACAGCCACACGTATGAATCTCAGATGCATCAAGCTACATGAAAGAAGCGGACTCAAAATACTACATTACTCCGTTTATTTATGAGACATTCCGAAAAGGGTCGAATGATGGAGATGGAAAACAGATTGTTGGGTAGTTGCCAGAGGCAGGATGGGGAAAGATGTGACCCCAAACGACCAGCCTGAGGGGACTTGGGGGAGGTGATGGATCATTTGCATTTTGACTCCGGTGGTGGCTATACAAACACAATGTTGCACAGCAGCACTCATAGGACAGGGCACCAAAAAGTGGATTTTACTGCACGCAAATCTTCCAATAATTTAATTACTGTATGACCCCATTCCCGTAACATTCTGGAAAAGTCAAATGGTAGCGAGGGCGCCTGGGTAGCTCAGTCCGGTGAGCGTCTGACTCTTGGTTTCCGCGCAGGTCATGGTCGCATGGTAATGGGTTCAAGCCCTGCATCCGGCTCCTTGCTGACAGCTCAGAGCCTGCTTGGGATTCTCTGTCTCCCGCTCTGTGCCCCCACCCCATCAGTGCATGTGTGCTCTCTCACTTTCTCCCAAAATAAATTAATTCGGGGGACGCCTAGGGGGTGCAGTTGGTTAACCATCCAATTTTTGATCTCGGCTCAGGTCATGATCTCACAGTTCAGGAGTTCGAGCCCTGCACGCTGGCGTGGAGCCTGCTTGGGATTCTGTCTCTCCTTCTCTCTGCCCTTCCCCTGCTGTGGCCTCTCTCTCACTCTCTCTCTCTCTCTTAAAATAAATACACTTTAAAAAATTTAATTAGGGGCACTTGAGTGGCTTAGTCGGTTAAGCATTCGACTTGCAATTTGTGAGTTCAAGCCCCATGTCGGGCTCTGTGCTTACAGCTCAGAGCCTGGAGCCTGCTTCCAATTCTGTGTCTGCCTCTCTCTCTGCCCCTCCCCCATTCACGTTCTATTTCTCTCTCCTTCAAAACCAAACATTAAAAAAGTTTTTTTAATTCCTAATTTAAGAACTTTAATTAATTAAGAAAAAAACCATAGCACTAAAAAAAACCAGAGCAATGGCTGACAGAGACTGAGGAGCAGGTGGCATTTGACTGCAGAGGAGAACAGGAGTGGTTTGGGGGTGATGGAAATGCCCTGTACTCAGCCTGCAGTATGACTGATTCTGTGACTATAAACTTTTATGAGGACTCATCCAACATAGACACTTAAAATGGGTGTATTTTATTGTATGTAAGTTATATATACAATAAATAAAGTTGGGGTTTTTTTGATAAAGTTTTTTTTAATGCTTTAATGTTTTATTTATTTTTGAGAGAGAGAGAGGGCAAGCAGGGGAGCGGTAGAGAGAGAGGGAGACACAGAATCCGAAGCAGGCTCCAGGCTCTGAGCTGTCAGCACAGAGTCTGACACGGGGCTCGAACCCACGACCGTGAGATCATGACCTGAACCGAAGCCGGCCGCTTAACCGACTGAGCCACCCAGGCGCCCCTAAAGTTGATTTTTAAAATCTTCTCTCCTCTTGCCCTTCCCTAGCTGTGTGACCTTAGGCAAAGCCCCTCGCCTCTCCGTGCGTCAAGTGAAGGAGGGAGATGGGGGAGGAGGAGACGCATCCGGGGTGAGGACTCAGGTCTCACCCATGGGTACATAGGTACGTGCAAGAAACATGTATAAACAAAACAGAAGGTCTTTGTGAGCCTTTAGGGTAGAACTGACGACACAGGCCTGAGCTGCTCACAATGGCTGCTGTGTCTCGCAGGGCAGGCCCTGGGCCGACTTCCGTCAGGTCTCACCTGGGTCCCTTTGAACCACTGCGCGCTCCTTGGTTGACCTAGAAAAGCCAGTGGAGCCATCCCTGGGCCCCAGAGGCACACGATCAAGGGGCACCATTCAGAGCTTTGTAAGAAAGCCTTTCTCAACAGTCAGGTGGGCCGGACACACCCGTCCCCTGAGGTCCCAGCTGCCACTATTTGTTGGGTGTGCACGGTGCAGAGCCTGCCCTCACAGCCTCACACGTAAGGACTGGGCTGCTGCCCCCAACAGGGACATGACATCCAAGAACGGCTGGAGCTCTACAGGGATGGGGGGCGACGCAGGCAATGGGGGGGGGGGTGCCCTCTGGAGAGAAATCAGGGAGAGCTTCCTGGAGGAGAGGCCGCGGGCGTAGAGCTGAGTTTATGGAACACCTACTGTGTGCCCTCGTTTGGATCTCAGAGGCCTTATTTTTGAGGCTGCAGTAAAAAGTGTGGGGGCAGGAGGGCACAGGTGGGGGGAAGAGGCTGTTATTGAAAGCAGAGAGGAGGTGCCTGGATGGCTGCGTTGGTTTAGCATCGACCCTTGATTTCGGCTCCGGTCATGATCTCACGGTTGGGGAGTTCGAGCCCCGCACTGGGCTCCTCCATGCTAACAGTGAGGCGCCTACCGGCTTCCCCAGGATCCATCCACACCTGCAGGGAAGGCGAGGGGCGGCGATGGGAACCAGTAAGCTCTGGTCCTCAGGCCAGCCTGACTGAGACCCTCCCAGCCCCCAACCCAGAGTCAGGGGTCCTTTGCCAATGGTCCCGAAGCTTTAAGGCGAGTCTTAGGTTTGCAAAGACTGCATTTCTATCATTCTTTATTTCCTAAGACTCTCTGATCTGAGCATTCCTCACTCTTAGATTCTATTGGTCTTTGCTCCTAGAGTTCCTACAACTCCAAGGTTCTCTGCTCCTTTGACCCTTTGATTCTAGAATCCGTTCGTTCGTTCATTCGTTCGTTCATTCAATAACTATTATTGAGCCTCTCTCCTGTTTCAGGGGCTGAGGAAACAGAAAAGAACAAAACGGATAAAATTCCTGCCTCAGGGGAACCCACACTTACTGAGAAGCCCGGGCACGGGTCTAGGCGGCTCCTATAACTCCTCTGGTGCCTCAACCAGCCCTGTGAGTCAGAAACCCCGTATCATCCCCATTTCACAGAAGAGGAAACTGAGGCCCAGGATTCTGGAATCCCCTTGCTCCAGAAAGGCTGGGGCTCTAGATTTCTTTACCCTTAAGGTTTAACACTCTAGGGGCACCTGGGTGGCTTGGACAGTTAAGTGTCTGACTCTTGATCTCAGCTCAGGTCTTGACTTCAAGGTCATGAGTTCAAGCCACATAATGGGCTCCACGCTGGGCATGGAGCCTACTTTAAAAAAAAAAAAGATTAAAGGGTTCTAGAATTTTTTTGTGTTAAATATTCTGTTGGGACGCCTGGGTGGTTCAGGCGGTTAAGCGTCCAGCTTCGGCTCAGGTCATGATCTCACAGTTGGTGGGTTCAAGCCCTGCGTCGCACTCTGTGCTGACAGCTCGGAGCCTGGAGCCTGCTTCGGATTCTGTGTCTCCCTCTCTCTCTGACCCTCCTCTGCTCACACTATCTCTCTTGTCTCTCAAAAATAAATAAAAAACATTTTAAAAAGATTCTGTTGTGCTTGGATTCCAATAGGCAATGGACACAGGGAAAGGTACTCAACCCTATTATTGGGTCAGGAATTGCAAATTAGAACCGCCGTGAGATTTTCACACATGCACACGCGCTCAAGGGTGACTCATGTTTTAGAAGTCTGGCCAGAACTAGCGCTGGCAAGGACGCAGGGCGAGTGGAACCACAGCAGCCCCTGGAGATGGGAGTGAAAACTGGGGCGCTCACACGGGAAACTGTCCGGCCGCATCCTGCACAGCTGGACCCAGACACATCGTCTGCCCTTTCCTGTGACAATTCCACTCTTGGGACGCATATGGCATTGTCAAAGTCACTCATGTATCAAAATCACACACATGCTCAGCGACAGGAGATGGGCTAACAGATTGTGGTGAATTGTGCAAGACGGTCGCACACAGCAGTGAAAACAAAGGCCAAGAGACACAAGAATGGGGACACGCCTCACAGGTGTACAACCGAGTGCAGGGCGCCTGGGGGGCTCAGTCGGTCAAGCATCCGACCTCGGCTCAGGTCATGATCTCGTGGGTTCGAGCCCCACATCGAGCTCTGTGCTGACAGCTCAGAGCCTGGAGCCTGTTTTGGATTCTGTGTCTCCCTCTCTCTCTGACCCTCCCCTGCTCGCCCTCTGTCTCTCAAAAATAAATAAAAAACATAAAAAATAAATAAATAGGGGCGCCTGGGTGGCTCAGTCGGTTAAGCCTCCGACTTCAGCTCAGGTCAGATCTCACGTTCGTGGGTTCGAGCCCCGCGTCAGGCTCTGTGCTGACAGCTAGCTCAGGGCCTGGAGCCTGCTTCCGGTTCTGTGTCTCCTTCTCTCTCTGCCCCTCCCCCTCTCATGCTCTGTCTCTGTCTGTATCAAAAATAAATAAAACATTAAAAAAAATTTTTTTTAATTATTTTAAAAAATAAATAAATAAAACCAAGTGCAAAAAGCCAGATCCAAGAGGTTGCACCATACAATCCCTTTATTTAAAAACTCAGAACTGGGGCACCTGGGTGGCTCAGTCAGTTAAGCGTCCAACTTCGGCTCAGGTCATGATCTCACGGTTCATGGGTTCAAGTTCCGCGTCGGGCTCTGTGCTGACAGCTCAGAGCCTGGAGCCTGCTTCCAATTCTGTGTCTCCCTCTCTCTCTGCCCTTCCCCCCTCTCATGCTCTGTCTCTCAAAAATAAATAATAAACATTAAAAAATTAATAAAAATAATAATAAAAAATAAAAACTCAGAACTGTAGGGGTACCTGGCTGGCTCAGTCAGTGGAGCGTGTGATTTTGATCTCAGGGTTGTGAGTTCAAGCCTCATGTTGGGTGTATAGATTACTCAAAACTAAAACATATTTTTAAAAAAGTATAGGGACAGGGTGCCTGGGTGGCTCAGTTGGTTGAGCGTCCAACTTCAGCCCAGGTCATGATCTCACAGCTCGTGGGTTCAAGCCCCACGTCGGGCTCTGACAGCTCACAGCCTGGAGCCTGCTTCCGATTCTGTGTGTCCCTCTCTCTCTGCCCCTTCCCTGCTCATAATCTGTCTCTCTCTGTCTCTCAAAAATAAATAAATGTTAAAAAAAATTTTTTTTAATAAAAAAATAAAAAAGTATAGGGGAGACTGGGTAGCTCATTTGGTTAAGCATCTGACTTCAGCTCAGGTCATGATCTCACGGTTCATGGGTTCAAGTCCCACATCAGGCTCTGTGCTGACAGCTCAGAGAGTGGAGCCTGCTTCTGATTCTGTGTCTCTCTCTCTCTCTGCCCCTCCCCTCCCCCTGCTCTGTCTCTCTTGGTCTCTCTCTCTCTCTCAACAATAAACATTAACAAATTTAATAAGTAAAATTTTTTTTAATTTTTTTTAACGCTTTTTTATTTATTTTTGAGAGACAGAGAGAGACAGCTGGAGCAGGGGAGGGTCTGAGAGAGAGGGAGACACAGAATCCGAAGCAGGCTCCAGGCTCCGAGCTGTCAGCACAGAGCCCGACGCGGGGCTCGAACCCACGAACCGTGAGATCTGACCTGAGCCGAAGCTGATGCTTAACCGACTGAGCCACCCAGGCGCCCCTAAGTAAAATTTACAAAATAAAAAATATATAAAGAAGGCAATAAAAACATACAGGAACGCAGGTTGCTTTGAGGAGAGGGAAAGAGTTGTGATTTGGGGGCGGCGCAGGGGGGCTTCTGCAGAACTGGCGAAACAATTAGTGTCCCCTTTATAACAGGTCGTACGACGGAACATCACACTGTATGTAATTCTCCACATTGTGTTTCATCATCTGAAAATATGCAGTGTTTGAATCCCACCATTCCGCATCGCTCTGGCCTCCAAGGATCTGATTCTTGGGGGGGGGGGGGCATTCCTGAGCCCGAATGAAGAACGGAGGGCCCACTGGGAACCCACAGGAGGAGAATTTGGGATCCGAAACACACAATACCATTTGGTTTTCCCAGAAGTGAGCCGAAGTGCTGTCTGCGATGCCGTGTAACCACAGATGGCCACAGTGACAAGTTCAGAGGTGGGTAATGTCCCAAGGAGGTGCCACAAGCCAACGAGGAGCCCCACCCCCACCCCCATTTGCCCCTGTTTACCCTAACTCTCACCAGCCAGCCCAGAGCCAGGCATTCCGAGGTGCAGCCTCACGTTTTCCGGATGGGCAAACCAAAGCTGCTTCCCTGGCTGGCCACCCGATTTCACAAAGTCCGGTGGTGGAGACACGTCCCCAGGTCCTCCCTCTCCTGGGAACGTGCTGGAGGGCAGGGGATGATAGCTGGGGACGGGAGAGGGGAGTTCGCTGTGGCTCTGGCTCAAATGAGGAAGAGCCTGGTGTGACCTTGGCCTTCCCAGGAGTCCAGGGAACTTTTACATCTGTATTTTTAGGCCCTCGTGGCTGCCGTGGTGGTTGCGGCCTCAGACTGGGGACATGCCAACTTCCAGGAAAAAGGCTGGCTTTCCAGGGAAGGGGTTGTCCCTTCCTCCGGGATGGGCTCTGGGCTCTGCCTTGGGGACTGGGTTTGCAGAGGGGGGGCTCCAACTGGGGGAGGCCTGCCGCATCTCAGGGGATGGCCAGGTTGACTTCCCCGACTCAAGGCTCTGGAAGCAAGCACTAATCTGATGGAGGAGGCAGGCCATAGCTCCCTCCTGGGCGAACCATACGTCATATTTAACACTGGGGGTGAGATGGGTCTCACCCTCACAGGGCTCCTCGTACAATGGCCAATTCAGGCTCCACAACTCAGCGGGATAGTCTGACGGAAGAGGCAGGACCCAGACTCACGCTCAGGGGACTTTAGTAGGACGGTGGAGGCATGCCCACCATCTTCAGGAAGCTCTTGTCTAATACTCATCCGGATGTCCCCCGGAAGGCGGCAAAATCGGCCCCCTCCATGGAGAACCACTGACCTTAGATGAGGGAAACATGCTGCCTCATCTCGAGGGATCCCCCAGTCCCCCGCGAGGCCCCGGACACCCCCCTAGGGAGAGTTCCAAGTCTGACAGGAGAGGCATCACTCACTCCTAGAGATAATAATCTGGAGAGAAGTCACACCTCCCCTTCGGAGGGAGATCCTGATCTGATGGAGGAGGAACGCAACTCAATGCGCCACCAGGGACCTCCCAGTCTGATGGTGGAGGTCTGCTCCAGTCTGACGAGGGAGGCAGACTCTTTTTCTCGGACATTCTCCCTCCCCTCTTGCCAACTGAATGAGCAAGGCAGGGGGCTTCTTCCTCCCCATCTCTGGGGCACATCCCAGAAACTTCTACAGGAGGACACCACGGCTTCCCAGGTCTGGGACTTCCCTTCCTTGGTCAGCCCAAGCCCAGGCCCCCATGAGGGTCAGACATGTCTGGGCTGCAGCCCCCGCCGACCTGTTCCTCAGATGACTCGGCTGGCTGGCATGGCCCCTCCAGGTGGTGACAGTAATGACATCACCTGGCTACTGAGCCTCCTCTGTGCCAGGCTCGCCCGGGGCTTTCCACACCTGACCTCGCCGGTGCCCTACCCAGGGAAGGACGGGGTCCATCCGCACCTCACAGACCAGCCTCACAGGCTTGGAGGCCACCCAGCCGGAAACCGGAAGACGGGAAGGGTAGACCCGGATTTGTCTCCCTCCTGATGGATGAGTTTGACATATCAGTGCCAGGTGAGTGTGCCCAAGGCCTTGCCGCTGACTCACCGGAGCCTCTCAGCCATCACGTTACCGTTCTCGTGACTCAGAGGGTGGGGAAACTGAGGCTCAGAGCGATCAGATGCCTCTCAAAGCCACCCAGGCAGAGACAACGCTCGTGCTCCCATTGTCTGACTCCAAAGTCCATCGTCACAGATCCCGTCCTCCAGAAAGCGGATGCCTGGTGTCGGGAGGGCAGGAAGTCATGGAGAGCGGTCATGAGGAAGGGAAGGGGGAAACAGGATTGGGTGGCGGGGAAGGAACCAGCAGGCCACCGTGTCAGCCCAAGGGGGAGCCCCGGCAGCAAAGATTGCACATAGAGGAAGCCCAGGGTAGGCAGAAATGGCCAGGAGCCCCTACCTCGCCTGGCTCAGGCAATGGCCTGGGGCTACTGGGATCTGCTGTCCCCGCCTGGCCAGCCGAGGCAGAACTGGAAGGAACCGATCGTGGGAGGCCACCAGCCAGCCCTCTGTGCGCCTGGCAGCCAGGCCACGTCTCTTCTTGAGAGATCCAAGCAGCGTGCCTCTGCCACTCCCCCATCTATATTAATAATGGCCGTCACTGAAAACTAGAACTCACTCCTCTCCAGCTTGGGCCGAAGCGTGCTAATTCCTCTGGCCCTCACGACCACCCCGGAAGGCATTCACTGGTTTTTCTGTCCCCATTTTATAGATGAGGAAACTGAAGTGCAGAGAGACTAAGTCACTTGCCCAGGGTCACGAGGCTGGTAAGTGGCAGAGCTGGGGTTCAAACGCAGTTGGACAGTGAGCCCCACTGACAGAGGAGGACACTGAAGCCCGGCGTTACGCCACCTACCACCTGGCTGCCATCCCCTCACTGGGATCCTTCTGACGTTCCCAACCCCCCCAACCCAGCGCGGAGGCCAATATCCGCACATGCCTCCCATGGCATCACCTCTGTCTGATCAAGGCCGTGCCTGGGGCAGAGGGTGTCTGGTCTCAAAGCCCAAGGAGAGGATGTTGCAATCCTGTGACTCAGCGTCGTGCGTGCAGACCCAGCAAGAGGGAGAAAGGGGAAGATTAGGTCTTGGCCAAGGCCCCAGATGGGCCGATCCCGCTCGGTGCCAGGATTCCAGAAGCTGCCAGGGCCCTGGGGTGGGGAGG
The DNA here is from genome assembly GCF_006229205.1 of Suricata suricatta. Taxonomy (NCBI): domain Eukaryota; kingdom Metazoa; phylum Chordata; class Mammalia; order Carnivora; family Herpestidae; genus Suricata; species Suricata suricatta. The sequence continues at coordinate 48,237,934 of NC_043715.1, forward strand.
AACCAGGAGGTACAGGCCACGCTGCAGGAAGCCGGCCTGTAGTCACCCCTGGGGTGGGGGAGGGGCAGCCCCTAGGAGCAGGGCTGTCTGCATACCCAGCGTGGACCTCCAGCCCAAAGCTGGGTGACCTTGAGTAGGGCCCTCCAGCCCCGGGCTCAAGTCCGCTTTCCTCTGTCTGTGAAATCTGCTCATTCTCCCTCAACCCTCCCTTAACTCTGAATCTGCACCTTCCCGCGTAGACATGACCTGCTCTCCATCAGCTCGACCCTCCCTGTGCCTGGAACCTGCAGAAAGACTGCATCGACCATGCTCACCTCTCACCGTGACTTTGCCTTTTTGTGCCTGAGTCTTCCCCGTTCTGAGCCATCCCCTTCCTAGAGAACAGGGGTCTGGAGTTAGGAGAGGGAAGGCCCTCGTTCTCTGGGACTGACGGCCCCCTCCCAGGTCAGCAGATGCAGCTCCAGGATGCCGGGGACACGGAGACCTGGCATACAATCTCGAGGACCCCGGGGAGGGACCTCACTCCTCTGTGCCGGTCTCTTTCTCTGTAAAATGGGAGTTTCACCCGGATTTCCTCATGAGATGTCAAGAGGATTAAGTGGGCCGATTCCTCATGGGAGTTCAGCCCACAGTGAACGGGCCCATCTGGTGTCGCCTCTGGGTGGGGAGGGGTGCAGGGAAGGCCTGGCCTGCTGAGGGAAGGCAGGCAATATGGAGACGAGAATGGACAACATTCATTCATTTGTTCCTTCTGTACACACGGTCTCAGTGTGCTCAGCAGTCCTGTGAGGCAGGAGCTGCTCTTATCCCCAACTACAAAGTCACCCGCAGAGGGGCGCCTGGGAGGCTCAGTCGGTGGAGAGTCCGACCGGCTCAGGTCACGATCTCGCTGTTCATAGGTTCGAGCCCCGCGTCAGGCTCTGTGCTGACGGCTCAGAGCCTGGAGCCTGCTTCAGATTCTCTGTACCTCCCCCTCTCTCTGCACCTCCCTTGCTGGTGCTCTGTTTCTCTCTCTCTCAAACATAAATGAACATTAAATAAATAAATAAATATAAAGTCACCAACAGAGGCACAGAGAGGGAAAGTCACCTATCCAAAGTCACACAGCTGAGGCACGGCAGAGCCGGGCCTCGCCCCCATGTCTCCAAGCCCAGCACGTTGAACCCCAATTTCCTCAGTGAACTGGGCCCAGCTGGTGACACTCTGCGGTTACGCGGTAGGATTAATTATTACCATCATTCCTATGGTTATAAGAGGGATAACGATCATTGCAGCCACACTGCATTTAGCACTTCCTGTCCATCAGACCCTAGAGGACGGACACATCGGTGTCTCGATTTAGTCTGACGGACAGGTGGGGAAACTGAGGCCCCAGGAGATTCAGGAATGGCTTGGAAGTCACACAGATGATGCAAACACAAGACCGGACTAGGACTTGTACCGGGGCCTCAGCCGGGAGCAAAACTTGGGACAGAAAAAGACCCAGGGATCAAGCTGATGGGAACCTAATGTCTAAAAAGCACTGTCCTGCCCTCTCGGAAGGCCCCTGAGAGCAAGAAAGGTGCCCCAGGCCTACAGCCTTCTAGCTGGGCCTTTGTTTCCCTCCCTGGACCTTGAACTGGCAGGTCTCCTTCTAGGGCCTTTCTTGCCCAGGGGTTTTTCGGGGGAGGACGAGAGGGGAAGGTGCAGTAGAAGGGAAGAAAAGATTTGAACAAAGGGCAGCCCGCATGAGGGAAAGTGGTTAGACGCCATGCAGGACTTCCGGGCTCTTTCTGGGAAGTTTCTGGGACTCATCCAGGGGCTGTCCCTGCCGGCATGGGGCCTCCGGAGCTCCAGCCCAGAGAGGGGAGACCCTAGTCCTCTCCGCCTGAGGTGCAGGGAGCCAGGGGGGAAAGGAGGGGGCAGCCATCCTGGTTCCGCATCCTCCGTTCCCGACACTGGAGGGAGGCGGCTGTGGGAGCTGGGACTTTCCTGAGCAGTAGAAGATTCTGGGAAATTAGACAGCTGCAGGGCGGGGCTGACTCCAGGCCTCCCTCCTCTTCCCTTCCCTCAGTCCCTGCTTGGTCCCAAGCACTCGTCTCTTCCCTCTGCCCCAAGGAGGCCCTCCTCAAACTGCTTCTCCTCCCTCAGACCATGCCCTCCATCCTCAGACCCTCAGGTCCTCGCCCTCAGACCTCTTCCTCCATCAGAACTCCCCCCTCACCCCTGCGCCAGCCAACTCTCTCCTCCCTGCAAGCTGCTTTCCTCACTCGGCCCTTCTCGAGCTTCCTCAGCAGTGCCTCCCCCTTCAGACCCTCTTCTCGTCCCTCAGAGCCTCCCCTCCACCCGCAGACTGATTTTCTCTCCCCTCTCCCCCTCTCTTAGACCATTTACTTCGCTCAGACCTGTCTTCCTCCTTTAGGTCCTCCTCCCTCAGACTTTCACCCGTCATCCATCCTCAGACGCAGAACTGCCAGCACTCCTCTCTCGGCCCTTCCAACCCCATTCTGGGTCAAGTGCATGAGCCCCCCGCCCCCCCCCTCCAGTCCTGTCTGGGCCCAAAGCCATTGCTCGACCTGCCACAGGGAGACAGGGAGCAGGAGGAACTTGGGTGCCCTTCCAACTCCACCTCCTGGGGTCACCACCTTGACAACCCCCCCAGGCTCAACTTCCCCTTTTGTGCAGTGAGGCTGTGCTCCTGCTGTTTGAGAGTCCCCACCAGTGAGGGAGGGCCTGTGGACGGGGACAGCAGCGCCCAAACCCTCCAACCTGATTCCTTCATCTCTTCCCCTGTCGAAGCTCCCCCAACGCGGGGAGGCAGGGGTTGGCATCAGCCCCATTTGCCAGAAGTCCAAACTGAGTCTCAAGACAAAGGACTTGCCCGAGATCCCACAGGGAGCACAGGGTGGAGGTAGGACTTGGACTCAGGACCTGCCCCCAAATGTTTCCCCATCACAGAGGCTAAGAGGAGTTGGGGGAAGACCCAGAGGGAGGCTGCAAGGAGAGAAGGGGGAAGGGGGGACGCTTCTCTCTCTCCACAGCTGCTCCTCACCATCCCCAGTTAACGATTCACTGGGGTGGGGCCGGAGTCCCGGGCAAAGTCCCTTCCTGGGGGCCGGGGCCCACACCCCCTTTCATGGTCGCAGAGAGACGCTGCTAGGGAGACAGAGACACAGACAGGGATGGGGAGACAAAATAAGACAGGGGATGGGGCCAGAGACAGGGCGACGAAGGCCAGGGATGCAGGGACAGAGTTGCAAGAGACAGGGGGAGACACAAGAGAGCCAGGGGGACCTGCGTGCCTCCTGGACAAATCCTCGGTGCAGCCGCCATTCTTCTGCCCACCCCCCACCCCCATCCCTGCCCCCTATCCCCAAAGCCTCCCCCTTGGCCTCCCGTAACTCAGTGACCCGGACTCAACCCCAGCGACAGCCCCGCCTCAAGGGAAATCCGGGAAAGCCCCGGGCCGCTGGGGCCCCTCCCCAGGGCGGAGAGAAGGGAGGCAGGGGAGGGGACCCGGAAAAGGCCCGCCTCTGCCCTCCCCGCCCACCAGCTCCTGCCTGCTTCTGAGTCATGCCCCCAACCTGCCCAGCCTGTTCCCCCCCCCCCCCCCCGCCCGTGGGGAGGCGGTCGTGGGCCGAAAGGGGTAGCCAGACTGCCCCCTGCCGCCCCCGGGCCCAGGCTGACTCCGGTCTTGCGTCTCCGCGCCTCTTGCTATCCCTCTGGGTCTCCTTTCCTTGGTCTCTCAACGATCTCTTTGCCCAGAAGCTTGATCCCGCAGGGATCCCGCAGAGAGAGACACGTTCGCCGTTTCCCTATGCACTGCCCCGCCGCACCCCATCTCCCATCGAAGCTCGGATCCTCGGATGGGACACAAGGAGGAGGCAGAGATGGGGACAGGGCTGGCAGACGGAGAGTGCTCGGGCGCCCGCCGAGGGCAGTCCCTGACCTGAGTGCGTCTTTTTGCCCCCGCAAAGGAGGAAACGGCTCAACGAAGGGAAGTGCCTGGTCAAGGTCACCCAGCGAGGAAGTGGGAGTCGGACTCGAACCCGCGCCCTAGGGTGGGCCTCTTGAGAATCCCTCCCTGGGGGAGAGGCTGAGAGAGACAGAGAAATGGTGAGAGACACAGAGACAATAGAAACAGAAGAAGAGACGCAGAGATCGAGATAGAGAGACAGGGGACAGAAAGAGAGACTCAGACCCAGAAAAACTATCCAGATCAGAGAGTCAGAGGGCGACAGAGTAAGAGACTCAGAGATACAGAGATAGACACAAACCGCCAGAGACCAAAGCACTGAGAC
>NC_043715.1:48242313-48251508 GCF_006229205.1 Suricata suricatta
GGCCCAGGGGTCGCCCCGGATCCCCTAGGCGGCGGCTCCGACTCCCCGGCCGCCCCCGCGGCCCCCCACGGACTGGCCCGGCCAGAGGCGCTTTACTACCAGGGTGAGTGGCTGTCGCCGGTCCTGGCCAGATGGGGGGTCGGACAGGGCAGAGGGGCACCAGAGCCAGGGACCAGGGCTCAGGACGCAAATACAGGGCGTCCCAGGGCGCTGAGACACGGGGACAGAATCCAAGGTCCCAAGGACACAGATATGGGGTTTCTGGGGAGCTGGGAGGGGGCAGAGCCTGAAGTCCCAGGGACACGGTTGTGGAAGCATCAGGAAGCAATGCCTTGGGACACAGATATGTGGGTCCCAGAACACCGGATGTGAGGGGGCTCTGGGGGATGGAGCTCAGAGTCTGAAACCCATAGATACAGGAACCCAGGGGACAGTGCCCAGCAGTACAGAAACAGGGTCTCAGGGAATCAAGCGGACAGAGCCTACAGTCCCAAGAACAGAGTCATAAAGCTCTTTAGAACCCAGATATCTAGGGTTATGAAGAGTCAGCGCTTGGGCCCAAGAAACGTGTTCCTGGCATCCAGATATGTGGGGTCAAAGGGAGTCAGGGAAACCGTGACTGCGGTTCTAAGAAGACAGATATTAGGGATGTCAGGCCATCAGAATCTCGGGGACCAAGAAGATAGCAGAGAATAGTGGGAATCAGGAGAACGGAGCTGGAGTTTGAAGCATCCCAACTGATATCCGGAATCACAAGGATCGAAGGAAACAGACCCAGATACTAGGGGTCCCAAGGAGCCAGCGGGCCAGAGACCTGGGGTTCTGGGCACCCATTTAGGTATGGTCACCCGGGCTCAGGGTCTCTTCTGAGGTCACAAGGTCAGGTGGTCACAAAGTCAAGGCTTCAGGACTAAGGGTTCTAGGAATGGGGGCCAGGACCGGGGAATTCTGGGACTGGGGTATTTAAGGCTAGGGGTGTCCAGGTAAAAGGCTGCAGGGCACCAAGAGCTGGCACTGACGATACGAGGACTTGGGGGTGCAGGGATGGGGGGCCCCCAAGGGTCAGGAGAGGACAAAGAAGGCCAAACATTCTCCCCATCCTATCGCCATCCCCGATCTCAAAGAAGGGGCCTCCCCTACTTCACCATCTTCAAGTGGCCCCAAAAAGCTGCAGGGAGCCCATGTCTAGTGCCTCCAACTTTGGCCCTGTCCCTGCACCTGCCGCCCCATCAGAGCACAGCTGTTAGAAAGCCTGAGGTTGTGCATCAGGAGGCCTACCACGGCCTCCTCCACTTTCCCCATTCCCTGGATGAGAACCAGGCCTCAGTCTTCCCCATCTGTGCAGTGGATGAATATGGCTTTGACTGCTGCTATGTTTGGCTTCTGACGCCATTCCTACTTCCTTCTGACCCACCCTTCTCCCCAGCTCTCTACACGGTCACCTTACACTGTACACCCATTCTTACCTCCCTTGGCCACAAATTCACCCAGCAAACAGGCCCGGGGGTCTCCTGCTGGATGATGACGGGGTTTGGTCCCATCCTTAAGGGACTCTGGCTAGTAAGAGATGGAGGTAAGAGGCATGAAGAGATAAGTGACAATGACAGTGACCAGGGCTCACGGGGAATGGCAAAGGAGGAAGAAGTTGCCGGAGCCTACAATGTACAAGGCCAGTTTGTCTTGGGCCTTTTGGTCCCAGTATGAGATGCAAAAGGGACGTGGAAAAAAGGGCCGATGGACACAGCAGGAGTGAAGGTCTGGAGGCAGGGTGGGTTGAGGGGCTGCGGGCTTGGCCTCACCCATGTCCTTTCCTCTGTCCAGGACCTCTACTGCCCCTATACCCGACCCCGACCATGGGCTCCCTCTTTCCACTCCTGAACCTACCTACACCCCTGTACCCCATGGTGTGCTCCATGGAACACTCCCTATCGGCTGACATCGCCATGGCCACCCATGCAGATGAGGACGGAGACACGTGAGTAAAGCCCCCCAGTAAACGAGGGGGGGGGGCCAGCCCTCCACCCACCACACCCTCCACAACACATGGGCTTCTGAATTACCTCTACCCGAGTTAGGATCGTGTCCCCACTGCTGGCTGGGACTTTGAACAAGGCTTTTCCCCCTTCGCTATGCCTCAGTTTCCTCTCCTGAAAAATGGGCAATCTGGAAGCACTTCCCTCCTAGGACTGTTTTTGAAGTAGGGGGCTTCCACGTTTTTATCAAAATCCAAACATGAGAAGGGGAGCCTGGCTGGCTTTGTCAGTAGAGTGTCCAATTCTTGATCTCGGGGTCGTGAGTTCAAGCCCCATGTTTGAGATCACTTTAAATACATAAAACAGTTGTTTATTTTTTATTTTTATTGTTTATTTATTTTGAGAGAGAGTGTAAGCATACAAGCATGAGCAGAGGAGAGGTGGAGAGGGGGAAAGAGAGAGAGAGAGAGAGAGAGAGAGAGAGAGAATCCCAAGCAGAGTCCTTGTGTCATCGCCCAGCCTGAATAGGCGTTCCATCCCACTAACCGTGAGATCCTGACCTGAGCCGAAATCAAGAGTCGGGCACTTAACCGACTGAGCCACCCAGGCGCCCCTAAATTAACAAAATATACCCAAAAATTCTTTGGAAAAAAATCCAAACGTGAAAAAGACATTGCATTGATTGACTTGTTATATGAATTATACATGTTAAGCTCTTAGCACTGAGCCTGGTAGGTTAGAAGCGCTCAATAAGCATGAATTCATATGATTACCTTATGTTCAGCCCAGCACATGTACACACAGATAAGGTTGAAATAAAAACTGCGCAGAACCAAACAAGAATCACCCTTCGTACATGGGATCTATTTTGTATGTTCTCTTCTAGCGTGTTTCATGATCTCATGGTCACAGGCCATTCAGTTAATTCGCCGATCCCTTAAACTGATCTCACACATCCTATAGTTGATTGCCCGCAGTTTGGAGAACTTGCCCTTGAGGTAGCCGCACGGGATGGCTAAGCTCTGTGGCGGCACACAGTAAGCACTCTGCACACCTGAACAACACATTAGTTATCCACCTAGGTTGGAATTTCCGCTGGCCCTTTTCTCCCCCTTCTCTGCCCTTGTTTTCCCTGTAAAAACAAGAACTATACGCGTGCCAGCATGCGATGCCTTCCATAAAGCGCTTATCTGGGCATTGGTTTGGGGATTGGAAACGAAAGGTAGGGATGGATGGACAGGCTTACTTCTGCAGAAAAAGGGGAACCACCATCGCTGGCCAACCGGGTGACTTCACATCCCTGAGCCTCAGTTTCCCCTCCTGGAAAATCGGGGGCTCCTACAGTACCTATCAAGATGAAGACTCAGTGTAATGATGTCTAGAACATAGAACAAGGCCGGGTGCACAGTAGGTCCTCAACACCTCAGAGTGGATGTTCTCACAGAGCCCCCTCCCTCCCCACCCCCCCACCCCCCCCGCAGCGGGTTGTGGGCCGTCGTGTGAGTCCAAGCAGGGGAAAGTGCCTGCTACATTTAAAAAAAAGGCTGAATAAAACTAGTTCCCTCCTACTCTGGGTACCTCTGGGGTCATCTGTGAAATAGCTTTAATTTGTATCTGCCCCCAGGGGTGATTTGTTTGCAGCCGGTGAACACAGAAGACCTGGCACCCCAGTCTCAAGTCCCGCGCCCCACCCGCCCTCACCAGCTCTCCCCCCCCTTCCCCTCCAAAGCAAACACTTCTTCCTCAGCTGCCTGTTGGGGGAAATCCCTTCCCGCAGAACTTGACCGCAGCCCAGCTGCTCTGCCTCCCCCACGTCAGCACCCGTCACTCACTCGCAGCCTCCCCCTCCGGGCGTTCAATCTAACCTTAACCCCTTCCGCTGGGCCCAAGACATTACCGGAATGGACAGCTGGCTAGCCCGGGGGCGGGGGCGGGGACGTGCTAAGTCTGGGCCCCCAGAGCAGCAAAGCTTGGTTGCGAGGCTGGGCTTCTAGGGACTCAAGAGGACAGGCATCTCAGGGCATCTGGGCCCTCACGACGTCAGGCGGCTGGGAGCTAGAAATCTGGGTCTCCAAGAAAGAGGGGGGAGGTGTTCTGAAACCCAGAGAGCAGAGGTGGCGCGGGGTACTGTATTCCTTGACCCCCTGAGGGGGTAAGGAACCGGGTACAGGGCAGCTTGGGAATGTGTAACTTGCAGCGCCTGGGGAAGTTGGTAACCTCAATGAGTTAGGGCACCGTATTACCTACCGCGTCCTAAGAGATCTCAGGGGTAGACGCCGGGACCATGGGGCCAGGGAGGCCGCTGGAGTCTGAGCCCTGAAGGGTGGAGTTCCAGACGCGCCCCTAGGCTGGAAGACTTGGGGTCCTTCCCTACAGGGAAGCTTGGTCTCCTAGGTCGGCCTCCCTCCCGCCCCACCCCAGGCGAGGATGCAGGTAGGGGTGCGGGGGGAAGGGGGGTGGCCGGGGTAGATCCCCGGCGGGAGGCTTCCCTCCCCCGGGAGCAGGAAGCGGAGCCCCGCCCAGCAGACCTGTTACTGGAAGTCCGAGGGCTGGGCCGCCCCTCCCGTCCCCACTTCCTCCAGCCCCGCCCCACCCCCTGCAGCCCGCGCGTTTATGGGAACTCAGGCCTGGACGGTTTCTCTGAAATCATTCGCTCCCTGCCCTCACTTAACCCTGCCCGCCCCGAGAGGGACGCAGGCCGGGCTTCCTGGGAGACGACTGGAGGGTAGGGAGCCCTTTTCCGCCCCTCCCCCCTCCCCCAGCCCAGGTCCGGCCCCTCCCCCAACATTTTCTTTTTAAATTTGGCTTTCACGCATCAGGATCCAGGTTCAGCATTTCACCTGCAGCTCCTCCTGGGAGAGGCTGGCGCTACTGCGGGCTATACTTTCTGGAGGAGAAAACCGGAGGGCCACGTGACTTTGCTCCAGCACGTGCAGCGAGGGAGGGCTGCATCCAATTTGGCACCCTGGCCTGCTTAGCCACTCCAAATCCACCATCCCTGGTTCCATGAAAGCACGTAGGGAGCCGGTGTAGCATCCAACTCTTGATCTCGCTCAGGTCTTGATCACAGGGTCGTGAGTTCAAGCCCCGCGTTGGGTTCTGACTTTCAACGTTTTTAAATTAGGGGCGCCTGGAGGGCTCGGCCAAGCGTCAGACTTAGGCTCAGGTCACGATTTCCGGGTTGGTGGGTTCAAGCCCCCTGTCCGGCTCTGGAGCCTGCTTCGAATTCTCTCGCTCTCTGCCCCTCCCCCACACGTGCACGCCCTCTCTCTCAAAAATAAACATTAAAAATTTTTTTTAATTAGCAAAATAAAATGTGGATTCTGGAAGCACATTTCCATGAGGAGAACCACTGTTCACCTGCAGCTCGGGGTAGTAAGGGGCAGTGATGGGTGAGAAGGTCGTTGCTCTAGTAAGTGGACTTTAGAAGGCTGTGTGGCTTGTGTACTTGCAGTTAACCTTGTATGCTTAGTGCTAATGCCCTCACACACACACACACAGTGTCATCCCAGACTGCCCTCAACTCTATAAATGGCTCTTCCAGGTCGGGGTCTGGGGGAAGGAGCAGGGAGTTTACTGGGACATGCTCCCCAGAGCAATGCCTGTGGGGCTGAAGGAACTTGGGCTGCTGTGTCGTCTTGGAGGCCCTTAGCTGTCTCACAAGGAATGTTGCCGCTCGAGTGGCCTTTAGAGATGCCGCCAGAGGCTCAGCCCTCTGTGCCAGCACTGGCCAGTCACAGAATGCCAGTGGATGGCAGCTATCCCCACTCATGACCCGAGCAAGCAGTTCTTTCCAGTGGAGTGTAATTCCCGGAGACAGCAGAGCACCCACAACCTTCCCAGAAGCTAAGGGAATGAGACCTTCAGTCTGGAAGGGGGCAGGAGGGGCTCTGGGTTTCACGGCCCAGGTCCAGAACCATGACTCCATCCCATGCCTCCCACCTCCCCTTGGGACAAAAACTCCAAATACATGCTCTGCATGTGACATGCAGGTCACAACCGATGGAGAGAACTCGAGGGCACCTGCTTATCCCCACCAGTTTCACAGATGAGCAGACTGGGGACCCGAGAGGGCTGGGGACATGCTCCCTGACTTCCAGGTTGGCCAGGGAGCACTGTGATGATGCATTCATTTATGGGGTACATGTTTGGGGAGCACCTGCTGAGCACCAGCCGCTGTCCTGGGCCCCGGGCAGTGACCAAAGCAGACAGAACCCCCTGCCCTGGTGGAGGTGACATTCTAGTGGGGGAGATTCAGACAGGAAACAAGTAAACTGTACAATGTCAGGCGATGATGTGGAGGAAAATTAAGCAGGGGAAGGAGGGGGGAAGGGAAGCAAGTCGCAGCCATACCATTTAAGCAGGGGGCCAAATGAGGAGAGCAAGCCGTGCAGATATCTGGGGCGGTGGGGGGGGGGGGGCTGTTCCAGGGAGCAGCCAGTGTCAAGGCCCTGGGAGGCCAGTGTGCTTGAAGAGAGCAGACAGAGAAGAAGCCAAAGGGGTAGAAAAGAGAAGACAAGATCCCACAAGGCTTCTTTGGCCTTTATTCTGCGGGTTCTGGGCAGAGGAGGGACTTGATCTAATTTCAGTTGCAAAAAGGTCTTTCTCTGACTGCTGGGGGGGTGGGGGCAGACAGCAGAGCAGGGGTAGAAGCAGTGAGGTCAGTAAGGAGGGAGGCATGATGGTGGCCGAACCAGAATGGAGGGAGCGGGGGTTCGGAACTAAGTGGTTGGATTCTGGGTGTTCTTCTAAAGTACCCAGCACATGTTGGAGTTAGCACTGCTAAGCTTATGTGGGGTGAGAGGCACCCAGCCCCTAATGCTTGTGATCCCCACCCCCAACCCCCAGGCCACTCCACATCGCCGTGGTGCAGGGCAATCTCCCAGCGGTGTACCGGCTTGTCAACCTCTTCCAGCATGGGGGCCGGGAGCTGGATATCTACAACAACCTTCGACAGGTGAGCCCGGGGCGCTGGATCTGATGGAAGACGGGGCTGAGGGTCCGGACTCCCGAGTCCTGGGACAGGAGGAGCTGGGTACTGTCACTCTTGAATCTGAGGGAGGAGGTACTCCAGATCTCTGGTTCCGGAGTTACGACTGCAGCTGCGGGGGTCAGGACCCGGAAATTCGGAGACACCGAACTGGGACGCAGGGCAGGGCACAGGTCCCTCACAGTCTCTGTTCCCCCAGACACCGCTTCACCTGGCTGTGATCACCACACTGCCATCTGTGGTCCGGCTCCTCGTGATGGCTGGTGCCAGCCCTATGGCCCTGGACCGTCATGGCCAGACGGCAGCCCACCTGGCGTGTGAGCACCGCAGCCCGACCTGCCTACGGGCCCTGCTGGACAGCGCAGCCCCGGGCACCGTGGACCTCGAGGCCCGCAATTACGACGGTGAGCACCCACCCCGGCGCCGAGTGGGGGCTGCCTGGCAAGCCCCGAAGTCCGAGGGCCCCAAAACCCAGGTTTAAACGGAGTCTTCCTGTACCTCAGGGCTCACCGCCTTACACGTGGCCGTGAACATGGAGTGCCCCGAAGCGGTGCTGCTCTTGCTAGAGAGAGGGGCAGACATCGATGCAGTGGTGAGCCGGCGCGCGCCGGGGGTGGGGCCAAGAGGAGCAGGGGCGGGACCCCGAGGGGGCGGGGCTTGCGTGGGAGGCCGCGCGAGTGGGGGTGGGGGTGGGGCTTCAAGTATCTAACGGGATTGAGAAGCCAGACCTAGCGGCTGGGATACTGGCCGCCGGCGGATTGGGCAGAGCTTGGAGGGACTCAGAGACCGTCCCTCCGTTCTGCAGGACATTAAAAGCGGCCGTTCTCCACTCATCCACGCAGTGGAAAACAACAGCCTGAGCATGGTGCAGCTGCTGCTGCAGGTAGGTACTGCCCTTGCCCTTGGCCTCACGCCGGCCCTCTCTTCCCGCACCAGCCCAGCAGTCGCCCCCAGTCGCTCGCATCGACCCGGCCCTCCAGCGCTGGCTCCCAGTCGTGCTTCGCTTCCCGCGCTGTCTTTCCCTTGTAGGCATCGATATGTCAACCCTATGATTTCATCCTTCCGAGGCCGCCTTCTGGTCCAGGACCTTCTCTCTTTTCTCCCCCGCCCCCAAACGAGCCGGCCTTGCGCGCGGCGGCCTCGCACACCCTGCCTTCCGGCTAGGGCCCTTTTCCTCGTGCGGTCCTTCCGCCCAGCCTGGGCTCTGGACCCTTCCCTTCCCTGACTCCGCCCCTATTTCGGCCGGGCGGCGGAGTCCTGCTCCGGCCGGTTCAGCCCGTCCGCTCAGTCCCGCTCCGACCCGCCCTGGGTTCTGGTTTCCCACCCTTGCGTCACCTCACCCGGGATCTGGTCCCGCCCGGGTCCTGGCCCCGGTCGGGGGGCCCCCAGCCTCAGTTCCCAGCCCTGCGCTCCGACCCCAGCCCGGCCCCGCCCCATCCACCGCCCGGCCCGGGTCCCTCGGGGCCGCTGACCCTGCCCTCCCGCCCCGCAGCACGGCGCCAACGTGAACGCCCAGATGTACTCGGGCAGCTCGGCGCTGCACTCGGCGTCTGGCCGCGGGCTCCTGCCGCTCGTGCGCACGCTGGTCCGCAGCGGCGCCGACAGTGGCCTCAAGAACTGCCACAACGACACGCCGCTCATGGTGGCGCGCAGCCGCCGGGTGAGTGTGCGCGCCGGTCCGCGTAGATGTGACATCTGAGTGCGCGCGTGTGCCGGTGCCGGTGCGCGCAGGGGAGCGGGACAGCGTGGGTCCGTGGAAGCGCGCTCGGACACGGGAGACCGAGGCACAGAGCCGACCGTGCGCTCCGAGACTGGAGAGGAGAGCAGAGTGGGCAGGAGGAGCCCGGCGGTGACCCCCATCTTCCTACAGGTCATCGACATCCTGAGGGGGAAGGCGACCAGGCCTGCTCCCGCATCCCAGCCAGAGCCCTCGCCGGACCGCAGTGCCACCACCTCCCCTGAAAGCAGCAGCCTCCTCAGCTCCAACGGTGAGAACCTAGCCCCGCGGCGTCAACTTCCCAGTCCCTCCTCTCCGAATAACTGTCCAGGCCCCCAGCCCCTCCCCCACAACCGTCCACGCCCAGCCCCTCCCCTCACAACCATCCAGGCCCCCAGCCCCTCCCCTCACCAACCTTCCAGGCTCCCAACCCCTCCCCCCAACCCATCCAGGCCCCTAGTCCCCACTTCCCCAGAACCATCCAGGCCCCCAGCTCTTTCCCCTACTGACCATCC
>NC_043715.1:48251608-48263085 GCF_006229205.1 Suricata suricatta
TCAATGCGCCCACCCTTCTTCCCCCCACCAGGTCTCCTTTCTGCATCACCCTCCTCCTCGCCCTCCCAGTCTCCCCCCAAGGACCCACCTGGATTCCCCATGGCTCCCCCCAACTTCTTCCTTCCCCCCTCATCTCCACCTGCCTTCCTGACCTTCGCTGGGGTCCTCCGAGCCCCCGGCCGGCCGGTGCCCCCCTCCTCTGCTCCAGGAGGCAGCTGAGAGGGATGGGGGGGCAGATCTCAGACTCATGCGGAGGGACCTCCCTGCCCTGTTGGGGTCAAGCCTCCTGGAAACTGTGAAGACCTCACTCTGCCCCCCCCCCCAATCTTCAGGACCAGGATTTGCACAGAGACACAAGCATCTACCCATAAGCCCCCTCTTCTGAGCAAAGATATCCTCCCGCCCCGTCCCCGCACCCAGGACTCTTACACCTTTTGTCCTCGGCACCAGGCCCCCTTCCGGAGTTCCACCCAAATTCCTTCTCCTTTCCCAGAGCTGGTGGAACTAGGGAATCGCCACTCCCCACCCCCCTCTACCCGGATGGATGAGGAGGGGGAGATGGGCTGTAGCCAGGCACTGATAACAATGTAAATTATTAGGCATTTTGGTTAGAGTTCTTTTGTAATAAACTATTTTTGTACCGTACCCTGGCTTGGCTGGGCCTCTTTCACGGGAAGGGGGGGGCAGCGTGCGCATGCGCAGGCACAGCTGCTCCTCCTAACTGGCAAGTGACCTGTCTGTCTCCAATGACTAATGATGACAGGTGAGGGCGACTCTGGGATTTCTGGTGCTTTTGTTCTGTGGTGTCACCACGCCACTTTCTGGGGATGACACAGTGTGCTACATCTTTCTGGGGGACCTTTTTGGACTCTGTCGTGACCCGGAGTGTCTGAGAATGTGCGGATTTCTGAGGTTAATGTGCCCTGTGGAAGCACAGCTGACCGTCATGTGACATTCCTGTGTCCCTGTGGAAGCACAGCTGACTGTCATGTGACGTGACTGGTTGTCTCTGGGCCTGTATTCGCGCGGCATTGGTGAGGGTTCGTGACATTGACACCTGTGGTCATCGTGTGCCTCTTTCCATGTGGCTGCCTTGCTTCATGTATCATTTTTTTTAATACCCCGTGATCCCAGAGAGCCCACCCCCTCACAATGCAACGTTTGTGTTTTGATTCTGTGTCACTTAGGGTCTGCATTCATTTCCTGTCTCCACTGTCACAAAACACCACAAATTTAGTGCCTTAAAACACCAGATTTGTTCACTCAACAATTCTACAGGTCAGAAGTCCAAAATCAGGGGACCTTCCTGACTCAGTTGGTTAAGCGTCCAACTTGGGCTTAGGTCATGACCTCACTGTTCCCTGTTTGAGCCCTGCGTTGCTTCTGTGCTGACAGCTCGGAGCCTGGAACCTGCTTCGGATTCTGGGTCTCCCTCTCTCCCTGCCCCTCCCCAACTCGCACTCTATCTCTCTCTCAAAAATGAATAAATGTTAAAAAAAATTTAGGGGCGCCTGAGTGGCTTGGTTGGTTGAGCGTCCGACTTCAGCTCAGGTCATCATCTCAGGGGTTCGTGGGTTCGAGCCCCACTTCAGGCTCTGTGCTGAACAACTCAGAGCCTGGAGCCTGCTTCGGATTCTGTGTCTCCTTCTCTCTCTGCACCTCCCCTGCTCACGCTCTGTCTCTCTTTTTCTCTCAAAAATAAATAAAGGTAAAAAAAATTTTTTTAATGTTTTAATTCTCTTCCTTCTGCCCCTCTCTGCCCCCTCCTCTCTAAAATAAAATATATTTTTAAAAACTTAAAGTGGCATCTACAAATTGTCGGGATTAGGACAGAGAGAGCCTTTATCCAGCTGGCCCCAGACTTCCCTCAGACACGCAACATTTCTAGGAGGTAGATTTATGAGTAAGAGACTTGTTACAGGGATTTGACCAATGGGAAAGGAAGATGCGTGGACTGTGGGGACAGTGAAGACAAGCTGGAACCTCCAAGGAAGGACTCAGACCCACATGGGTCCCCACTGCCTCCAGCTTTGATGAAAGGGAGGGTGCCCCGTGGGGGAAGCTGGCAACCTAGGTCCCATTCTGTGGGGGAGCGACCAGGTGTTTGTGTGTTTCTGAGTGATGGTGAGTGTCGTGTTTTGTTTTTTGGTTTTTTTTTTAATCCTGGGGGCCTCTCTGAGCCTCTGGCTCTTCGCATGTCTTGGCTGTTGTGAACATTTCTGTGGCCACCGCTTTACGACGTGTTGTACCTTTGTGGCCAGCTGTGTTAATGCCTTCCTGGGAGACAGTGTTGTGTCCCAGGAACGGCTGAGTGTGTGAGTGTGTATGTGTGTTGTGCGCATGCGCACAGGCACATGCGTCCATGTGCGCACACCCAGGGTGAGCTCTCACTGGAGGATCCGTGTTCACCTGGTCCCCCTGACTTAGATGGCTGTAAGTCTTTGCCTGTGCTTGTGACCCCATGCCAGCATTTCTCAGCCTCCTCTGGGCTCCTGTGTCCCTGTAGCCACCCGACCTCGGAAGGCCTATTAGCTTCCTAGGGTTACTGTAATAAATGGCCACAAACTAGGTGCCATAAAACAACCGAAATTTATTTTCTCTTCATTCTAGAGGCCGGAAGTCTGAAATCAAGTAGTCAGCAGGGCCACACACCCCCCAAAGCCTCCTTGCCCCTCCCAGCTGGTGGCCCCCACACTCCTGAGACTGTGGTCCCCTCTCTCTGGTCTCTGCCTCTGTCTTCGTGTGGCCTCTGCTCCATGTGTCTGTGTCTTCTCTTCTTCTGTCTCTTTACTTAAATTTTTTAGTGTTTATTTATTTTTGAGAGAGAGAGCCAGAGTGTGAGAGGGGGCAGGAGCAGAGAGAGAGCGGGGAGACCTAGAAGCCCAAGCAGGCTCCAGGCTCTGAGCGGTCAGCACAGAGCCCGAGGAGGGGCTGGAACTCCTCAATCAGGACATCATGACCTGACCGGAAGTCGCATGCTTAACTGACTGAGCCACCCAGGCGCCCCAGGATGGGGACATATTTTTATGCAGGGTGGGGGAGGGTGGCCACCATTCAATCCACTACAGAGGGTGACCCTTGGGCCAGCAGCCATGTGTGATAATCCCACCACCCGGGTAAAGCCAAATACAGTGACCCTCTCTCCAGCAGGGAGGGGCAGAATGCGGGGCACAGAGCGGACCCTTGAGAAGGGGTGGCAGCGGGGTGAGCCTCCCGCGGGGTGAGCCTCCCGCACCTCCCCCACCCCCTACGATTCTTGTGTGCCTGCGCCTCTGATTCTTTGTGCCTGCGCCCGGTCCCGTGTCACCCTGTGTGACCAGTTTGAGCGCATGGATAGAAACGAAACTATCAGCAGCCCTTTATTGGCCACGACCGCACCCATACTCCAGATGAGCAAACTAAGACTCAGAGAGAGCAAAACTGTCCATGCCCATGACCGCTGGGCCCTCTTGCTGTGCAGGAAAGTCACGCATGTTTGCATCTATCATTTTATTTTCATTTAATGTTTATTTTTGAAAGAGGGAGGGGCACCTGGGTGGCTCAGTCGGTTAAGCATCCGGCTTCGGCTCAGGTCATGATCTCACGGTTAGTAGGTTCGAGCCCTGTGTCAGGCTCTGTGCTGACAGCTCAGAGCCTGGAGCCTGCTTCAGAGTCTGTATCTCCCTCTCTCTCTGACCCTCCCCTGCTCCCACTGTCTCTCTCTGCCTCTCAAAAAATAAATAAAAAACATTTAAAATTTTTTAAAAAATAAAAGAAAGAGCAGGGGAGGGGTGGGGGTGGGGGGGACAGAGGATCCGAAGTGGGCTCCGTGCTGACAGCAGAGAGCCCCACGCGGGGCTTGAACTCACCAGCTGTGAGATCATGACCTGAGCTGAAATCGGATGCTCAGTAGACGGAGCCCCCCAGGCCCCGCGCTCTTATTTTAACTGCATGTGCGACAGTGCGCGCTCACGCACACGTTTCGTGCTACTGGAAAGGATGACACGCAGGGTGCCACAGAGAGAGCACAGGCCCCGGAGTCAGCACTAAGCTCCCTTCCACCTTGCCCTCCCGTCTCCTGGCTTTGTGACCTCGGTCAGGGGACTTCAAAGCCCTGAGCCTCAGTTTCCTCATCTGCAGAAAGGGGGCATCACAACAATCTCGTCCATCTTGCCACTCCGTCGTGGGGATTAAACCCGAGCGAACTGTGTGTGGTGCCCAGAGACAAGCTGACAGACGGGAACTGGTGAGGTTATCATCTGGGAGTTGGTTTTGAGGGAGGCGAGGCGGAGGAGGAGACACGAAGTTTATCTTGATGGAAAAATTCACATATCTAGTCCTAGCCTAGATATGTGAATTAGCTAGACTTTTTATTCAGCTTTTCTCACAAACACTAAAAATATATCGTAGCGAAGGGCACCTGGATAACTCAGTCATTGAAGCCTCTGATTATTGATTTCAGCTCAGGTCATGATCTCACCCTTTGTGAGATAGAACCCCCCATCCGGCTCTTTGCTGACAATGCGGAGGCTGCTTGGGATTCTCTCTCTGCCCCTCCCACTCTCTCTCTCTCTCAAAATCTATAAATATTTCTTTATTCTATATTTATTTTTTAATATCTCTAATAAAAATATAGGCTTAACTAGGATGGAAGTCTATGTTTCTCTCGTGAAAAGGTCTCATTAACACCCAGGGCTAGAATACTGGCTTGAGAATGTCAGAGACCCAGACTCCTACCTTGCTGCCTTCTTGGCACTTCCAACTTGTGGTCCAAGATGGTTGCTCCAGCTCCCACCATCACATCAGCATTCCAACTGCTGAGAAGAAACAAGAATGTAAAATGTATGCCCCTGGGTTTTAAGACTAAAACCCAGAAGTTATCCATATCACATTCTAGTGCCTAGAATTTAGTCATGGGCCCACACCTGTCACAAAGGAAAGCAGGAAATGTCATTTGTTTTCTGGGAAGCTTATCCCCAGCTAAAATTCTGAGGTTCTGTTACAAAAGGAAGAAGGGAGAACCATCATGGAGGGGCAACAGGTGTATCTGTCACACTCAGGCCACCAAGTGGCTATGTGACCCTGGGTGACATGAGTTTACCATCCTGAGCCTCAGTTTCCTCGTTGGCAAAATGGGATTCTCTCCTGCCTCTCAGGGTTGAGGAGTAGATCAGGACTTAACAAGAGTGTGGGGCCCAGATGTTCAGCACAGGGCCTGGCCCACCATCAGCCTAGAGTGTGCTGGGAATCTCCTTGAACTTGCGAGTCCAGGCTGTGGGTGATGTGCCTCTTCATGTGTGAGAAACTCTCCCCAGGTTCAAGAGCTGAACCCGGCATTGACCTTGGTAAGTTACTTCTCTAAAACAAAGGATCTGGCTTCTCCACACATGGAAATCCCCTCTCAGCCTCCTAACCTTGGGACTGGGCATGTGTCCTTATGCACCCATTCCCCTTCCACCCCAACCCCTTCCCCTGGAGAAAGGCAGACTCCTAGGGAGGGGGAGGAGGTCCATATGTAGGATCTAGAGCCCCCCTCCTAGACCTCACAGAACTAAGCCCCATCCCTCAGCCATGCCCACCAAGACCACGCTCCTCATCTGTGACAGTCCTAACATTCGAAAGCCAAAAGTCATTTTCAAATCCATTTCTCGGGGGCCCTGGCCCCTGCTGCAAAGTTTCACTTGCTATCACCACCCTGGGTAAATCCAGACACTCAGTCAGAGAGTGGCTCTCCCAAGTGCATGCATCAAATCTGCCAAATCCTAAATGCCTGTGCCATTCACAAAGAAACAGTGGTAAGAGTGTTCAAACCAAGAAGGGTACAGCGACTGGTTAGATGTGTTTGCAGACCCTCGGGGCAACCAAACTGCCATTTTACAGAAAGGGAAACTGAGGCCTGAGAGTTGGGGGCGGGGGGACTGACTTGGAGAGCCTGTGAGTCCAGAGTTCCGGGATTCACCATCATTGGTGACCGAATAACCAACATCCTATGTCTTCTGAGACGATGCACTGATTTCTTCTATGATACTCCTGCAACCGAAATTTAATGACAAGGACATATCAGACAAACTCAAATCCAGGGGGACCTCTTACAAAAAGAACTGGCCTGTCATGTTCAGAAACGTCAAGTTCATGAAACACAAGGAAAGGCTGAGCGGTTGTGCCATACCGAAATCGATGAAGGAGATAGGAAACTGAAATCACGTCAGGCCCGCAGTTTGGATCCTGCGTTGGAGAAGAATGCCTCGCTGGTCAGGGTACTTTGGGTACAACTGGAGAGGTGAATCTAGGCGGCACTGTTAGATCCGAGTCCTGGACCACTGGCAAGTGTCCTGATTTTGGGAACTGCACTGTGACCGTGTCGGGGAATAAGCTCATGGGTGGAAATACAAGTGTTTAGGGCCAAGGGGCAGAAGGCCTGAAACAAACAGTTCAGAGGGGAGAAAAGCAGAGAGAGCCCGTGACAGAGCAAGCGTGTGAGCGGTCATTAACTGGTGGGTCTGGGTGAAGGGCACGCAAGAAGTCTTTGTCCGGTTCTTGGGACTTCCCTGCGAGTTTAAAATGATTTCAAAAGAGGGGGAAAAAGTGATTGCAACTTAAAAAGTCATGGTTTAAAAGTTGAAGGTTTCAGGCTCTGTGTTGCTAAGGGTGTCTACTTCTGTGCCTGGAACTGTGGTCGGAGTTTGGGAAATTGGGATGGTGAATTTGCTGCTTCAGACCTGGCCTTGGGGTGTGACCGGGGGCCCTAAAGTGCGGTTAAGGGGTGTGGCCAGACAGAGAGGCCTGGCAGGAATGAGGGGCAGGCTTAAGTGCGGTCAGGAGTTGGGGCGTGGCCAGGGTTTCAGAGGCGTGGCCAGAACCTGGGGGCGTGGCCTGAGCAGCCTGGTCCCGAGGGAGGAGTTAAGTCTGTACTTGGAGCGCCATCTCGTGGCTACTCTAGGATCTGGCCTTCGCTTCTTATTTTTTTATTATACATTATATTATTAATATGTAATTATTTATATTTTTAAGTAGGCTCCCCATTGGGCGTGTCAACTCACAACTCTGAGATCAAGACCTGAGCTGAGATCAAGAGTCAGATGCCTGACTGGTGAGCCACCCAGGTGCCTCTGGCCTCCACTTTTTTTTTTAATGTTCTTATTTATTTTTGTTTCTTTTGGTTTTTTTAAATTTTTTATTTATATTTGAGAGAGAGAGAGAGAGAGAGAGAGAGAGAGCGTGAGCAGGGGGAGGGTCAGAGAGGGAGACACAGAATCCGAAGACAGGCTCCAGGCTCTGAGCTGTCAGCACAGAGCTCAATGCGGGGCTCGAACCCGTGAACTGCGAGATCATGACCCGAGCCGAGCTGGACGCCCAACCAACTGAGCCACCCAGGCACCCCTGTTCTTATTTATTTTTGAGAGTGAGTGAGAGAGAGAGAGAAAGAGAGAGAGAGACAGACAGTGGGCAGGGGGAGGGTCAGAGAGAGAAGGAGTCACAGGATCTGAAGACAGGCTCCAGCCTCTGAACTAGCTGTCAGCACAGAGCCCAACACGGGGCTTGAACCTGTGAGATCATGCCCTGAGCCGAAGTTGGACGCTTAACCAACTGAGCCCCCAGGCGCCCCTGGCCTCCGCTTTTTTCAAAGCTTTATTGAGGAGCACCTGGGTGGCTCTGACTCTGGATTTGGGCTCAGGTCATGATCTCCCGGTTGGTGGGACTGAGCCCTGAGCTGGGCTCTGCGCTGACAGCATGGAGCTTGCTTGAGATCTCTCTCTCTCTCTCTCTCTCTCTCTCTCTCTCTCTCTCTCTCCCTCTCTCCCTCTCCTGCTCTCTCCCAAAAATAAACAAACTTCTTAAAAGACAGCTTTATTAGATATAATGTATACACCATACAATTCAGTTATTTAAAGAGTACAATTCAATGGTTTTAGTAAATTCAAAGAGCTGTGAGATCATTACAAATCAATTTAAAAACATGTCTTCACCCCCAAAAGAAACCCCATACCCATTGCTAGTCGCTCCCTATTTCTTCCCAACCGCCTTCAGCCCTGGGCAGCCCCTAATATGCTTTCTGTCTCTACAGGTTCCCTGACTCCGAACATTTTATATAAATTTAACCCTACAGTATATGGCACTTTGTGACTGGCTTCTTTCACTTGGCATAATGTAGGACGAATCCTATCGGTACTTCATGCCTTTTTTGTTTTGTTTATTTGTTTATCTGGAGAGACGGAGGCAAAAGCAAGCGTGAGAGGGAGAATCCCAAGCAGGCTCCGTGCTGCCAGCGCTCAGCCTGCCGCGGGGCTCCATCTCGTGAACCGTGAGACCCTGACCTGATCGCAAATCAAGAGGAAGGACACACCAGACTGAGCCACCCACACGCCCCAATATTTCATTCCTTTTCGAGGCCACATTGTGCAGGTGCACTGCTTGGAATTGGCCCATCTGTCAGTTGACGGGCATCTAGGTCGTTTCCACAAACATCTGCATGGATATGTTTTCCGTTCTCTGGAATATATACACACAGGAGCGGAATTGCTGGGTCCTACGGTAACTCTGTTTTGCCATCGATAAACTGTTTCCTCTATTGGGAGGGGGGGCTGCCAAATTGTTTTCCAAAGCAGCTGCGCCGTTTTTACATTCCGACCAGCAGTGTGTAATGGTTCCAATGCCCCCCCACCCCAGCCTTTCCAGTACTTACTGTCTGTCTTTTCCAGTACAGCCACCCTAGCAGGTGCGAAGTGGTGTCTCGTTGTGGTTTTGATTTTCATCTGGCTGATAACGGCGTCGCGGATCTCTCTCTGTCCTTCACTGCTTCTGTAGCCGCTGAGTGGCTAGAGGAACTCCTAGCCACGTTGCTGCAGTGGATCCAGATTTTCCCAGTTACAGCGTTAATGGCATCGCTGATGCCTCGGTGCGCCCTCCTCAGAGTCCACCCTTTCCCACGTTCTGCATTTCATGCTGCGCCTCTCCCGGCCATGTGTTCACACTGTCGGTACATACTGACGCATCCTCGGATCATTTACGGTTTTGCAGGTTTTCAAGCCTGGTATAAATGACACTGTGCCGCAATCCTCCTGCCCTTGGTTTTTTTGTTTGTTTGGTTTCTCTGGGGTTATGTGTGTTTGTATTCATTTCCTAGGCTTGCTGCAACAAAGGACCACAAGTGGAGTGGCTGAAGGCAACAGAAATTTGGGGCGCCTGGGTGGTTTGGTTGGCTAAGCGTCTGACTTCAGCTCAGGTCATGATCTCACAGTGTGTGGGTTCGAGCCCCGCGTCAGGCTCTGTGTTGACAGCTCAGAGCCTGGAGCCTGCTTCGGAGTGTGTCTCCCTCTTTCTCTGCCCCTCCCCTGCTCGTGACCTCTCTCTCTCTCTCTCTTTCCTACCTTCCCACCTTGCCAACAATTCTTCACATTCCTTGGCTCTAATCTCTGCCTCTGACATCATGCGGTTTTCTTCCGTGCAGGCACTTTTGTCTGTGTCCAGATTTCCAGTCACGTTGGATTTACGACCCACCCTAACATGTGACCTCATCTTAACCTGGTGGCATCTACAAAAACTCCATTTCTAAATAAGGTTCACCTGGACTTGGACTTGGGGGTGGGGCACATTCTTCAACCCGTGCTCTCATCAGTCCGTTTTTATGACCCACACGATTGGCATGTGCATGCAGTTCACTCATTTGAACCTTCTGCGTGGGAGTCCACCGCAATGCATGCATCCCTCCTGGTGAGGCACTTACCTTGTTTCCAGTTTTCTCCATTTCCTACAAGGCTGCAATTAACACTCCTGAACATGCCTCTCGGAGTTTCTTAGGGCAGTCATTTTCAAACTGTCCAAGAAGATCCATTAGTGGGTTGCGAAATCAATTTAGTGGGTTGCAAACGCGATTTCCCCTTTAATGAAAAGGAATTAAACAGAATAGAAGCTCTTGTAAGGGTAAGAATTAGCCGGTGAAACTGTTTGGGTTTTTTTTTTTCCGCCAGGTGGACGTAATGTCCCCATATAAGCACACAGGTTTCAGAGCCCCAGCCTGGAAGAGGTAGCAGCAGTGGACGTGCCCTGTCCAAGGTCTGATGGATGTCACATAACTGCTCCCTCCAACTAACTTGTCCACTTACACTTCCGGCAGCTCCTCATCGACACTTAGCATAGTCAAAACTCTGAATTCTTGCCAGGCCAAAGGGTTCTCATCCTACTGCGGGAAGAGGAGACAGGCTCAGAGAGGGCAGAAAGGCAAGGAGCCGGAAGGCAGACTCCACCATCCTTACTGCAAAGATCCAGTCTCCACTAGAGCTGAGACACACCGTCGGGGACCCCGTTAAGCGAAGAACTCTTGGGGTCTAAGAGGGGATGAGGGCTGAGTAGGAAAGGGAGTTGGAAGGAGACAGCCAGTTCTCATCCTAAACCCCCTTTCCCTTCCTCCACCCCAAAGGGGTCCCTGGGGCTCACAGATGGCCAGGCCCTGGGCACCCCGGGGTGGTGGTCCCCACGCACAGTCAGAGGAGAGTTGATGCTGTGGGCTGGGGAGAAAAACCACGCTTCCCCAGACGGGAGCCCACCGGACACGCCTGGATCCCACCTTATCCCCTGGAGGTCCTAGGGGCCTGCCTCCCCTGGAACTCTGGGTGTCTCCACGCCAGCCTGACTTCCCGCTGGCCCCTCAAGTGGAGCCGCAGGAATTATGTTGCCAAATTCCTGCTCCCTCGGCCACCCAATCCCAGCTAAGAGAAGACCACAGGGTCTGGTGAGGTCGGCTTTCCTAGTCGGGGACAAAGGCATCGCACAAACTCCTAGAAAGGTCAGCGCTCTGACCTTTAATCCCAGGCCACAGTCAAAGATCCAAACCTGGGCCCAAGAGACCCAGAGGTGCTCCCTCCGGGCCCCATCTCGCCGCAGAGTTTGGAAAACAAAGCTCTCAGTCCTGCGCCCGACCCCCAACCAGTCTTGCGCCCGACCCTTCCTCCAGTGCAACCTTGGGACTCGGTCTCCAGCTGGTCCCAAAAGCGGCCCAGGCATCCTACCTCCACCCCCCGAAGCCGCCCCGTCCAGCTCTCTGTCCGGGAGCAGACCTTCGAACCCCATTTCTAGGAACCCAGATGCCACACACCCCCGCCCCCCAGCCCAGCCTCCGCCCCCTCCGGAGACCCAGGTATCCGCGGTCCCCTCCCAGGTTCTCCGGGGCCCGCCCCCTCACCCTTCACGCCCGGCCCCGCCCCCACCCTGGGCTGGGCCGGCCGCACCTCTCCCCGTCGCGCTCCTACCTCCCAGGCCGTCCGGGGAACCCATGGCTGCGGCGGCAGCCCCCTGGGGGCGGGAGCGGGGAGAGGCCCGCGCGCTCGGCCGGGCGGTGAGGCTGCTGGAGCGTCTGGAAGAGCAATGCAGGGACCCCCGGCTTGCCTCCAGTCCCCCCTCCCTGCAGGACCTGCTGCCCCGCACCGCGCAGCTGCTGCGCGAAGTGGCCCACGGCCGGCGGGCGGCCGGCGGAGGCGGCCCCGAGGGTCCCGGCGGCGCGA
>NC_043715.1:48263185-48265597 GCF_006229205.1 Suricata suricatta
GGACTTTCTCGTCGTCTACCTCAACAACCTGGAGGCCAAGAGCAGGCAGGTGGCGGCACTGCTGCCGCCCCAGGGTCGGAGGGGTGCCAACGACGAGCTCTTCCGGGAGGGCTCCATACCCAGGTGAGCCGCCGCTCTTGCCCCGGAAAAAAGGTGGGATCGCGAGTCCGGGGGGGGGGGGCCCAGACCCAGGGGTCCAGGCCCCCAATACCCTCCGCCGTCAGTCCCAGGGGTCCTGCCCCCAGCCCCTCCTCCCTCAGACCCAGGGGTCCGGGCCCCCAATACCCTCCGCCGTCAGTCCCAGGGGTCCAGGCCCCCAGCCCCTCCTCCCTCAGACCCAGGGGTCCGGGCCCCCAATACCCTCCTCCGTCAGACCCAGGGGTCCAGGTCCGAACCCCCTTTCCCAGGGGGAACCTGGAAAACCGAGCCACCCAGGTGTTTGTTTCTTTGGGCACCTACGCCCTTAGCCCCCCACTTCCCCTCTTTCTTGGCCACCCAACAGCCCTCTTCAAATTGCCCGACCCTTCCAGAGGCCTAGACACATCCTGAAACTGTGGGGACCTCAGAGAGCATCTCGCATCAGGAGGGGTGGACAGACATTCCCCTCACCCCCTCGCCTAGGGGGACACCCCACCCCGCCCTGCCCCCATCCTGGTTCCTGAGAACAGCTAGCTCAGGACCTAGGGCTTGTCTGTAGCCCCCTCCTCTGAACTCTGGGGAAGGGGCTCCCCAAGTGACAGGAGTAGCTGAGGTTTGGGGTCTAGAGCCCAGAACAGAAGGAGTGGGCCAGAAGCTCTCAACCATGTCCGGTAAATGCACTGTAAGGTCTCCTTAAATTCATCCTGAAATGAAAGGTGTAGGCTACACGACTCACCTACCCATACTTTTTCAAAGTCACTCTAATACCGAAACTGTCATAAGGAAGGGATCAAAAGAGTGGCCTTCATGATAATGTTATCTGTTTCAAATGAAAATGCCAAGTCACAATGACAATTATTCTGGAATCCAGAATTGGCTACTAAGACATTTGTGCCTTGGGGGGGCGCATGGGGGGACCTTGGGGGGCTCAGTCGGTTAAGCCTCCAACTTCGGCTCAGGTCATGATCTCCTGGTTCTTGAGTTCAAGCCCCGCATCGCTGCGCCGACAGCAGAGAGCCTGCTTCGGATCCTTCCTCCCTCCACTGCTCACGCTCTCCCTTTCGGAAAAATAAATACACATTTAAAAGAATACAAACTAATAATAATTGGCAGGCACTGGAGTGCTAACTGTATGCCAGGCGTCGCTGGGCATTTTCTGAGCTCATAAGACGTGGAAGGATCTTTGCTTCCCATCTGAGGCACGGCTGTACTTATCTTGCACTTACGCCCATTTCCCAGTTGAGGAAACTGAGACTTCAGGGTGGCGGAATGAACCTCCTCAAAATGACACAGCTTAGGGTCAAGGCTACCCTTTGCTGCTCCCCACGTCCCGACCAGTACCCCAGGGAGGCAGCTGGTAGAAGAAACCACAGGGGTCCCTGACCCCCTACTGCTAAAAATAAGGCTCCAAGCGTGCCCTGCTCCAAGACCGCTGTCAACGCCCTCAGCGCTGGGGGGCGGTAACAGGGGTCAGGAATCTTCTACAGGCCTGACAGGGCCAGGCTGCTCCTTCAGCCCCCGTGGGCTGCGGTGGAGGCTGGGATCTGTCGTCTGGAGGATGACTTGGCGTGTGGGCAGCACCTCCCTTTCCTTCACGGCTGGGGAGACCGAGGTGCGTGTAGGGGAGGGGTCCTCGGGACTGTGACAGGCCGTCCTGGAAACGGACTCTTACCCCGCACAGATGCGTTACAGAGCCTGGGGGCCTGCTCCCTGCGGGCGTTCCCACACCGGGGGCGCAGGTGCCTGTGCGCACCTCGAGGTCCAGCCCAGCCCCTCAGAGCCCATCCTTGCAGGCGGCAGCTGGCCAAGCTGGCCCTCATCTTCAGCTACATGCGTGCGGAACTGAGCGCACTCTTCCCTGCGGGGAGGTACTGCGGTCACGAGTACCAGCTCACCCTGGCCCCGGCCCACGCCTTCTGGAGGGAGCACTGCGGGGCCCGGTGAGTGAGCGCCTGTCCCCAGGGCCCCCTGAGTTCCTGGAGCCTCCTCCTGTCCCTGCTCAGGCCCCCACGCCCTCCCCCCTCAGACCCAGGGGTCCAGGTGCCCAGCCCCTCCTCCCTCAGACCCTGGAGTCTAGACGCTCATCCCCTCCTCTCTCAGATTCAGGGGTCCAGGCCCCCAGCCCCTCCTCCCTCAGACCCAAGGTTCCAGGCTCCCAGCCCCTCCTCCCTCAGACCCAGGAGTCCAGGCCCCCAGCCCCTCCTCCCTCAGACCCAGGGGTCCAGGCTCCCAGCCCCTCCTCCCTCAGACCCAGGGGTCCAGGCCCCCAGCCCC
>NC_043715.1:48265697-48272196 GCF_006229205.1 Suricata suricatta
AGTGAGCGCCTGTCCCCAGGGCCCCCTGAGTTCCTGGAGCCTCCTCCTGTCCCTGCTCAGGCCCCCACGCCCTCCCCCCTCAGACCCAGGGGTCCAGGTGCCCAGCCCCTCCTCCCTCAGACCCTGGAGTCTAGACGCTCATCCCCTCCTCTCTCAGATTCAGGGGTCCAGGCCCCCAGCCCCTCCTCCCTCAGACCCAGGGGTCCAGGCTCCCAGCCCCTCCTCCCTCAGACCCAGGGGTCCAGGCCCCCAGCCCCTCCCCGCTCAGACCCAGGGGTCCAGGCCCCCAGCCCCTCCTCCCTCAGACTCAGGGATCCAGGCCCCCAGCCCCTCCTCCCTCAGACCCAGGGGTCCAGGCCCCCCAGGCCCTCCTCCCTCAGACCCAGGAGTCAGCCCTGTACCCCTTCCTCCCTCAGACCCAGGAGTCCAGGCCCCCCAGCCCCTCCTCCCTCAGATCCAGGGGTCCTGCCCCCAGCCCCTCCTCTCTCGAGGCCCTCCCATAATAGGTTCCCAGAAGCCTCAGCTGCTACCCCTTCCCCTTACCCCCTGCCAGGTGTGTGCTGACCTGGGCTGAGTTTGAGTCCATCTTGTGCACCTGCCACCCAGTGGAATCCGGCTGCACGGCCCTGGCCTTGCGCTCCACAGTCAGCCTCACCTGCAGCGGCCACGTGTCCATCTTTGAGTTTGACATCTTCACCAGGCTCTTCCAGGTCTGGGAGGGCTGAGGCTGGAAGCGCAGAGTCTGGGGGCCTGGGGGGAGGAGCAGTCGGGAACATGGGTCTGAGGGAAGAGGAAGCTGGGATCCCAGATGCCTGGCCCCCGGGGAAGGGGGGCCTGGGCCCTTCTGTGTAGAAGGTTTCTGAGGCCCCCACCACGGCTGTGAGCCAAGCAGCTGGGTTCTGCGGCCCTGGGGGGGGGCACTGGGTGTGGGCTGCCTCCCCCCCCCCCCCCCCCCCCCCCCCCCCCCCCCCCGGTGACCCCAGCGCTCCCCAACTCCAGCCGTGGCCAACGCTCCTCAGGAACTGGCAGCTCCTGGCAGTCAACCACCCGGGCTACGTGGCCTTCCTCACGTACGATGAGGTTCAAGCACGTCTGCAGGCCTGCAGACACAAGCCAGGCAGGTAAAAGGTCCAGGCCTCGGGAGGAGGAGGCTGCTGGGGGCCCCCAGGGTCTGCATCCTGGGCAGGGATGCGGTGGGAGCCCAGACATCCTTGGGAGAAAGTCCGAGCTCATGTTCTACTATCTATGAAGTATTTTTTAAAACTTTCTTTTCTTTTTTATGTCTTTGTTTTTACTATTGAGAGAGACAGAGAGTGAGCGGAGGAGGGGCAGAGAGAGAGAGAGAGGCACAGAATCCGAAGCAGGTTCCAGGCTCTGAGCTGTCAGCACAGATGGGAGGCTGGGTTCTAAAGGACAAGGACTTAGACACCTCGGGGACTCCCAGATGGGGTGGTGGTGGCCACACCCTCACCATCTCAACAACCCTTCCTCCAGCTACGTCTTCCGGCCCAGCTGCACCCACCTGGGACAGTGGGCCATTGGATACGTGAACTCAGACGGCAGCATCCTGCAGACCATTTCTCTCCACAAACCCCTGTTCCAAACGCTCCTGGATGGAGAGAAGGGAGGCTTGTGAGTCGCCATCCCCGGCCGGTGGAGGGTGTCTGCGGAATGCATTTCGAAAGGTGGTGCATGTTGAACACTGCCCGAGGTCGCTCTGAGGGTCCAGAGTTCCCTCGGGGGACATGCTACATTTGCAAGGCCACAGTGTTCCAGTAGGTGGCAGACCAGAGGCCCAGGGAAGGCGCGCCTTTCCTAGTTCTAGAAAGTTCCCATGTCGAGCCCCGACAAGCCTGTGGGGAGTGGTCTCCAGTGGCTCCATTCCTTGGAATTCTGATGAAAAGCTTTTGCTTCCAGATATCCATATCCCGTTCTAGAATCTAGACAGCTAAAGCAGAAAGAACACTGGGCCAACAGCTAGACGGGTGTTTTGAACCTGTAACCTCGGCTGTCCCATAGGACCTCCTCCATCAGACCGCCTTGGGGGGGTGGGGGCACCTGGGTGCTCAGTCAGTTAAGTGCCGGTCATGATCTCTCGGTCCGTGAGTTCAAGCCCCACATCGGGCTCTGTGCTGACAGCTCAGAGCCTGGAGCCTGCTTCCGATTCTGTGTCTCCCTCTCTCCCTGTTCCTCTCCTGCTTGCTCTGTCTCTCTCTCTCTCAAAAATAATAAACATTAAAAACATTTTTTTAATTAAAAAAAAAAAAGAAGCCGCCAGGGGGGAGAAAACAGGCAGATGAGTTTCCCTGTCTCACCCTGAACCTTTAGCCAGAGCTATCTTGTTAGTCCCATATATGTGATAAGATACGAGATAGATAGGCATCAGTTCTCATTGTTTATGGTAGTTCGGTTCTATAAAGTTGCTGCAAACTCTAGATTATTGAAAACCGAACCATTGCTCATGGGGAAATACAGACTCAGTTTCCTGCAACCTTCTGCTCACATTTTTTTTTTTTAAGTAGGCTCCACACCCAATGTGCTTGGGCTTGAACTCACGACCCAGAGATCAAGAGTCACATGCTGGACCTACTGAGCCAACAGGGTGCCCCCATCTGGTCACATTTTTGTCAACCAATTGCTACCTTATTGGTTACCAAGAGTAACCTTTTTGTGCGTCTCTGACTAAAGACACCTTTTTAAATATATAGTGGAGGGGGACCTGGGGGGCTCAGCCGGTTAAGCATCCTACTTCAGGTCATGATCTCACGGTTTGGGAGTTCAAGCTGAGAGTCGGGCTCCGTGCTGACAGCTCGGGGCATGGAGCCTGCTTCCAATTCTGTGTCTCCCTCTCTCTCTCTGCCCCTCCCCACCCCGCTCACGCTGTCTCTCTCTCTCTCTCAAGAATAAATAAACATTTAAAAAAGTGTTTTTAAATATATATAGTTGATACTTTCACAGTGAGCTCGTGTCTCAACAGGGCTCATCTGACACCCATAGTTTCCCTATCCGACACATCGCAGGCTTGGGCTTAGGCTCCCACGACCCTGGGATCACGACCTGAGCCGAAATCAAGAGCCCGACACTCAACCAACTGAGCCACCGCAGCGCCCCAATCACTGCTAGTCTAAGACTAGAAATTGGTCTCTCCAGCAGTCTGTGACCTAAGACACTCTTTTTTTTTTTTTTTCAGTGTTTATTTTTGAGAGAAAGAGCGAGCAGGGGAGGGGCAGAGAGAGAGGAGACAGAAGGCTTGGTGCTGTCAGCGCAGAGCCCAACGCGGGGCTCAAACTCACAAACTCTAAGATCATGACCTGAGCCGAAACCAGGAGTCAGATGTGTAACTGACTGAGCCCCCCGGGCGCCCCAAACATGCTCTTCTCCCTCTCCTTGGGCCCGAACACTCGAGGACAGGGGTTGGGGGTGTTCTGGAGGTCAGAGCCTGGGATGTAACCACTTTCCCGGTTCTCGCTGATCTGAGTTGCGTTCTCAGGGCTTACGCCACTGAGGTCTAGCCTGTCGTTTCTGGGGAGTCTGAGGGGACACGGCCCTGCCCTGGAGAGACCCGATTTGAGGAGAGGGAAGGGAGAAGATTCCCAGGCCGGTGGCAGATTTGGGAGAGACGCTTCTGGCGGGGAGGGGGGCACCGGGCCCGTGTCTGGGGTGAGCCGTGCTAGATGACCCTGGACTCCCCCATCTTTCCTTCGCCCAGCTTCCTCTACCCGGACGGGAAGAACCACAACCCGGACCTGACGGAACTCTGCCAGCTAGAACCCCGTCAGCGTATCCATGTGTCCGAGGTGAGCCCCAGGCCTGCCACTGGCCCTGGCCCTGCGTACTGCCCCCCCTCACCCTCCCCACGTGCCTTAAATCAGGGGTTCTCTCCCTAGAGACTCAGGCCTAGAATCCCAGAGGCCTTGGGTTTCTGTGCCAGTGCGGTGGCCGCATGACCTGGGGTAAATCACTTGGCCTCCATAGGCCTCTGCTCCCTTTTTGGAAAATACGCTTCTCCTGACCCCCGCCCCGGGGCGGCGGGAAGGCGGGGGTTGTGGGAATTCAACCAGGAAATGATACTGCTGAGGTTATCAGAACGGCGAATGCTCAAGATGAGCGCCTCTGTATCAGCTCTTAGTCTTCACAGACACCCCACGGCGAGGGAGAAACAACACAGGAAATCTCTCCGTATAAGTATGTCCCACACAGCACTTGGGATATACTTAGACCTCAAAATAGATTCGCCGTTTACCTAAAAATCAAACGTTAACAGGGCATCCTGCATTTTTAGCTGCTCAGTCTGGCAGCCTTGCCCACAGACCAGCCCAGGGAACAAGTCTCGTAAGAAGGTCCAGGTCGGAGGCCGCTGGCCACACGGCCTTGGACTTAGGAGAGTTCAGGGCTGACACAAAAGTTTGGACTCTTTCCTGTGGCCCGACGTGGATCCCCGTGGCTGACACCACCCCTTCTCCATCCTCCCCATCTTCTGGCCTCCTAGGAGCAGCTGAAACTATACTGGGCCATGAACTCCACGTTCGAACTCTGCAAGATCTGCACCGAGAGGGACAAGGACGTGAAAATCGAGCCGTGTGGACACCTGCTGTGTGGCCCCTGCCTGGCCGCCTGGCAGGTGGGTCTGCTGTCCTGTCTTCCTGCCCAGCGCGCCCCCCCTCCCGCCCCCGCCAGCCTCCACCTTCATGGTGGAGGTCTCTAAAGGATCACGCCTCCCGGATGGGATGGAGAAACTGAGGCCCCGGGAGAGGCAGAGATTTGCTCAGGGTCACTCGGGAGCGATGACCAGGAGCCCACCTGTCCGCCTCTGTGTCTCTGTCTCCGTCTTGCTCTGCACCTCTCGCCCCTGCTTTTCCTTCTCCAGATACATTATTGGCGGAAGAGGCTCCTGTTCCCTGGCTGGGTGAGCTGGGGCCGGTGGCTTGCCCTCTCTGAGCCTCAGCCTCTTCCTCTCGAGAGCCGGGCTGATCGTAGTCACCTCCCGAGAGCCCTAGTGAGGCTCGAGCCCCTGGGGAAATAGGGCTGTGCCCCTGTGTGTTTTCGGGCCTGACACGAAGCTTCGGGATCGTAGTGGGAGTGTTGGACGAGCTTTGGATGGCTGAGCCATGCGTTTCCAAGGCACACATTTTCCACTGTAGGATGCAGTCCCTAGCAAAATGACCAAATAAGGAAACAGGCCACCCCACATGAAGCTCCCTTTTAGAAAACCCGGGGTGGAGGGAGGTGGGGAAGGGGCGCCTGGGTGGCTCAGTCGGTTAA
Organism: Suricata suricatta; assembly: GCF_006229205.1. Classification (NCBI taxonomy): domain Eukaryota; kingdom Metazoa; phylum Chordata; class Mammalia; order Carnivora; family Herpestidae; genus Suricata; species Suricata suricatta. The sequence goes on from NC_043715.1 coordinate 48,270,960, forward strand.
GCCTCCAACTTCGGCTCAGGTCATGATCTCGAAGCTCATGGATTCGAGCCCCGTGTCGGGCTCTGTGCTGACAGCTCAGAGCATGGATCCTGCTTTGGATTCTGTGTCTCCTTCTCTCTCTGACCCTCCCCTGCTCACACTCTGTCTCTGTCTCTGTCTCTGTCTCTCTCTCTCTCAAAAATAACACTAAAAAAGAATTTAAAGGAACACCTGGGTAGCTTAGTCTAACTGACATGCTGTGTGTGTCTCTCTCTCAAGATAAATAAATAAACATTGGGGAAAAAGTGTTTTAAAAACAGAAAGAAAACCCGGGAAAACCTCGCCAGCTGACCCCTTAAGTGACCCTGCTTTTCCCTTCCCACACCCTAAGGCCTTAAAATTGCCAATAAAGAACGACCCCATGAATCTCAAGGCTCTCCCACGCAGCCCCTAATAAAAGCAGAGCCCCCCCCCCACTCCACCTCCATGCCCGGGTGTGTGCATCCTCCCTCCCTCTCCCCCTGGGACCTCCCTGCGTGGCCGCAGGCACGCCGTGCACCCCCGGGACCTGTGAGTGCTCACCCTTGGTCTTCAGAGCTCCCTGTGGCTGTCGGGGAGGTGTGTCCTGTGATCCTAAGAACCACAGGGGCCGGTGGAGCCACAGCGTTGGCCCAGAGATGTTAGTGGGCAGGTGTCCGTGGGACTCACCACAATTAGCATGGCCCCGCCCGTGCCTCAGGCATTCCTAGGCGACAGCACGGATGGCTGAGACCCCAGCAACTCCAAGGCCCTGCTGGGCCGCCTGCTCCTGAGACCCTCCAGACCTCATCGGCTTCTGCCCCCCCTCCCGGCCCCTCTCTTCCTGACTCCCCTCCATCTGTCTGTTTCCCTCCATCTGTCCTCAGCCCCTCACTCTGTTAGGGAGGAAGGCCCTTGTGGTCCTAAGGGACAAGGTAGAGGATGGGGAGACCCTGACCCTGTATCCCTTCCCACCCCACCCCCAGCAGGGTGACAGCCAGACGTGCCCCTTCTGCCGCAGTGAGATCAAGGGCCAAGAGGCTGTGAGTATCCATTCATTTCAAGGGAAGCCAGAGGCCACGGCCACTGCTGAGTTCCTGAGGGACACCAGTGACCAGGAAGATGGGGAGGAGCTGTGGCAGGTGAGCAGGGCCAGGCAGGAGCTGGAGCTGCAATCCCTGGGTCTGAGGGAGGAGGGGCTGGGGGCAGGACCCCTGGGTCTGAGGGAGGAGGGGCTGGG
>NC_043715.1:48272296-48276157 GCF_006229205.1 Suricata suricatta
GTCTGAGGGAGGAGGGGCTGGGGGCCTAGATTCCTGAGTCTAAGGGGGGAGGGGTTGGGGGCCTAGACTCCTGGGTCTGAGGGAGGAGGGGCTGGGGGCCTGGACCCCTGGGTCTGAGGGAGGAGGGGCTGGGGGCCTGGACTCCTGGGTCTGAGGGAGGAGGCTGGGGGCCTGGACTCCTGGGTCTGAGGGAGGAGGGGCTGGGGGCCTAGACTCCTGGGTCTGAGGGAGGAGGGGCTGGGGGCCTGGACCCCTGGGTCTGAGGGAGGAGGGGCTGGGGGCCTGGACTCCTGGGTCTGAGGGAGGAGGCTGGGGGCCTGGACTCCGGAATCCAGAAGAGCTGGGTTCCCCACCATTGCCCCTTCAGACCCCTGGATTCATCAAGCTGCTATGAGGCCTCAGGGACCACCTGTTCCCAATGTCAAGCCGCCCCCTGGTGGCGCTGTAGTTTCCTGCACACATCAGAGGACAGAGACTTGGCAGTTTATTATTCACAGCCCCCTCGCAGCCCCTAGGACTCCCTGTAGCAGCACATCTGGTGCCCTGCAAGGCACAAAGAGAGGTGGGTTAGGCAGTGTCACAGCCCGGTTGAGAGGCAGGGCAGGGCCAGGCCAAGGGAGGGAACCCGGCCGGCAGTGGGGTGGGGCAGACTCACCAGCCCCCAAGCCTGGGCAGCGATCACGGGCTCCATGGGGGCAGCCAGAGGGCTGACTTTTCCTTTAGGAGTTTCTGCAGTGGAGAGAGTTTGAAGAGGGGCTGTGGATTTCCTAGAACAAGTGTTTCCCTCCTGCCCCCATCCATCTTCCCTCAGACCTGGACCCCGCTGCCTCTCCACTTACCCTGTGGCTCCCTCCCTGGCCTGAGGGTTGGGGGTGATTTCCCATGGGACTAAGGCCACAGTCTTAATTCTTGGCAAGGGCAGAGGGCCCTGAAGTCTGGGGAGGGCCAGAGGTACCTGGAGGGGAGGAGGTTCAGAAATGTCGCAGCTGAGCGGCAGCTACCTTTCATTTCATAGGCCCAGACAGTGGTGACACGTCAGAGGCCGGGGCAAGGAGGGGGGAGGGACAGTCCAGCAGGCTTGTCCTTGTCCATGCTGTTCTTTCCCCTAGCACCTCTGGCTGGAGTACCAAGTTTTGTTTGTGTGTCCGTCCATCCGTCCATCCTTCCATTTATCCATCCATCCCTCCACTCACCCGTCTGTCCATCCATCCATATATCTGTGCATCCATGCATTCATCCTTTCACTCACCCATCTGTCTGCCCGTCCGTCCGTCCATCCATCTCACAAGCATTCCCTGAGCATCTACAGTGTGGCGTCAGGGACCATTCTAGGGTCTGAAGAGACAGCCATGAACCAGGCAGACAAAATCTCTGTCCTCATGCCGCTGATGATCTACCGAGCAAGAGACGTACCATGAATAATCAAGGCATGCACAAGGAAATATCCAGAGAGTATTAAATGCCCTTCAGGGAACTGCAATAGGCCTGGGGAGAGGCGGGGGCGGGGGCGGTGACTAGGTATAAGGGTGGCTGGGGAAAACCTCTTGCAAGGAGGGGCAACTGAACAGAAGGCTGAGTGTAAGCAGGACGGAGGCTGAGGTCCCGTGGCAGGTGGTGGGCTTACAGCCGGTTAGAAAAGCGACAGTCGTTCACCGTTGCTGAAAAGGAGTTGGGGGGGATGCAGGAGGTCAGAGGGGTGGAGAGGGGTCAGATCCCTAGGCCCTACGGGCTGTGGAGAGGATGCTGGCTTGTTCTTGGAGCCCCGGGGAACGAGTGGGGGCTTCTGAGAGGTTAGGGAGGGGTCGGACTCGGGTTACGTAACTCAGTCTCGCCTACTTCATCAGAACTTGTGGGGCCCATGCCAGGCTGACTTCTGTTCTCCACAGGGAGACAGGGAGGGTGGAGAGGTCCCCGGTGGCCAGCAGGGTGCCAAGGGTTTCTCAGGTGGAGAAGAGCACATGCAAACCATAACCACACTGGCACTGGCCATTAGCACAGCCCCCTTTGCCCGGCAGCGCCCACCCCCCGTGCAGCAGGGACTGCTGTGACGCCCATTTCACAGACAAGGGAACAGAGGCCCCCAGGCGTGGAGTCTGGAGTCTCAAACCAGGGGCCTGGGTCCATTCCCGACTCCATCGCTTTGAGCCGATGGCCCCCACCTCTCTGAGTCACAGTGTCCAGAGTCTCACTAGGGGTCACGACAGTACCTACCGCATGGGGCTGTCATAACTGTCAAATTAATACATGGAAAGCAGTGCCAGGCACATAGCAATTCAGACACACGCCTCGGGGCGGTCACTTTGCTGGGAAGCCGCATCCCCCCGGGGGCCAGCCCTCCTGCAGCATGTTTTGAAGAACAAAAGGGTAGGAGTTGACTGGACTTTGAATCAGGCAGGGTTTGGGGAGAAGAGGAAAGGGCACGCCAAGCGCAGGGCACGGCCTGAGCAAAGATGCACCCATGTGGCCAAAGGTGCCCCTATCCCCCCCAACCCCCAGCCTGCCGTTCTGGCTGCGTCCCCCCTCATTGTCCTCAGGGAGCGGGCTGAGTGCCTCCTAATGCTTCCATTTGCCTTTGGCTGCAGGTCTGGATCTGTTTTTAGCTTCCCCGGCTGGTGTCACCGCCACCCCCCTTCCTGCTGCCTCACTTGTTTGCTGCGGTCGAAATAATGTTCCCGGACTTCCTGAGCTGTTTGTTTGAAGTTGCCTCAGTATTGATTATCTCTTGTGTGGACTCAGCCTAACACAGAAGGGCCCCTCCCCAGCAGGCCGGGGTCTCGGAAAATCCTGGGGTGGGAGGTAGGGGTGGGGAGGAGCAAGAATGCTGGGCTTGCTTAGAAGATCAGCACGTAATGTTGGGGTTTTCTAAGCCCCTGCACCCCCCGCCCCTGCACCAGATTCTCTTGTATCAGGCTGTGCAGTTTTGGCAGGTGCAGTCCCCTCTCTGAGCTTTTTTCCTCTAAAAAATGAGGAGGGGAACATATTTTCATTTTTTTTTTTACTTCCCAGGGCTGTTGGGGAGACTCTGTTTGATGGAGTCTATTTACTAAACACCTACTAGGTGTCAGGCACTGTTCTAGACTCTGGAGATCTGGAGAAGATGAAGTCCTAACCTTTAGGAGGGTTACAGCCGGCTGATGGTGACAGAAAAAAAAATTGTATACTGGGCCAGGCAGTGGAAGGAACTAGGAAAATCAGCAGGGAGGGGGCGGTGAGGGATGGGGGTGCTCTTTTCAATAAATTAGAGTGTTCAGGGAAGGTCGCCCTGGGGAGGAGATGAGAAAGCAAGCCTGGGGGACAGGAGATCCGGGCAGAGGGGATAGCTAGTGCAAAGGCCCTGGGGTAAGACATGCCTGGGATGCTGGAAGGAGAGCCAGAAAGCTGGCGAGGGGTCCAGGGAGGAAGTGAATAAGAGGGCATAGAAGTGGTGGGAGCCAGATGACCCAGCACCTTGTCAGTGGGTGCAAAGGGGGAGTCCTGGGCCTGATGCCCCCGAGGGACCCCGGGGCTGAACAGGACTTGAGCCACCGGCCTCAGGCCAGTGCCTGACTCACTTTCAGCCGGCCTTTCACTGGGGACGCATTCCGCCGAGGGGGATCCAAGGAAACCACCTAGGAGACAGGGAGGGTGTGCAGGGGGTTGCAAGCCACCAGCTTCTTCCCACGTACAAGCCCTTCAGCTTAGAGTCCCAGCGCTCCAGCCCTCCTCCAGGCTCTGGAGACGTCACAGAGAATACGGTAAGGCCCTAGCGCTCTGGGGAGTTACAACCAAACGAAGCCGGAGCCCCAAACCCTTGGGGAAGAAAAAGTCCAGGCCCCTGGAACCCAGAATCCTGTCACCAGCCCCTCCTCCCCCAGACCCAGG
>NC_043715.1:48276257-48282620 GCF_006229205.1 Suricata suricatta
ACCCCTCCCCCCTTAGACTCAGGAATCTAGGCCCCCAGCCCCTCCTCCCTCAGACCCAGGGGTCCAGGCCCCCAGCCTCTTCCCTCAGACTCAGGAGTCCAGGCCCTCAGCATCCTCCTCCCTCAGACCCAAGAGTCCAGGCCCCCAATCTCCTCCCTCAGACCCAGGAGTCCAGCGTCCCAAGTTTTTAGAGAATCAGGCAGCCAACCCCCTTTCCCCATTAATGAAAAAAAAGAAATCCTAGCCCCAGACCCAGATACCCAAGTCCTAAGTCCCTAGTCAAAAAGATCTCTGGTTTAAGACTTGCACAGCTGGTCTTGCCCGGTGTTCTGAACCCTCTCTCTTCCGTCCCTCCCTGGGATCTTCTCCCAGAGTAACCCTGATTTCCTGTCCAAATCAAACCAAAGAAGGGTCTCCCAGCCTCCTCACTACTGTTGGAGGAGCCTAAGCCTCCCTCCACTTTGGTTCAAACCCTAAGCCCTGGGGCACCTGGGTGGCTCAGTTGGTTGGGCGGCCAACTTTGGCTCAGGTCATGATCTCACAGTTCATGGGTTCAAGCCCCTCATCGGGCTCTGCGATGACAGCTCTGAGCCTGTTGCCTGCTTCAGATTCTGTGTCTCCCTATGTCTCTGCCCCTCCCCCACGCATGCTCTGTTACTCTTTGTCTCAATAATAAATAAAAACATAAAAAACAAATAAATAAACCCTAAGCCCTGCCCTGTGCCCAGCCCCAGGGACACATAGCAGTAATCACTACCCCGCCCCCATCCCCGGCCTCTCACCGTCCAGTGGGGGACAGACAGTCACGACCCAGAGTGGGTAGTGCTGGGATGGGGGGCCGCAGGACGCTATGGGAGCCTGGAACGGGCAGTGACCCAGCCTGGAGGTCAGGGAGGGCTTCCAGGAGGAGACACCCGAGCTGCGACTGAAAAGATATGGGAAAGGTGTCCCAGCGCAGAGGGAACAGGAAAGCACCCACCACAGTTGTGTCCCAAACGCCTCTGGGGCCGAAAGGGAATTACTGAGGGGACTCAGGGTCTCTTATCTCACAGAACCCCCAGGGGATGGGGAAAGCGAGCCGCGGAAGGGAACACTGGCAGCCGGCTGCCACTCTGGTCCGGCCATGATCACGCCACAGAACTGGTCTGCTGAGGATGCGCGGGTGACCTGATGGCCACCGGACACGGTCACCTCGCAGCCCCTGAGGCCCCAGAATCAGGCCCGGGCTGCTCTTACGAGCTGTGGCTTGGAACAAATCCCAACAAAACTCAGTGGTGAACACCCACGTCACTGATCTCTCCTGGACCAGGATTTGGGGAAGGGCTCAGCCGTGTGGTTCCGGGCAGCGTGCAATCATGGGGTGCCTGGTCCAGGCATCTGGGGGCCATCCAGACGACTCTCCAGGCACACCTCCCTGTGTGGTCCCCAACCTGCTGGTTCGGGCTGCCCCGCGGCCTGGTCACCTAAGGCAGTCTGAGTGCAAGGTGGTGGCTGAAGGCTTGATGGAGAGGTTTCTGGTGACCCAGGCAGAGGCCGCTCGGCCTTTTCTACCTAATCCTGGGAGTCCTGCACCATCACTTCTGCCATGTTCCTGTCTTTACACGTGAGTCCCCCCAAACTGCACAGATGTAAGAGGAAGGGACACAGACCCCCCTCCTCAGTGGAGTGTCAAGATCAGATTGTAGGGGTGCCTGGGTGGCTCAGTTAGTTGAGCATCTGGCTTCAGCTCAGGTCGTGATCTCACATTTCGTGGGTTCGAGCCCCACATCAGGCTCTGTGCTGACAGCTCAGAGCCTGGAGCCTGCTTCGGATTCTGTGTCTCCCTCTCTCTCTGCCCCTCTGCCGCTCGTGCTCTGAGTCTCTCAAAGATGAGTAAATGTTAAAAAATGTTAGGAAGAGCATGTGATGCTTGACCTCAAGGTTGTGAGTTCGACCCTCACATTGGGTGTAGAGATTACTGAAAAATAAATAAATAGAAAACTTTTTTTTTAAGTTCTTGTCTAAACTTTCCCTGCACTACTAACCCTTGTCCAACCCCAAATGCACGTGCAGGGGCCTCCAAGACAACATGGACTTCCAGGAGTTGTGTTTTCCAGACGCAAACCTGAAATGACTGGGGACTCACCATTCCCCTCCAACTGGATCAGGATCCCGTATTCCGCAAGCTGTGCACTCATTGTAAAACTGACCGTCACGCCCCGTGTGTAAAATAATGGGTACGCTGGTCCTCCTTATCTGCAAGGGGGGAACCTTCCCAGACCCCCCCCCCGGAAGCCCGACACCACAGACAATATCAAACCCTAGCTTTACTTTATTTTCGTGTGTGTACTTGTTTTTGTTTTTTTTAATGTTCATTTACTTTTGAGAGAGACAGAGCGTGAGCAGGGGAGGGGCAGAGAGAGAGGGAGACACAGAGTCAGAAGCGGGCTCCAGACTCTGAGCTGTCAGCACAGAGCCCGACCTCGAAGCCACGAGCTGTGAGATCATGACCTGAGCTGAAATCAGATGCTTCATCGACTGAGCTACCCAGAAGCCCATATAATTTTTTTTTAATTTTTTTATGTCTTTATTTTATTTTGAGAGACAGAGAGTGAGAGGGGGAGGGGCAGAGAGAGAAGGAGACACAGAATCTGAAGCTGGCTTCAGGCTCTGAGCTGTCAGCACAGAGCCCAATGCGGGGCTTGAACCCACGAATGTGAGATCATGACCTGAGCCGAAGTCGGGGGCTTAACTGACTGAGCCACCAAAATGTCCCCTTTTTTAAATAAATTTTTTATGCCTTTTATCATTTATTTTTTTGACTAGGGACTTAGTGCTTGGATGTCTGGACATACCTGCGATAAAGCTTAATTTACGAGTTAAGTACAGTAAGATATTAGCAATAACTAACAACGAAAAGGAACAGTTATAACAAGATGCTGTAATCAAAATTTCATGACTGTGGCTTCTTTCTCGGAATACCTTAGTGACCTGTACTTACCCTTCTTGTGATGATGGGAGGTGACTGAATGCCCGTGGGGTAGGATGAGGCAAGGGGAATGACAGAAGCATTGGGACGTAAACTTGGGCTACAACTGTCCTTCCTCAGCGTATTTCAGAAGGAGGATCCCGTTTCCAGACCACTGCTGAGAGAAAGCAACAAGGAAAGGGAGACTGGAGATGGGGGAGGGGCTGTCGAGGAAAAGTAAGTCTCGTTAATTACAGTGTTTAAGTACTGGGGCACCTGGGGGGCTCAGTCCCTTGAGCATCCGCCTCTTGATTGATTTCAGCTGAGGTCATGATCCCAGGGTCACGGGATTGAGCCCCATGTTGGGCTCCGCATTGAGTGTGGAGCCTGCTTGAGATTCTCTCTCTCTCTCTCTCTCTCTCTCTCTCTCTCTCTCTCTCTCTCTCTCTCTTCCCCTCCTCTCCCTCTCTCTCTGCCCCTCTCCCGCTCTCTCTCTAAAATAAAAGTTAAATAAATAAAACACGGGGAAATCTGATGGCTCAGTCTGTTAAGCGGCCAACGTTCGATTTCCACTCAGGTCATGATCTCACAGTTTGTGAGTTCGAGCCCCGCAGGACCTCCTGCCGTGAGCGCAGAGCTTTGCTGTGCTTGGAATTCTGTCTCCCTTTCTCTCAAAAATAAATAAGCATTTAAAAAATCAGAGACGCCTGGGTGTCTCAGTTGGTTGAGCGGCTGACTTCGGCTCAGGTCATGATCTCACCGTTCGTGGGTTCGAGCCCCGCATCGGGCTCTGTGCTGACAGCTCAGAGCCTGCTTCCGATTCTGTGTCTCCCTCTCTCTCTGACCCTCCCCTGCTCACACTCTGTCTCTCTCTCTCAAAAATAAATAAAACGTTAAAAATCTTTTTTAAATTAAATAACGATGCCACTGAATTTCCAAAGTGTGCCCATGTGTTTTACTGGGCTTCAAAAAAATAGAAAAAAATAGTTATAAAAATAAATATATAAATATTAAATGTGTACATATACACACACAGGAGACAGGAAGGATGGGGCTGGGAAATCCGTTTATTCCACTACTGTTCACTCTGCTCCTCCTGCCAGGCACTGTTCCAGGCACTGGAGATTCAGTAGGACACAAAACAAAGTTTCTGTTCTCTTAGCACTTAGGTTCTCAGCAAGACAATGAAAAATAAGCATGCGGCATCGGTAAGTGTTATGGAGGGAAAATGTAGTAAGGGAAGTAAAGAATGGCAGAGACGGCAGGAACTGCTAGTTTAAATAACAGGGTCAAGGAAACTTATGAGGGTCGTGTTGAAGAGACTTGAAGCAAGTAAGGAAGGGAGCCGTGTGGGCAAGGATGTCCCGGCAGAGGGAAGAGAAAGTGCAAAGGTCCTGAGGCCAGCAGCACGTGCCTGGCATTGGAGGAACAGCGCAGAAGCAAAGAAGCCCAGTGTGGCAAGAGCAGAGCTAGCAAAGGGGAAGAGACAGCAAGGTTGTGCCAGGGGGTACCAAGGATTGAGCACTTGTGGGCCGTGTAATAGACATTAGCTTTTACTCTAGGAGGAACCCTGGAAAGCTTCTGAGCAGAAGAGTGATGTGCGCTGACTCACCTTTTCACGGGATCCCTCTGGCTGTTTTGAAGGAATAAATTATAGGGGACGAGGGCAGATGACGTTACGGTACTGGTTTCTTCAGGTCTGTGAGGGACCGGGGCTGGTATTTATGCCTTCCCTCCTTCATCCACATCCACACGGGCCTTCCCTTCACCTAGAACCTTGGCTCATTGGACTCTTGAGGAGGATGGACATGGCGGCGGCCGTGAGAGAGTGCCTCCAAGGGTCCAGCCCAATAGGTGCACAGAAGGGGAGTGGGTGTCGGGGGTCGCGGTGTGTGACCTGGTCCCAGGGAGCCCTTGAAGTTATATTTGTCCATGAGCGAGTTTGAATTTTTTTTAATGTTTATTTTTGGGGAGGGGTCAGAGAAGGAGACAGAAAATCTGAAGCAGCTCCAGGCTCTGAGCTGTCAGCACAGAGCCCAACGCAGGACTCGAACCCACGAACCATGAGATCATGACCTGAGCTGAAGCCGGACGCTCAACTGACTGAGCCACCCAGGCGCCCCATATCCGTGAGTTTGAGTCGTGTGTCCTCCAGTGATCCAGTGACCCTGTGTGCTCCTGACTCCTGAGCCCTGCAGACCTTCCCTGAGCACCTGCTCTGTGTCTGGCCTTACGCTGGGGACGCAGCAGTGACCAACAGAGGTAGCCCCAGGCCCTGCCCTCATGGACTCCCAGTCCAGTGGAGGAACAGCTTAATCCCCACAGGATGACCCAGAGTGCAGGACTGAGGTGTGGGAGCCCAGGGGGTTGTGGGAGCACTTGACCCAGCTGGGGAGCAGGGAGGGCTTCCTGGAGGAGGCAATGGCACAACTAATACTAAAGAGTCTCCTCTGCCTGTGGAACAATTGGTCTCCTGTATCAGCAATGGATAAAGCAGCCTTGGCCAGCCTGACCAGTAACTCCCATGCTGACCTGTCATCAAAGCCCCTTCCTTCAGGGTCTGAGGGGCAAAGGCATCTTACTAGTGACCACCCTCCCCCCACCCCCGCAGATCTGACCAGTGCTCAGGGCTGGCTACTCCCAACCCCCACCCCCAGGGATTTTGTCCCAGTCGGACCTGGCTGGTGAGAAGCTTTGGGCAGTCTGATCTGTGACCCCCCCCATCTGATCCGTAGTCTGGCACGTTATCCATTGCGCCACTGGCCTGTCCCTATGTGACCCCCCATCTGACCTGTGACCCTTCCTTCTGACCCATAGCTCTGCTCTGCCCTCCTCCCCTCTCAGGTGCCCTAGCCGGCTCCCCTCCCCCTCTCACCTGCTTCCCTCCAGCCGGATTCTCCTACCCTGCCCCCCAGGTTGTGAGGGAGTGAAGGGGCGAGGAAGGGAGGAAGGAGGGTGGCATTCCTGGGATTCCCTGGATGGAGGGGAAGAGGAGGGCCCTACGGAGGAGAGTCGAGGAAAGAGCACCCCAAGGCACTCTCCCCACACCGCCCCCCACCCCCATCGTCACAGAGACGGGGGCTGAACTGAGAAGTTTGAAGACCATTAAATTTAAGAGACAGAACTGATGGGTTCCAGGCCGCTGGGCAGACAGGAAAGCGGCCCCTCGCGCGGGCTACAGGGGAGAGCCTAGCCGAGCATCCTGGAGGAAGCTGTTCTGGGCCACTGCTCAGGCGGGGCACTGCTGGGAGAGGGCAGGGCGGGCCACTGGTCACGCTGGGAACCGCCGGGTACTCTGGGGGAGGCCAGTGCACGCCGCTCACTGGCTGTGCGGGGCCGGCTGGGTAACATCGACGAGGCAAGCCCCGGCCACCTGCCATCGAGGCCCTGGTCGGAATGAGGGGCAGTGCAGCCGC
>NC_043715.1:48282720-48283923 GCF_006229205.1 Suricata suricatta
CCCAGCCCCTCCTCCCTCAGACCCAGGGGTCCGGGCCCCCAGCCCCTCCTCCCTCAGACCCAGGAGTCCAGGGCCCCAGCCCCTCCTCCCTCAGACCCAGGGGTCCAGGCCCCCAGTTTCTCCTCCTTCAGACCCAGCTCCTGCCTCCTTCCATCTCTCACATCTGAGTCTCTGAGCTTGTAAACCCATTGGCATTTCTCTCCATCTCTTCCCACAGAACTGTAGACTCCTCGCCTGGGCCACACAGGGCCCTGGTTGCTTCCGTCCAGTCCTCCGGGGGTAAGACTGCACCTGTCCTTGCAATTTCCACTAGACCAGCTGCCCCCCAAGAGCAGGGCCAGCTCTGGCTCATCCCTTGGCCCCCAGCACCCTGCGCGGGGCCTGGCACGTTGCCAGGAACATGTGTCTCTCCGTCTCTGCCTGTGTGTCTCTCACTCTGGGTCTCCATCTCTAGTTTCTGCCTCTCTTTCAGCCTGACACTCTGTCTCCGTCTCTCTCAGCCCCTGGGTCCCTGTCATGAGTTGGGGGCTGGGGCTGGGCCTGTAGCTGAGCAGAATGGGTGTGTGGGGGCGGTAAGGGGGGACAGGGCTGGGCAGGTTTCAGGAATGCGGGAGGGACAGGCTGGCCCGGACCTGCCCAGCCTGGCGCCAGATCCCCCTACCCACCCCTTGGCCCCTCTGCCTCTTTGACAGAGCAGGAAGGAGAAGGTGTGTCCCTTCCAAACAGGAGAGGGATGAGGCCCGAGGCCCCGGGATCCTGGGTCCTGAGGGAGAAGGGAGCAGAGTGGAGGCAGGGCGAGGGGTGCGGCTGGACTCCTGTCCCAGGATCCTGGCAGGCAGAGCTGTTCCCACTGGGGAAACCATGCTCTCTCACCCTCTGGGCTGGCATCCTGGCATCAGTTCTCACTTCTGAGAACCTCCCTTTCCTTCCCCGCCCAGCTTGACCCAGCCCTGCCCCTGGGGACCCACTATTTGCCATGCTTTTGCCAGGGGCCTGGATTCCCAGGCACCCACCTCTGGCCCAGGCCGGACCCAGGGGAGGAGTGTGGGGCCAGGCTGGTGCCCGGGGCCAGCCTGAGCCACAGGCAGGAGGAGGACGAAGAGATCTCTCTCCCCTAATCTCTCTGGTCTCTGTCAGTCCCTCCAGGCCTCCTCCCCTCCCGCCACCATGCAGGTGTGGATTTATCGGGGCCCCTGGAAGTGC
>NC_043715.1:48284023-48314274 GCF_006229205.1 Suricata suricatta
CAGCCAAACCGGAGGCCACTGAGGTCTCCCCGAACAAAGGGATCCTGTCCGTGGTGGATGAGTCTGCCCAGGAGGTATCTGGGGCTAGACCTCGATTCCAGGGTCCTGGGGGTTGAGGGGGCTGGAGGAGGTTTGCACTCCTGCATCCTGGGGGAAGGAGAGGCGGGGGGGGGGGGGGGGGGGAGTCCTGGGTCAGAAGAGCCCAGGGCCACACCCGTGTCTGCCGCAGATCGCCACCTGCCACAGCCGCAACGGGAACCCGGCGCCCCAGATCACGTGGTATCGAAACGGGCAGCCGTTGGAGGTGCCCATGGAGGTGAACTCAGGTGAGCGGCCAAGGGGCCTGGCTGGCCGTGAGGTGGAGCCGGGTGGCGGCGGCCGCTGGCTGGCCATGGCCGACCGCCTCCTCTGTCCCCGCCAGCCGGCTACATGACCAGCCGCACGGTCCGGGAGGCCTCGGGCCTGCAGTCCCTCACCAGCACCCTCTACCTGCGGCTCCAGAAGGCCGACCGCGACGCCAGCTTCCTCTGCTCAGTGCGGTACGACCTGCCGGCGGGCCAGCACGACCTCCTGGACAGCCCTCCCTTCCACCTCACCCTGCACTGTGAGTCCCTGCCCGTCCCCGCCTCCTCCCTGGCCCTGGCCCCGGCCCCCAAGCCTCAAGTGGCCCCGTCCTGACTTCTGAAGCCCACGGGCTTCGCAACTAAACCTGTCCCGCCCTTTCTCTGGAATCCCACATGAACCGGCGCCCATCCTGACCTCTGACCCTTGACCTTGACCTCTGACCCTTGACCACTACTCTCAGCTCAGCTTGACCTGTGACCTCCGGTCACTGATCTCAGCAGGAGTGTGAACCAAATCTATGACAGATGTGACCTCCACCCTTTGACTGACCCTTTGCTGGGGGCCTGACCTCTCTCCCTGAACCCCGCCCTCGCCTTTCGCCCTTGACCCTTGACCCTGCTCGCGAGTCTGCCCTGACCAGTCATCCCACTTTGCCCTTTCCCTTAGATCCCACGGAACACGTGGAATTCTGGATGGACAGCCCCTCCGCCACCGGGGGCTGGGTTCGCGAGGGAGACTCTGTCCAGCTGCTCTGCCGGGGGGACGGCAGCCCCAACCCGGAATACACATTCTTCCGCCTTCAGGTGACTCACCCCGTCGTTCCTGTGGATGTCCTGGGCCCTGACCTCTGTGACATGTTGGCCTCTGCCAACTCCTGACCTTTCAGCTGGGTGACCCCTGGCTTAGCAAGGCTCCTGCCTGTTGACTGAGGTGCTCACAGCACCTCTGAGCCCTGATTCGAGAGAGTGCTAACTGAGCGTGAGAGCCGACTCGGGTAACCCCTGGCCTGGTGGGGCCTCTGCCCCTTGGCTCGAGTGGGCTCTGATCTAGAATGACGCTAACCTAGGGTGACCCTGACCCATCAGGACCCCCTCCCACCCCCCGCTCCCGGACCAGGGCGGCTCCTGAGCCGGGCTCCTCGTACCTGGTCACCCAGGACAAGCAGGAGGACGTGCTGAAAACAAACCTGGAGGGGAACTTGACCCTGGAGGGGATTCAGCGGGGCCAGAGCGGGACCTATGGCTGCAGGGTGGAGGACTACGACGCCGCCGAGGACGCGGAGCTCTCCAAAACCATGGAGCTGCGCGTGGCCTGTGAGCGCCCCGGGGAGTGGGCGGGCCCTGGCACCGGCGGGCTCCTCGCCCTCACGCCCACACAGCCCTACCGGCCACCCTTTCTCTCCATTTCCGGGGTCCTCGTCCTGGTCTGGATGGTCTGCTCTGCTCCCCGGGTGCTTGCCCCAGCCCCCTCCAGTCTCTCACACGAGGTAGCCAGACAGCTCACTCCAAAGCACAAACCTGACCGCCCCCCCAACTGCTCCGAACCTGCCGTGGCTCCCCAGTGCCCCCAGGAGAAAGTCCGCACGATCCACCCCGGCCTTCAAGGCCCACTTGGCTGGCTCACCTTTGGCTGGGACCCATCTCCCTGCCAAGGCAGTCTCCTCATCCTAGCCAAGCTCCTTCGTCATTTTCAGGTTAGCACCCCTGCTTTCCACCATCCACTTCTAGCCAGGCTCCAGGGACCCAGCCTTCTAGAAAGCCTTCTTAGTCGGCTTGCATCCGAGCCCTGTGCAAAAGCCCTGTTCCTCCTTGGCACTCCTTCTGCCTCCTTTCCCGGGGCTAGACCCTGAGACCCGGTTTGGGGAGACATCTGGGAACAAGACAGCCCTGCCTCCACCTTCACAGAAATCCCAGTCCATTAGGGAGAGCGGTGGTTAGTGCTGAATGAGCCGCTTTGAGTAGCGATGGAGTGTCTATGGGGACCGACGCAGAGTGGGGGGGGGGGGGCCTGGCCAGGCGAGCGGGGACTGTTCTAGATGGAGGATGTCACAGGCCCCGTCCTTTCCGTTCCCCGGGAGGCAGATTCGGACCCGGAGAGCTGCACACGGGAGGTTTATTATGGGAAGCGCCTTGGGATCCCCACCGATGGAGGCTGGAGAGGGGATGGACCCAGGAGTGAACAGACGTAGAGGATTGGTATCGGGTTCAGTCTAAAAGCCTCAGTCGGCCCTGTGGGGCACTGGGAATCTGGGATGGCCGCCTCGGGGGTAAGAGAGCTGGGCTCTCATCGCCCCACACCATCCGGGCACTGCACGTGGCCTGCCCGAGGAAGGGGCGTGACCTTGAGCGAGGGGCTCTCTGCAGCCGAGGGCTGACAGCTGACATCCTTCCCAACAGCTGGGGGAGAACAAATCCTTCAGCACCAGAGAGGAAATCTGAGTGTCTGCCACGGGGGGGCCGGAGGGGCCTCCCTGAGAAGGGGCCCTTTGAGTAGGAAAACCAAAGAATGGGATCAGAAACATGAAGAGCCAGAAGAGGCGCTTCCAGGCAGAGGGAACAGCACGTGCGAAGGCCCTGAGGCAGGACCCAACATGGCGGACCCAAGAGAAACAGCAAGAGAGTAGGGTAGCTGGTATTTGGGACAAAGTGCGGTGAGAAGTGAGGTTGAGGAGGCAGGTAGAGGTCAGACCAAGCAGGATCCCAGGGGCTTTATCAAAGGATTTGGCCTCCATTGCCAAGGTTACCAGGTAACCACTGCGAGATTTCACACGGAGGGCGGGGCTGACCCGTGTGTGTTTTGAAAAAATCCAGCTGGCAGCTCTAGGGAGGAAGCCTGGCCAGTGGGGCACCCGGTGAGGAGGTGACTATGATGGTCCAGGCCATCGAACCCAGACATCAGAGACGGAGAAAAGTGGGAAGGGCCATTTCGAAGGCAGAGCAGACAGAGGCTCGATGAAAAGATGGGGGGGGGGTTGGGGGGTAAATCCGAGAAGGAACACCTCACCCCCCCCCCCCCGGTCATGCATTAACCGTGGGTCCACACATCAGCTCTGGAAGAAGGTGGCGAAGATGGACCTGTGTTTGGAGTTAGACATGGGCTCAAGGCTTGGCCTGGATGGGAAGCGAGGAGGAACACCGACAAACTCTACGTCGGGTTGGTCGGGTTGGTCGGGTTGTGCACTCCCGTCTGAACCCCCCCTCCCAGCCTCCCTGGAGAGCCCCTGCACCGAGCGGGTGAGGGTCCGGGGAAGCTGACAGTCTGCACCCCCCTCCAGACCTGGACCCTCTCGAGCTCAGCACCAGGGAGGAACTTTCCTTACCCTTGGGTAACAGTACAGCTGTGAACTGCTCCGTCCAAGGTCTGCCCACGCCGGCCCTGCTCTGGACCAAGGTAAGAGAGAAAGGGGCCCCCCAGCCCTGGGACCACGCTCTCCCTTCGCCCCACCCCTCCCTCACACCCGCCCACCTGGCCGCCGCCTCTTCTCCCTGCCAGGACTCAGTGCCCCTGGGGAGCGGCCCCACGCTCTCGCTCAGCTCCCTCACCTTCGATTCTGCGGGCACCTACGTTTGCGAGGCCTCCATGCCCACCATCCCCCGCCTCAGCCGCACCCAGAGCTTCAAGCTGCTGGTCCAAGGTTCGGGATCGGGATGGGGCAGCTTTGGTTGCGGACAGTGGGGAGTGGGGGGCCGGGACAAACGAGCCGGGCTGGTCCCTCTGTCTTCTGTCCCTTACCCTCTCTGTCCATCTCTTTCTTTCTTTCTTTTTTTTTTATATGTTTATTTTTGAGAGAAAGAGCATGAGCGGGGGACAGGCAAAGAGAGAGGGAGACACAGAATCCAAAGCAGGCTCCGGGCCCCGAGCTGTCAGCACAGAGCCCGACATGGGGCTCGAACCCACAAACTGTGAGATCATGACCTGAGCCGAAGTCGGACACTCAACCGACTGAGCCACCCAAGTGCCCCTGTCCTCTTTCTCTTCCCCCCCTTCCCCTTCTCCGATGGGCCTCTTGCTCTCCCCTCCCCCGCCTCCCACAGGACCACCAGAATTAAGGGCCGAAGAGACCCAGCCCAGGAGTGAGGGCAGCTGGAGGGAAGGAGATGAAGTCAGGCTGGTGTGCTCTGCCCGTGGCTACCCGGAGCCCAAACTCAGCTGGAGCCAACTGGGGGGCAGTGTAAGGGACCGTCCTCTGCCCGTGGGACCCAGGCGCCCTGGCCCTTGGGGAACTCTGCCCCCTCTCCATCTTCCCCTCTGCCCTCACCCGAGCCCTTGAGCCCACGGCCCGGGGCTCATCCAAGCCTCCACAGCCAGCAGAGCCGGCCCTCGGAAGGCAGGGTTGGGTGAGCAGCACCCTGACCCTGAAGGTGACCAGTGCCCTGAGCAGAGACGGCGTCTCTTGTGAGGCCTCCAACCCCCACGGGAACGCCCGGCACGTGTTCCACTTCGGCTCAGGTGAGGAACTGCAGGGGGCACGGGGGCCTTGCGTGGGGGCAGGCAGAGCGCTGCCATCTGACAGCTCCCCCCCCCCCCGTCCTGTCCCTGCAGTGGCCCCCCAGACTGCCCAGGCCGGAGTGGCTGTCATGGCCGTGGCCGTCAGCGTGGGCCTCCTGCTCCTGGTCGTTGCCGCCTTCTATTGCATGAGACGCAGGGGCCGCCCCGGTTGCTGCCGGCGGGGAGAGAAGGGGGCTCCGTGAGTGGCCTGCATCCTTGGAATTGACTTCTGTAACCGACCCCCAGCCCTGCACCCAACCTCAAGCCCAAACCCAGCCCGTGCGGCCAACCTCAGCTGCCTCCTGTCCTCAACCCCCCACCCAGACCCCAACCCCAACCTGCATCTTATATTCAACCCCAAACCTCAATCCATCCCCAACCCCATTGCCAAATGCAATGCAGTCCATCTCCAACCTCACACCTAATCCATACCACCCCGTCCATGACCATCCCCAAGGCCAAGTGCACTCCCGCCCCATCTCCTCTGCCACCCAGATCTCATCCTCCCCAATCCCAAACCCGGTTTATAGCCAACCTCAAAGCTGTCTGCATCCAACCTCTCCAACCCTGACCATATCTGCCTCCTCAACACCAGACCCCACCACACCCCTAGCCTCACTCTGAACCCCAATGTCTCCCTCAGCTGCATCCCCGGCTCCAAGGCCCTTCATCCTCACCTTGTCCCCATTCCTTTGTTTAAGTTTGTTTATTTTGAGGGAGAGAAAGAGAGAGAGATTGTGAGCAGGGAAAGGGCAGAGAGAGAGAGAGAGAGAGAGAGAGAGAGAGAGAGAGAGAGAATCCCAAGCAGTCTCCATACTGTCAGCACATAGCCTAATACGGGGCTCGATCTCACGGACCGTGGGATCATGACCTGAGCCGAAACCAAGACCTGGGCTCTTCACCGACTGAGCCACCAGGCGCCCCGCCGTGTTCCTGTTCCTAACTCTGATCCCGTCTGCCTCTAACCTCTCCTGAGCCTGGACACATGGCCACCTCCACTCCAAACCGCAGCCACCTCCAAACCCGTCCGCGGAGATGACCCCAACTAAGTCACCATTCCCAACTCCTACTGCATCCTCCCCACCCATCCCTAACCCCAAAGTCTTTCCCATCCCCCACCCCATCCCATTCAGAACAGCCACGTCCTCAGTCCCTCCCTCAGGCATCACAGCCTCCTACATGGCCACCAACATGTTGCCTCCTTTCCCAGGCCACCTGGGGAGCCAGAGCTGAGCCACTCAGGGTCTGAGCGGCCTGAGCAGAAGGGTCTTCTCACAGGAGGTGCCTCTGGAGGACCCAGGCGTGGCAGCGGGGGCTTCGGAGATGAGGTGGATAAGGGCCTGGGCCCCCTGATGGTGGGGGGAGCTGCAGGGTGTGTGGGGTGCAATGGCCTCCGTGGGCACAGGCGGGGGCTGACCTCTCTACCTTGTCCCCAGTGCTGAGCCCAAGGGCCTCCGAGAGGCTGCACTGGACCGACATCAGAGAATCAGCGTCAGAGAACCAGGCCTGCTTGTGCCTCCGACTGCCCCCACCTTCCCACTTCGCAGGGGCCCTCCCTTCCCTTCCTTCCTCTGCAGGGGTGGGAGGGAGGGTGGGGAGGAGGGGACCTTCCTCCAGGGAATGTGACTCTCAGGCCCCAGAATAGCTCCTGGACCCAAGCCCAGGGCCTGGCCCGGGACAGGACAAGGCTCCAAGGCTCCAAGGCTCTGAGGGTCGGCTGGCTAGGGCGATTTTTACCTCCTGCCCCCATTGTTGGTCCCCCACCCCACCTACCACATAGTCTGACACTGGATCTGGGCCCCGCCCCCACCCCAACGCCATCATCTGTGGACACTGGAGTCTGGAATAAATGCTGTCTGTCACATCACACCATGCAGTGGCCAGAGCCTCCTGTGGGGATTGAGAAGAGAAGGGGGCGCAGGTGACACTCCCCATCCCCCTTGCAAGACCTGGGAGACGTCTGATGTCACGGAGAAAGAATAAGAAAGAGAGCTGAGCGTGGAAGAGCGAGGTGCCAAGGGTCTCGAGGGTGCAGCGCCGGCTCGGAGGGTGGGGTGCTCTTTCCCATAAGTAAAATTCTCAGTCTCGCTCCTGGAACCCACGAGGGAATTGAGGCTGGCTGGGAGCTGTGGAGCAGACGGAATCAGGGATGGAGCTGCGCCCTCTGAGAAGGGCATGGTGTCTGCAACTGAGGATTCCCCAGGGAAGCAGGGGTGGCTTGGAGAGGGACCCGCAAAAGGGTTTCCGGGGCAGCAGAGAGAGAGAGCAGAACCAGTGAGGCCAGTTAGAGAGACTTGCTGAGGCAAAGGACAAGCGATTTCAGAGAGGGATGCAAAGACGGGAGGGTGGGGGAGGGGTGGACTGCAGAAGCTCAGAGATAAGAGAGAGAGACAGATGTGGGGAGAGAGAGGCAGAGACTGACGAATAGGGACTAGGAGAGGAGCAGAACTGGGACTCAAAGACAAGGGCAGTCGAGAAAGGAAAGCAAGTGAGGCCGAAAGGAGCAGCTGAGAAGCAGCGGGAGGGTGGTGGGAGGTGGGTATGTGCGACCTTGGCCGAGGGGCCACCTCCCTGAACCCATCAAATGGAGTTCAGTCATACCTGGCAACCACACCTGCGTCTCTGTCCTCAGTGTGCTCATCCACAAAATGGACAACCTAAGGGAGCCTCCTGGTAGGTGACTGATTGCCAAGTTCCCCTGGAACACAAGAGCTCATCAGCCTAATTAAGGTGCCTCGATCCCGCTGTTTATGGAAGCAGCTTAAAATAAATGAGAGAAGCCGGAGAAAAGAGAGGGAGCAGTTACCACACTTAGATCGGGGCGCGCACGATCCAAGGTCCCCACCACCTGAGTTCCGGGGCCCACACAACTCCGGAGTCGTGACCCCCATGGTGTGGCTCTGACGACCACAGGGGAGGGCGAACCAGGGGGCTCTGTGCCCAGAAGGGTGTCAGGGCTGTGTGGGGACAAATGCCCCCAGCCACGACTGGAGCTGTTTGAAAACTCACATGGCAGCCATGGCTTTTACCCACATGGCTTGGGCCCAGGACGCAGGGACCAGCTGGAGCCAGCAGCAGGAAGGGCCTACGGACACCTGGATACGTGGGGCTTACTCGACCCTTCCATCCTCCCCACCTCTATTCAAATCATTCTTATTCAGATATTTTTTCCCTTTAAGTAGGCTCCATGCCCAACTTGGGGCTTGAACTCCACCCTGAGATCAAGAGTCGCAAGTTCTACCAACTGAGCCAGCCAGATGCCCCCTATGTTCAAATTATTCTTGGGGCGCCTGAGTGGCTCAGTCAGTTGAACGGTTGAATGTCCGGCTTCGGCTTAGGTCATGATCTTGCGGTTTGTGGGTTCAAGTCCTGCGTCGGACTCTGTGCTGACAGCTCAGAGCCTAGAGCCTGCTTCAGATTCTGTCTCCATCTCTCTCTGTCCCTCCCCTGCTCGTGCTGTCTCTCTCTGTCTCTCAAAAATAAATTAAAAAACATAAACATTTTTAAAAAATTATCCTTTCTTTTTTATTTTTTTTATTTATTTTTGAGACAGAGAGAGGCAGCACGAGCAGGGGAGGGTCAGAGAGAGAGGGAGACACAGAATCTGAAGCAGGCTCCAGGCTCTGAGCTAGCTGTCAGCACAGAGCCTGATGCGGGGCTCGAACCCACGATCCGTGAGATCATGGCCTGAGCCGAAGCCGGACGCTTAACCGACTGAGCCACCCAGGCGCCCCCAAAAATTATTCTTAATATGTGTACCAAGCCTGTGTGAATTGCTCCCCTTTTTTAGTTTATTTATTTTGAGAGAGAGAGAGCACACAGCGGGGGATGGAGACAGAGAGAGAATCCCAAGCAGGCTCCACAATGTCAGTGCAGAGCCTGATGCAGGGCTTGAACTCGCCAACCATAAGATCGTGACCTGAGCCGAAATCAAGAGTCAGATACTCAACTGACTGAGCCACCCAGCCGCCCCTGTGAGTTGCTTCTTGAAATCCATCCTTTGTTTCATCATCTGTCTGTCTCCTTGTGTGGCTTTCTTGTTTTCTTCTATATGGCAGAAATGAATAGTCTTTAAAAAGAAATATAGCAGAAACGTACAGAGGACCAAAGACTAGTTAGGAGAATTTGATAACCATGGAAAGTGTTTACTTTTATTTTTTTTAATGTTTTTTTAAATTTATTTTTGAGAGACAGAGATAGAGTGAGCATGGGAGGGTCAGAGAGAGAGGGAGACACAGAATCTGAAGCAGGCTCCAGGCTCTGAGCTAGCTGTCAGCACAGAGCCTGACGCGGGGCTCGAACCCATGAACTGTGAAATCATGACCTGAGCTGAAGTTGGACACTTAACCGACTGAGCCACCCAGGCGCCCCTTAATTTTTTGTTTTTACATTTATTTATTTTTGAGAGACAGAGAGAGCAGAGCACAAATGGAGGAGGGGCAGAGACAGGGGGAGACACAGAATCTGAAGCAGGCTCCAGGCTCTGAGCTAGCTGTCAGCACAGAGCCCCAAGCAGGGCTCGAACCCACGAACTGAGAGATCATGACCTGAGCCGAATCTGATGCTCAACTGACTGAGCCCTCCAGGCGCCCCACCATGGCAAGTGTTTATACGAAGCCTGTCACAGAGTACATTTTCAGTACATGTTTATTTTTAGCATCATCATGCAAGGAAAATGGAGGGACAGAGAGAAAAGCAAAATAGGGTCCCTTGGTCCAGGGAAGGGACCAGGTGGAGAGAGATACCACTGTTAGAAGAGACATTGGTCAGGGGGGATCTGGGGAGCTGGAGAGGGGTGAGCAGATGGCTGGGGGAGGGAAGGGAGGGGAGAAAGGCGATCTTTATGCTCAGCACCTGGTCCTTGAGTTAATGAGAGGAGGGTCCTGGCCTGCCTCCCAGGAGGGCATACATTTGCATAAAGGTTCCTCATCTGCATGGCATCCCAGGCAATTTGCATATAGATGGCAGCCTGTGCCCTCAGTCTGACCCTTCTCACCTTGGCCAAGAGTCTGGGAGAAGGGGCAAGAGGGAGCTCCTGCAGGATCTGGGGCTCCAGGAAGTAAAAGCTAAGTTTGTAGTAAACTACCCTTGTTGACAACCTTCTGTGGCTCCCTATTGCTCTCAAGTGGAGGAGCCGCCCTTCACCTGGCATTTAGGACCTAAGATGTTGCCCGTCACGCACAGCCCTCGGTTCTCTCTCTCACTCATGCCCCCACACCCCACCCCGCTGCCTGTGTCTTCATGACTTAGCTATTCCTGGAATGCCCTTCCCCATTTCCCCCCTTGTCATAAATCTTGCCTGTCCTTCAAAGCCTGTCCTTGAAGGATTCTGCAGTTTTCACTCCCACTTTCCTTTCCTGGCAACTTTACAGGAATCTGTGCCTCTTTGGGACTCCTATGGATTTTATTAGTAAGGATATGTTTGGTTGCAATTGACCAAAAAAAAAAAAAGGAAGTTAAAAAATGTGTGTAAATGAAAAGGGAAATTATTCACTCGTATAATCAGGATGATCAAAGGCATAGCTGGATCCAGGGGCTCAAATAGTCTCATCAGAAATCTGTCCTGAGTGCTTGGGTGGCTCAGTCAGTTAAGCATCTGACTCCTTTTTTTTTTTTTTTTTTTTTTTTTTTTAGTTTATGTATTTTGAAAGAGGGAGGGAGAATGGGGAGGGGCAGAGAGAGAGAGAATCCCAAGCTGGCTCTGAGCTCTCAGCAAGGAGCCCAACGTGGGGCTTGATCTCATGAATTGAACCATGAGATCATGACCTGAGCTAAAATCAAGAGTCAGTCACTTAGGGGCGCCTAGGTGGCTCAGTCGGTTGGGTGTCCAACTTCAGCTCAGGGCATGATCTCATGGTTCCTGAGTTCGAGCCCTGCATCTGGCTCTGTGGTGATAGCTCAGTACCTGGAGCCTGCTTCCGATTCTGTGTCTCCCTCTCTCTCTCTGCCCCTCCCCTGCTAATGCTCTGTCTCTGTCTCTCTCAAAAACGAATAAACATTAAGAAAAATGTAAAAAAAAGAGAGAGAGTGTCAGTCACTTAACTGACTGAGCCACTCAGGTGCTCTAAGTCACTGAATCTTGGTGTCTCTGAATCTTGATATCCGCTCAAGTCTTTATTTTTTATTTTTTATTTTTTATGTTTGTATATTTTTGAGAAACAGAGCGTGAGCAGGGGCAGAGAGGGAAGGAGACAGACTCTGAAGCAGGCTCCAGGCTCTAAGCTGTCAGCACAGAGCCTGAGGTGGGGCTTGAACTCACAAACTGGGAGATCATGACCTGAACCGAAGTTGACTGCTTAACCGACTGAGCCACCCAGGTGCCCCATCAACTCAAGTCTTAATCTCAGGGCTCTGAACCCAAACCTTGTGTTGGGGTGTGAAGCCTACTTTTAAAAAATAAATAACAAAACAAGATAAAATAATCAAATAAAAATCTTATCGAAAAAAGTGTGTTTCTTTTTTTTAATTTTTTTTAATGTTTTATTTATTTTTGATACAGAGAGAGACAGAGTATGAGAGGGGGAGGGTCAGAGAGAGAGGGAGACACAGAATCGGAAGCAGGCTCCAGGCTCCCAGCTAGTGGTCAGCACAGAGCCCGACGCGGGGCTCGAACCCACGAACGTGAGATCTGACCTGAGCCGAAGCCGGAGGCTTAACCGACTGAGCCACCCAGGCGCCCCTAAAAAGTGTGTTTCTTTACTATTCATTCAAGAGGAAGTCTCAGGGCAAATTCCCATTGGGTGGGAATGGGCCCCACCCCCACCCCTGAACCAATCCCAGTGGCGGAGGGATCAAATGCACTGCTTGGCCAGGACAGAATCAGGCTCACTCCAAACCGGAAGGACTGAGTGCAGGGGATGCCCTATATAAAACCTTGGTGGTAGGGCAGTAGACAGGCAGGGTGGTAGGGAAGAAGAAAAAGAGGTTACGGGTTGCCAGGCAGGTAAATACTTGGCACCAACTCCAAAGCTCCCATCAGGAAGACTTTGGCCTTGTGCCCGTACCTCCCCGGCGGCTGTGGCTCTTCAGGAAGTGCCATGGGACCTCTCAACACTGAAAGTTGGCTTCTCAGGCATGAGCCCCACCCAGGCATTTGTCAACAAACATGGCAGTGCTCAGCCGTAAGCCTGTCCGCTTCTGCATGTGAGGGGCCATAGAGTCCATCTTCCTTCCCTGGGGCTTCCCTCCTGGGTTCCCAATATGCCCACCAAGAATGGCCAGGAGGGCTGAGCTCACTCACTGAGAGGCCCAGAAAAGAGCAGGTGCGAACCTGGGGACTGCGTGTTTTGTCGAAGGGAGAAAGGCAAGTGGGGAGAGAGGCAAGGATACTACAAAGCAAATTAGTAGCAAAGCCCTCACTCAAAGCCGGAGATCCTGACCCTCTAGTCTGGCCCCAGACTGGGGAGAGGACAAAGAGATCACATTTATTATCCACCTACTTGTCCAGCTGCGCTAATACCAGGCCTGTGCCAAGCCCGAGATACATGCTCTCCGGAGGCCATGTAGGGTAGAGAGGATCAGAGCAGAGACTGCCGGGGTTAAATCCCCTGCTTCTTCCTTTCTTGCTGGGTGGCCCCCGGATTTGCCATTTTGTAACTCTGTTGGGCCAAGTCGCTTTCTTCTCTCTGTGCCTCAGTTTCCTCATCCCCTAGGGTCAAGTGTGGGTTATTTGAGATAAGACTTACAGTGTCCCTGGCACTACATACAGTTATTAATAGTATTAGAAGACTTGAAGACAGGCATTAAGAGTCTCTCCTACTCGAGACCTTGCCCTTGGGGGACGAGAGCTGGGGCGTGTGATGTGGGAAAGGAGGCTAAGTCTAGGGGCTCCTCTTGCTGGGGACAAGGTTTCAAGCATTTGCCCCCAGCAGATCAGCACCCACACCGGAGAGGAACCGGAAAGGAGGGATTTCGGGCGCTCAGTGGCATCCCCTCCCCTCAGTCTCCCGCTTCCCGCCCTCACCCCGACACACTGGGCGGCTTCACCAGCTCCCCCGGTCAGCCCCAGGAATGTGAAGAGGTAGGTGGGGGTGGGGAGGAGCGGGCGCCGCTGGAGAGAGACAAAGGGGCCGAGTCAGAGCGAGAGACACAAAGACGCGAGGAGGCTGGGAAGATAGGAGAAGTGGGACAAGGACAAGGGGAGGGACCGGCGGAATCTGGAGGCCCGACCCTAGCCCAGCCCCGCAGGGCCAGCGGAGCGCGGGGGCCGGTCTGTGCTGCCCCCTGGCGGGAGGCCGCGGTCACGGGCAAGTACGGACCAAACGCCCGAAAAGAGGACAGGGGGGAGGCAGGGAGCGAGAGCCACAGAGAACAGAGGCAGGAACACAGACGTCCAGAGGGACGGAGAAGAGAAACGAGAAGACACATCGAGACACAGAGACAGAGTCAAAGGGATGGAAAGAGACCAAGTGACACAGGAACGGTGATAGAAAGACAAAGAGCAGAAGCACGAGAAACAAAGCGACACCGACACGTGAGGACTCAAGGGACGAAGGAGATCCAAAGACAGTGAGGGACACAAAGCCAGAGACACTGAGAGAGGCACAGAGAAATCTGGAAAGGAATGGCGCAGCGACGCCCAGAGTCCGAGGCAGAGATTAGAAAGACACAGAATAAACAAGACGCACCCAGTTGCGAGACAGATACTAGGTGAGAGGCTAGAACCAGGGAAGTCTCGTCTCGGGCTCGGTGGGGGAGTGGGGGTGGTTTCAGCTTGGGGGCGGGGCTCCAGAGGGGGCGGGCCCAAGAGAACCCACGTGCTTCACGCAGGTGTGACGGCGCTTCAGCTAATGCTGAAGAGGCGGGGATAGAACTTCGCGCGGGGCTGAGACCAGGCGGGACTGAGTTTCTGGGAAGAGGCTGGACCCACTGCCAGTGGAGAGGGTGGGCGGGGCCTTCGTTGGGGCGTGGCTTCAGGGGGCGGAGAACGCTGTAAGCTCCGGAGAGGGCGTGACAGAATCTTAACAAGCCACCCGGAGACGGGGGCGGGGCGCGAGAGGCCTCCTAGGGGGCAAAAGGGGTGGGGCTTGAACGCCAGGGGAGGCGGAGATTAAATTCTGGGGGCGGGGCAACATCGACTCCTGGGGAGACGCAGGTGTAAAATCCTGGGAGGGGGCGGGCGCAGAATACTGGGCGGGGCGGGAGTAAAATCCCGGGGAGGTTCGGCGTGGAATCTCAGAGAGGGAGGGACATCGCGAGCGAGAGGGGCCAGAGCCCAAGGTCGGCTCCGCGGGGGGGGAGGGAAGGGGTGGGTCCTGTGACGTCAGCGAGTCCGAGCTGCCTGGGAGGAGGCTGGGGCCGGGGGCGCCGAGCAGGGAGAGCCCGGCCCCGAGAGCAGAGCCGCGGGAGAAGAGCGGGCGGGAGCCGGCCGGGAGCCGGAGCCCCTCAGGCACTTGCTCGACCGCCCAGCCGATCGGCGCTCACGGAGTGGCCCGCAGGCCCCCGCCCGGGCCCATTCCCACCCCGGGCCCCTCCATGGCCCGGGCCGCAGCCCTCTCGCCGTCGAGATCGTCGCCGACTCTGCCTCTCCTGACGCTGCTGCTGCTGCTGCTGCTCCGGGAAACCGGTGAGAAATCGCAGACGCCCACCCCCCACGCGGACCGAACCCCTTCCCCACCTTCGGAGGAGGGGAAGACTGAGCACTTTCCCGCTCTACCCCCTGTTCACCGAGCCCCGGCCCCACCGACTCCGACCCTTATCTCTCTCCCCCGCCTTCCTAATCCCAACTCTCCATCCTACACCGGACTTCTCGGTTATCCCCTCCCCCTTCCTCGGACACTAACACCAAAAGGGTTAAATCTGAGTCTTCGCGCCCCCCACCCCACCCCGCACCGAGCTGTCAACCCGGATCTGAGGTTCGGTCACCGCTTCCCCGCTCAGGCATGTGGGGAATTTCTCCCCCCGCTCCCCAGCAGGAGGGTCGCGATGAGACAAGACCATCCCCCATTTTCCTTCTCCCAGGGTTGGGCGTTTGAGGCCTTGGGAGAACGGAGGGCAGGGGGCCAGATATCCAGGACCTCCAGAGGGGCCGGGGGCTAAGTTCCGGCGACCTAGGGAAGGGCCTGAGGACTCGGACCCGGGGCTTCAAGGAGCCGAAAGCTCTGACTCTTGGGACCCAGAAAACAAGGGGCTGGGGCCTGGCTCCTGGGCCCCAGACAGAATAGAGCTCGAGGTCCGTCGCTTGAGGCCCAAGTAGAATGAAGGCTAGGGGGTATATGTACTGGGGCCCTGGTCGAACTGGAGGCAGGAAGGGCTCAAACTTGGGTTCCAGATTGTGAGCAGGAGGCTCTGTCTCCTGGGTCCCAGGAAAAACGAGGTGTGGGGAGGGAGGGGAGGCCGAAGAGGCCCTATCTCGTGGGCTTCAGATTTAATTGTAGGCATCGGAATGTCTTCTGAGATCCAGGTATAAATGCGGGCAGAGCACCCGGTTCTTGGCTTCTAGACGTAATCAAGGGCCGGAGGCTCCATCTGGAAGCTGGAGCTCTCTCGGCCGTGTCCCCGGCAGAAAGAGGCCGAGGCCGGCCGGCTGGGACCCTTCCCTTCCCTTGTGCGCCGCCGGCTGGGACGTCCCTGGGGAAGTTTTACCGGTTTCACTTTAGCTGAACCCCGGCGGGGAGGGGCGGGGAGCTCTCCCCGGCTCCCGGTTCCGGACTCCCAGGTTTCGGGACCTTATCAATCCTGGAGTCGCGCCTGCGGAGCCGCCGCGGGGGGTGGGGTGGGGGTAGGGGTGGACGCGAGGAGCCGCCGCCCTAATCCCCCGCCCCTCCCTCTCCTCTGCCCACCGTCTCCCTCCCAGTCCCCTCAACCCCTCTGAGGGAGGGCCTAGCTCTCAGCGGAGGGAGAGGCTGGGACGAAACAGGTGAAGGTCCTGGCCCCGCCCCTCGCAGGTGACCCGGCTGTTTATTCCCAGCTAGAAACTCTGGATACTGGAGTTTCCCAAGGGTTTGCCCAGAAAGTGTAGGCGGGAGCGGAAGCGGGGGAGGGGACATGACATGGTCCACGGGGGAACCCTGAACCCTAGCTACCCCTCTGACCTCATTTTCCCCAGCTTGTCTCTGACTTGTATCGCAAGCCTTTACTCCGAGTTGGGTGCCGCCTCTCCCTTGGTGTCAGGGATAGGGAGATGAGGTCAGGACCTGCCACTTCTTCTGAGGAGAAACGCTCAGAACCCACCTTACCTTGAGCCAGGCTTTGACTTGTCGCGTGATCTCGTGGAGAATTTTAGATCCGCCCTCGAAGACAGGTCCCGTTCCCGTTTCCATTTTGCAGATGCGGTCGCAGAGGCTTAGAAAGGGCAAGCCCCATTCCCAGGGTCCCCAGCCAGTCAGTCCCCAGGAAGCCAGACGGCAGACTTCAGAGTCTTTCTTGGCTCTGTCCTGCCAGGTGCCTCTGAGCCTCCATTTCCTCCTTTGTGAAACAGAGATAGTAATTCCTTCCCTTCAGGGCCATTGGGAGGGTGCAGAGGCCTCTCTGAGCCCATGTGAAAGCTCTTAGCACCTGGAGAAGGAGCCTTCCTCTTTTCGACCCCTTACTTTTGTGCTCCCTCTTTCCTCTCTGCTTCTCTCCCTCTCTACCCCCTTTCCTCTCTCCCTCCGTCTCTTCCTCCTTCCCTCACTTTTTCTCAGCCTCCTTCCCTCTTCGTTTCTCACCTCTCTGCTTCTCTGGCTCTCTCATCTCTCACAGAGCTCTTTCTGTCTTTCCCTTCCGTCCATGTCTCTTGATCTGTCTCTAGCTCCTCAGCCTCCCTCCACCTGGCCCCTTGCTGGGCTGCCTCCTTCCCAGTTCTCCCTCGCCTTCACCCCTCATGCCAGTCAGCCAGGCAGCCCCACAGTAGAGGAGGGGGATGGGAGGTGAGGAACGGAGGTCCTGCTGTCTCCTCTCGTTAGCGAAGGGGGACTGGGCAGCGAGGGGGGGGTCCGCTCACATGCTAGGAGAGGAGAGCAGGGAACGGATACCCAAAGAGGGATGGAGACGGAAGCCAGGGCTGGGCAGAAGGCAACGGGGAATGCGGCAGGAGCAAATTTAGGGACGACAGGGTCAGAGACAAACACTTAGAATGGAGCCCAGAGATGGAGAGGACGAAATGCAGCCCCATGGTGGGGGGGGGGGGGGGGGGGGGGGGGGGGGGGGGGGGGGGGGGGGGGGGGGGGGGGGGGGGGGGGGGGGGGGGGGGGGGGGGACAGAAAGATGGTGAAGTGGGGCTAGAAGGGCAGAGGAGGGAGAGGGAGCTGGACAGAAACACCAGGATAAAGGCAGGAACAGCCTAAGGAGAGAGACTTAGAGCCTTGGTGACGGACTGGGCGCCCAGAAGCCCCCAGCCCTCAGTGACAGAGATGCCAGGACCCCCGGGGGTCAGGGCACAGACCAGTCTCAATAACAGCAGTATGTGGGGGGGGGGCACAGGAAGTGGTGGACAGAGAAAGGACAGGGAGTTAGGCACACTGGCCAGCTCCCCCGCCCCACCAGGGACGCTGTTACATTTTTAATGTCGCAGCCATGCTGAGAAATGGAGCAGGAGGGGGAGGAGAAGAGAGACCCAGCAAGGGGGCCCAGGCGTAGAGAAGGGTATCAGAGATGTGGAGAGACAGGCGGAGATGGGGAGACCCAGGAGGCAAGGAGGTCCCAGGGTCAGAGATATAGAGATACCATGAGAGATAGACACCAGAAATCCTGAGAGTTTAGAGACACGCCAGGAGTCCATGCAGGGAGCCGAAGTCCAGAGAGTAGGAGACCCACACCCAGAAAGACCAGGCTCTCGGATGTCAGCCATAGAGGAAAGAGAACATGAGAACAGCTAAGGAGGTGGGCCATCTTCTTGGGCCAGTGAAAATGTTCCGAGATGGAGATGGACCATCGGTCAGGAGGGGGCACAAATCGATAAATATGCTAATGCCACCGAACTGTGCACTCAGAATGAGCGGGTTGGATGGTATGGGAATTGTAACTCTATAAAGCCGTTCGAGGGGCGCCTGGGTGGCTCCGTCAGTTAAGCACTTGGCTCTTGATTTCGGCTCAGGTCATGCTTTCCCAGTTCATGGGATCAAGCCCTGTGTTAGGCTCTGTGCTCACCGTGAGGATCGTCCTTGGGATTCTCTCTTTCTCTCTCTCTCTCTACCCCTCCCCTGCTCATGCGTGCGCTGTCACTGACTCTCTTTCTCTGAAAATAAATAAATCAACTTAAAAAAACATAAAGCTGTTAGAGAATATGACACAGACACAGAAAGCAGAGACTCTGAGAGAGACAGAGGCAGAAAGCAGACACCCTGGGGGTTGAAGACACAGGGACAGACTCAGGGCCCAGGAACCAGATGCAGAGAGAGGTCAAGGTAAAGGACCTGCCCGGGTGGGGGCGGGGAGCTCAGAGTCTCTGGGATGGAAATGCTTTGGGGTACAGGTAGACTGGGCAGAGCGGTAAGTGAGAGCCTCCGTATGAGGGGCTCAGCCAGGGAGGGCAGTCCTAGAGATTCAGCCCCCGACACATCAGACCCCAGAGTGGGGAACCTTCAGGATGGTCAGGCTGCAGAAAGGCAGGCAAGTCTCCGCCTGGAGAGGGAGGGATAACCACCATCTGAGACATGATTGGGGGAGACAGGGAGGCAGGTGCAGAAAGCCAGCCCCATCTCCAGGCGGTCAGCCCCGTCTCCAGGCGGCTGCTGCTCCTCCTCGCCTCCCCCCAGCCCAGCCCGGCTCCCGGATGTCCGCTGCGGGGGTGGGCACTGTGATTAATGCAGTTAATTAATTAGCAAGGTGGCTGAGGCCAGCGCTCCTAGCACGCTGGCCTTCCAGGGCCTGCTTCAGTCCTGCCGCACCCTACATGGCAGGTCACAGTGTTTACGCGTCTGGAGGGGGGATGAGCCAAGCCCTGAGGATCCAGCAGGAGCCCAGGAGTCAGGGCCCCCTGCCCCCTACTTTTCCCAGGTGCTGTAAGTCACCATGCACCTTCCTCCCTGCCTTGATCTTCGGTCCCCAGGCTGTGTGTCTCTGTCCCTCACAATTTTCTCCTGGGCTCATGCAATGCCCTGGGCAATCCCATCCCCCCACCATCCCCCAGAAAACCCACAGGCCCAGTCCACAGAGACAGGAAACGTGTCTGGGGACCCAGCTGACACCTCATGAAGCTGTCACCGGCCTGCCTTGCCGAGGAAAGCTCAGGGAGGCCCGTGTTCCCATGGCCAGACTCTCCCCCACTTGGTGCCAGCCACATCCCAGCCAAAGTCAGGGCACAGGCACCCACCCAACAGTGCGCTGGGTCCTAATTTTAGGCCAGCCACCCTCCTGGCTTCTGTTCCCCAGCCTCCATCTAAAACGCCAACCCCCTGTGCCCCTGCCTCTCATAGCCTGTGGGCCTCACGTCCTGGCCACTCCCTTCTGAACTTGCCACCAGTGTGGTTGAGCCTTCTTCCTCATAGCACCAAGCCCCAAGCCCTGTGTCCTGGGAGAGCTCTTCCAGAAGGCACAGACCTAACCCTGTTCCTCCCCCTGGGTGAAAGAGAGAAAGAGACAGACAGACAGAGAATCCCAAGCAGGCTCTGTGTGGAGCCCGATGTGGGGCTCAAACCCGCAAACCATGAGATCACGACCAGAGTTGAATCCAAGAGTCAGCTACTTAGCCCACGGAGCCACCAGGCGCCCCCAAAAGCCCAGACTCTTCCTGGAGCTCCGCCTGTGTGATCTGGTCCATGGCCAATCTCCAGCTTCACCTCGTTCATTGATTTATCACCTTTACGGAACTCTTACCGTGTGCCAGGCACTGTTCCAGGCTCTAGAGCTACATTAGCCAACAAAGACCTCCTGCCCTTGGGCACTGATGTTCTGGGGGGCAGGGGAGATCCATCAGGTGCTTTGAGGAAAAGGAAGCGGGCTCAGGGGAGCTTTTGTTACTACGGTTAGGGTGGTCAGGGCGTGCCTAGCTGAGCAAAGGCCTGAGGGACGTAAGGGAGGGAGCCATTGGGTCATGTGGGGTGGAAGCATTTCAGGATGAGGGAACCAGTGCAAAGGCCCTGAGGTGGTCTGAGGAAGAGCGGGGAGGCCCGTGTGGTCAGAGCAAGGTGAGCCAAGGAAAGAGGGTGGGGGATGAGGCCATAAAGGGGGTGAGCATAGATCGTGCGGGTCGTCGCGGGTCGTCGTTGTGGGGGTTTCTTAAAATTCTGAGTGAGGAGAGCCACCCGAGGGCTCTGAGCCTGGAGGAGGGACCTTTAGGCCGCACTTGGGGACAGACCATGAGGGGCCACAGCAAGCCCCGTGGGCAGGTACAGGCAGGTTAGACCAGAGGAGGCACTGCCGAGCTCAGACATGGTCTACTGGTGGGTTTATCTTGCAGGCGGAGCCGACCGGGTTTCCTGATTACCTGTGTCGGGGTGGAGGGAGGATGAGGGGTGACGTTTAGGTGGAAACACCTAAAACATGGACCCTTAACCCCACAGGGGCGTTCATTCGTTCAGAAGTAGACACAGAACGGGGCGGGGTGGGGGACTTCCAGAGGCACCTGGGTGGCTCAGTCGGTGAAGCATCCAACTCTTGGTCTTGGCTCAGGTTACAATCTCAAGGTTCATCAGTTCGAGCCCCACACTGGGCTCTGTGCTGACAGCGTAGAGCCTGCTTGGGATTCTCTGTCTCCTTCTTTCTCTTCTCTCTTTCAAAATAAGTAAACATTAAAAAAAAAAAAAAAGAATGGGGAACTTCAAGCCATGGGATTTATTTTTAATTTTTTAATGTTTTTTATTTATTTTTGAGAGACAGAAAGAGACAGCATGAGCAGGGGAGGGTCAGAGAGAGAGGGAGATACAGAATCTGAAACAGGCTCCAGGCTCTGAGCTGTCAGCACAGAGCCCAATGTGGGGCTTGAACCCACGAACCGTGAGATCATGACCTGAGCCAAAGCCGGACGCTTAACCGACTGAGCCACTCAGGTGCCCCAAGCCATGGGATTTTAGAACCTCATTCATTCAGAGAATATTGAGTGGGAAATGGGGGTGCAGAGGGAGGCGCGTGTGGCCCTCTGGGGCAGAGTGTTGGGGATCAAAAACTCATCTGGGGAGCCTGCCCCACAAGAAGCTAAGAGTGGTTTTTTAAACCTCTGAATTGGGGCGCCTGGGTGGCTCAGTCGGTTAAGCCTCCGACTTCGGCTCAGGTCAGATCTCATGTTCGTGGGTTCGAGCCCCGCATCAGGCTCTGTGCTGACAGCTAGCTCAGAGCCTGGAGCCTGCTTCCAGTTCTGTGTCTCCTCTCTCTGCCCCTCCCCCTCTATGCTTTGTCTCTCTCTGTATCGAAAATAAATAAAACATTTAAAACCTCTGAATTGGACAGTGTCAAGACACCACCCTAGACACAGGAGGGCAGCCTTCCTGACTCACAGAAGGGTCCCAGGGACCCAAAGATGGGGGCGAGGGGGGGGGGGGAAACTCCATGAGTCTGAGCTCAGCTTCCCTTGAAAAGGAATGCGGTCTCCTTCAGGAAGGAGACCTCAAATGGGTCAGGCCTCGGCTGTAGGTTCTTACGCCCCCACCTCACCCCCTTCAGTCTTCTGGGCATCCTTGACAATGACTCTCGGGGCAACATGTATCTCCCCGCCACGCTGTCCACTCTCGGAGGACAAGCGCCTGACTTCTTCCTGTCCCTTCTGAGCCACCCGCACCCCATACAGAGCCGGATACTGAGCTGTATTTATTGAGCACTTACCGCGTGCCAGGCCTCGGTGTCAGCTCCGGGGTACTGCAGGGATCGAGGGAGACATCCCATCTGCTGGGGCCTCTAGCACCCAGGACCCGTTTGAGTTACTGTCGCCTGGACTTGCACGGCCAGTCCCTCCTGGCCCCCCACCACCCAGTCCCTTTAAGATCTAAGTCTCCCTCAGGGAGCCAGCCCCCAGCCCCACACCCAGGCTCCATCTGAACCTCTGGGTGTGGGGCTGGGGGACCATGGTCAGGACTTTGTGCTGTCTGGTGAGGCATTTCTGGGCCAGCTCCACCTGCCCCTCGGCTCAAGCCTAGTCATTCTCCAGCTGAGGAACACTCCATAGCTCCCACTTGCCTCCAAGGGTAAAACCTGACTCCTTGCCCCCCGCCCCGACTTTGCTCTCTCCAGAGCTCAGGAGGGGAGGGCCAGATGATTGCCAAGAGAGGGGCAGGCCCTTGGGACACCCTTGTCCTACATTCAGTGCCTTTGGAGGCCGGGTGGGTGAAGGGTCTTGGCACCGGAAGGAAGGGGCAGCCTTTCCTCAGCTCTACGCAGTTGGTGACCCCCAGGAACCCCATATCCTGATTTGGGTCTGGATTTTGAGATTTAATCTCCAGACCCTTCTGTGGGTCAGTAGATGGTTGAGTGCGGGTTCGTAGTTGAAACAGTGCTGTGTGGGCCAAGACTGAATACAAGCAAAGCCCGGATTTGGCCTGCGGCCTCAGTTTCACTTTGGACTCACCCACATGGGGCCCTGCAAAGGCCTTACGGCAGAAAGTCCGCAGAAAGTCGTTTCATGGGATTGTCACAAGCGACCCTGCTTGAACATCCCCACTTTACAGATGGAAGAATTTAGGCTCAGAAATGAGGTCACCCCCCCTGGAAAGGGACCGAGCCAGCAGGACGCCCGTGGAAGCCTGCTCAGGGATCCCGCAATCTTGACATTCTATAGTGTGGCCTGTCCAAAGGGGAGGAGGCCCCCTTCCCAAAATGTCACTCTTGGGTTATTTTGGTAAATATGTGGGGATTCCATGAGATGGTAGGGTTGGTTTTTTTTTTTAAGTTTTTTTTTAATCTTTTT
Organism: Suricata suricatta; assembly: GCF_006229205.1. Lineage (NCBI taxonomy): Eukaryota > Metazoa > Chordata > Mammalia > Carnivora > Herpestidae > Suricata > Suricata suricatta. The sequence continues at coordinate 48,306,612 of NC_043715.1, forward strand.
TTCATGTTTATTTATTTTTGAGAGGAAGAGAGAGTGTGAGTGGGAGAGGGGCAGAGAGAGAGAGGGAGACCCAGAATCCGAAGCAGAATCCAGGCTCTGAGCTGTCAGCACAGAGCCCGACACGAAGCTCGAACTCATGGACCTCGAGACCACGACGTGAGCAGAAGTCAGATGCTTAGCCGACTGAGCCACACAAGTGCCCCTTAAATATTTTTTTCAGTGTATTTATTTATTCTAAGAGAGAGAGAGAGAGAGCAAGTGGGGGAAGAGCAGAGAGAGAGAATCTCCATCAGGTTTTATACCATTAGTGCAGAGCCTGATGCGGGGATTGAACTCACAAACCCTGAGATCATGACCTGAGCCAAAGTTGGACACTTAAGCAACTGAGCCACTCAGGTGCCCCGAGATGATAGGTCTGTTACACAGTAGTCTGGACTGTTGGCTTCTTTTCCAAGTCTCTGGGACCGGCCCCCGCTGGTGCCTTTACCTTCCACAGGGACCCTCTCATTAGGGTCTCATGTTAATGGCCCCTGGGTTCCTGTATGAGGCCAGTGGCTGCACATGCTCCCCACCCCCATCTTGGTCAAAGACAGCTGGGCAGGCTTTGCCCCTTGAGACATGGCATGTGCCCTTGGCCTTGCCTCAAGGCTGAGTGTCAAGGGCCACTCATAATTATACTTACCTGGCTGTGTTTATTTAACAAGCGCTGATCTGTTTCCTGTGGCCCTGTACTAAGTGCTCCACAAATATTCTTTAATCTTTATAACAACCCCTGGGGGGCGGAGCCCTGTGATTATCCTCATTTTGCAACTGAGACGTTAAATGACTTGCCTGAAGTCACACAGCCAGCACGCGGCAGCGCCAGGATGCAGACCCAGGTAGTCTGTACCTACAGTCACCGTGCACTGCAGAACAACATCCTTCTTTATTCTGGTTCTTATTAAAAGTGAGAAAACAAAAACAAACAAACAAGCAAACAAAAAAAAAGCGAGAAAACAAAAGACAAGAAAGAATAGGCATTCATTCAAAAACCCATTTGCCAATATCGACGGCAGTTCTATTCACAATCAACAAAACAGGGAAACAACCTGAGTGTCAGTCAAGTGATGAGCACGTAAGTGACACATGCTGCAGCCACAAGATGGCATAGTATTCGGCTGTGAAAAAGCAAAACGCGACATGCGCGGTGCGACAAAACTTGAAAACGTGATGCTAAGAGAAGGAAGCCAGTCACAGCGCCACCTAGTGTATGATTCTATTTATGTGAACCAGTCCTCGGCCACAGACCTGCGGAGACCAAGTAGATGAATGAGTGGTAACCAGATGCTGAGAGAAGGGGGGATGGGGAGTGACTGCCAGTGGGTATGGAGTTTCTTTGGGGAAATTATAAAAATGCCCTAAAATTGATCGTAGTAACAGATACTATATGTAACAAGTTTTGTGAATATGCCGTATATTGTGGGAATTGTATCTCAATAAATTTGTTTAAAAAAAAGTGGGTCACCTGGGTGGCTCAATCAGTTGGGTGTCCGACTTTAGCTCAGGTCATGATCTCATGGGTTCATGGGTTCAAGCCCCACATCAGGTTCTGTGCTGCTGATGCAGAGCCTGGTTGGGATTCTCCATCTCCTCTCTCTCTGCCCTTCCCCCATTTGTGCTTTCTCTCTCTCTCTCAAAATAAATAAACTTACCCAAAAAAAAGAGAAAAGGCCAAAAGGGCTATAGGTTTTCTAGAAAGGTGTAAGTACAGTCCTGTGGAGGAAAAAAAAAATGAAAGCTGTCCTCACATTTAAAAAGAATTTTTTTAATGTTTATTTTTTTAACGTTTATTTTTGAGGGAGAGACAGAGCATGAGCGGGAGAGGGGCCACTCAGGTGCCCCTGCCCTCACATTTTAAATATTTGAGATTTTATGTCGTGAGAGAGGGCACCTGGGGGGCTCAGTTGGTTGAGCATCCGACTTCAGCTCTGGGCATGATCTCACGGTTCACGAGTTCAAGTCCTGTGTCCCGCTCCGTGCTGACAGCTCAGAGCCTGGAGCCTGCTTGGGATTCTGGGTCTCCCTCTGTTTCTCTGCCCCTCCCCCACTCGTGCTCTGTCTTTTATTATGTTGTGAGAGACTTTTTTTTCTGTAATTGATTTATCACGGGGGTATGGAAGGGGGGATGTAGATTCTGGTTTTCTCCAAACATTTTATACTGGAAATTTTCAAACCTACGGGTAGGTAGAAGTTGCAAAACAGCTTGGGAGGCCCCTCCCCCTCTCTGGCCAGACGTGACAGAAGGCTGTATCTTGCTACATTGTCTTCACTGCTTTTTGTGTTTTGTTTTCCGGGAACCATTTGAGAGTATGTTGGAGACATGACATTTCAGCCCTGCATCTTCAGAGACAAAGGAGTGCTGCTGACCCACAGTGCGATCACTGCACTTAAGAACATGAGTGTTAAAAAAAAATAAAATAAAATAAAATAAAAAGAACATGAGTGTTAATTCCCGGGCGCCTGGGTGGCTCAGTCGCTTAAGCATCCACCTCTTGATTTCAGCTCGGGTCATGATCTCACCGAGTGTGAGTTTGGAGCCCTTGTGTCCTGGAAGGTCAGCCCAGAGCCTGCTTGGGATTCTCTCTCCCTCGCTGCCCCTCCCCGGCACTCAGGCGATCTCTCTCAAAATAAACAAACCGGCTTTAAAGGAATATTAACAATAATTATATACATGCTAGCATATCATCTAGTCCAGGCTCCCATATCCCCAGTTTTTCTTCTAAACATATTCTCTGGATGAATCGGGAATCGGGACCTGATCCTGCGTTGCCTCTGGGGCTACGTGTCCCAGTGGGGCTCCTCAGGGACAGCCCTGCCTGGCCCGCAGGGGTCTGGCTCCTTCCCCCACCCACCTCTTTCTCTCCCTCTCTCTCTCTCTCTCTCTCTCTCTCTCTCTCTCTCTCTCTCTCCTCTCCAGGAGCCCAGGATGTGCAAGTTCGAGTGCCGCCCGAGGTGCGGGGCGACCTGGGGGGGACCGTGCAGCTCCCATGTCTCCTGCTCCCATCGGGACCGGAGGTCCGAGTCTCACAGGTGACGTGGCTGCACGTGGACGCCACCGGCGCCAGCAGGAGCGTGGCCGCCTTCCACCCTGCCTATGGGCCCAGCTTCCGCGACTCCAAGTCTGGCGAAGAGCGGCTGTCCTTCGTCACCGCCGGGCCGAGCGCGGGGGCCAGGCAGGGCACCGAGAAGGAGCTACACGATGCCACGCTGGCCCTCCGGGGGCTGACGGTGGAGGACGAGGGCAACTACACCTGCGAGTTTGCCACCTTCCCCAGTGGCACCAGTCGGGGGGTGACTCGGCTCCGGGCCATAGGTGAGAGGGGCCGGGCGGGAGAGCCCTTGCGCAGATCTGTCGCTGTCCCCGCGTCAGCTGTCATGTGACTTCCTCCGGGGTCTTCAGTCAGGTGGAAATCTCCATGAGGCGCCTGCCGTGGGCCAGGCTCTGTTCTAGAAGTTGAGGAGACACCAGAGGCCGCAAGGCATTCGCCAGATGTATACTGAGCACCTACTATGTGCCGGGCACTGTTCTAGGCTCTAGCAGCAAAGCAGTACGACAGAGCTTCCTGGCCTCCTGGGGCTTCAGCCCCAAAGGGTTTGAGACACCCACCCAGTACCATTCCTGGGTAAAGTCTTTCATTTCAGAGGCGCCTGAAACCCCAGTTTTGCATAATTCAAACCACAGATCTCCACTGTGCCTCCCCTCGCAGAGGTCTGTTCGAGAGGCAGACGCAGCGAAGCACCTGCCTCACACCAGGCGCCTCTCCTGGGGCAGGTGCACAGACCAGACCTCTGCTTTCTCGGAGGGGCAGGTGACCTGAGTGGCCCCAGAAGGAGAGTCAGATGTCAGGGAAGTTCCCTTGAGCGAGTGAGCCTGGGATCTGCAGGAGGAGGGGGAGCGAGCCCAAGGGAAGGGAGACCAGAGCATCGCGGGCTCCGCCACGGGTGGGGCGGCGGGGGCGGGTGCCCGGGGTGGTCAGGGGGCAGATAGCAGGGTGACTGGGGAGGATGTGAGGAGGGCCCATCGGAGGCTCTGGCAGTCCAGGAAAAGGAGAGGAGAGCCGTTCCACATGGATGAGCTCAGGAGAATGCCAGAGATTTCTCCAGGCCGACCGGGGAGCGGAGGCCAAACTGGGGACAGTCTGGCTTTAGCTCCAGGTCGGTTACTCCTCATGGAGGTGTTCTTGTTTTCCCTCCTCGTCGCTTTCCATGTGTTCCAGGAAGACAGATGAAAAGGGGCAGAACATTTCTAACTTTGGGAATCGCCGTAACCTTTAGCCCACTTCTGGCCCCACCATTTATGGGGGATTTCAGGAAGGAAGTAGAAGGCCTTTGGAGCTGGACCTTTGAAAGACATTATTCTGCTTTGGCTTAAAAAAAAAAAAAAAAAATCTCAGCCCCTTCCAGGCATTGGGACAGTGTCTCTGCTTTTTTAGCAGAGCAGGACAGATAGCACTGTCACAGAACACGGCATAACTAGTGCCTTACGCAGAAATGCATTTAATCTCCACAAGAGTCCTACGGGGTGGGAGTTTTTTTAAATTAATTTTGGTTTTAAGTTTATTTGTTTTGTTTTCTTTTTTAATGTTTATTCTTTGAGAGAGAGGGAGAGAGCGAGAGAACGAGTAGGGGAGGAGCAGAGAGAGAGGGAGACACCGAATCCGAAGCAGGCTCCAGGCTCTGAGCTGTCAGCACAGAGCCCGATATGGGGCTCGAACTTGCGAACTGTGAGATCATGACCTTTGTTGTAGTCGGACTCTTAAACGACTGAGCCACAAAGGCCGCCAGAGTTCATTTATTTATTTATTTTTCTTTCTTTTTTATGTTTGTTTATTATTGAGACAGAAACAGAGTTTATTTATTTTGAGAGAGAGTGAACAGGGGAGGGGCAGAGAGAGGGAGAGTCCCAAGCAGACTCCATGCTGACAGCATGGAGCCTGATGTGGGGCTCAAACTCATGAACCATGAGATCATGACCTGAGCTGAAATCCAGAGTCAGACACCTACCTGACCCAGCCATGCAGGCGCCCTGGGCATTTTTTTTTTTTTTTAGATTATTTATTTGTTTATTTTGAAAGAGAGAGTAGGAGAGAGGCAGAGAGAGATAGAGAGAGAGAGAGAGAGAATCCCAAGCAGGCTCCACACTGTCAGCCCACAGAACCCGAAGTGGGACTCAATCCCACACCGTGAGATCATTTCCGGAACCAAACTCCAGAATTGGGCATTCAACCAACTGAGCCATCCAGGCAGGTACCCTGGGGTGGGAATGTTTATTATCTCAACTTTACAAAAGAGGAAACTGAGGCACAGAGCTGAGAAATGACCCCAAAGCCATGCAGCTGCCGACCGGAAGAACTGGGATTGGAGCCCAGGCAGTTGGGGCTTAACGGCTCAGCTCCACCATGGAGGTGTTTGTTGAATGACTGCCTGTGAAGAGTGACGTAACCCCTCTGTTCTCTCCCCAGCACAGCCGCAGAACCATGCTGACACGCAGGAGGTCACCCTCAGCCTGGAAGCTGTGCCTGTGGCCCGCTGTGTCTCCGAGGGGGGCCGGCCACCCGCCCGAATCTCCTGGTTCTCGCCCCTGGACGGGGAGGCCAAAGAGAGCCAGATGTCCGGGCCTGTGCCCGGCACGTTCACTGTCACCAGCCGCTTCATCTTGGTGCCCCTGAGCCAAGCAGATGGTGTCAAGGTCACCTGCAAAGTGGAGCACGAGAGCTTTCAGGAGCCCATCTTGCTGCCCATTACCCTCTCTGTGCGCTGTGAGTGTGTCAGGATGTGACCACGCCCCCTATTTCTACACTGGCCTCTCTAGGACATAGTCTTCACTGTCTTTTCACTATCGCTGAGGGCTGTCTACAGGAGCCCTCCAGGCCAGATTCTGCACTGCCTTCCTGCCCGTTGTCTATACTGGCTCCCCTGGGCAACTTCTTTTTTTTTTTTTTTTAATTTTTTTAATGTTTTATTTATTTTTGATACAGAGAGAGAGAGCATGAGACGGGGAGGGGCAGAGGGAGAGGGAGACACAGAATCGGAAGCAGGCTCCAGGCTCTGAGCGTATCAGCACAGAGCCGGATGCAGGGCTCGAACCCACGAACGTGAGATCATGACCTGAGCCGAAGTCGTAGACTTAACTGACTGAGCCACCCAGGCGCCCCTTCCCTGGGCAACTTCTACACCCTGCATCCTCACTGTCTACACTGGCTCACTGGCGTCTCTAGGCTTTCTCCTTGCTGCTACCATCAGTGGTAGGCAAGGTTGGCAGGGGTCAGGGTTATTTTTTTAATTTTTTAAATATTTTTATTTTATTTTTGAGAGAGAGAGAGAGAGAGAGAGAGAGCGCGAGCGAGCAATGGGGGAGGGGCAGAGAGAGGGAGACACAGAATCTGAAGCAGGATCCAGGCTCTGAGCCATCAGCACAGAGCCCGATACAGGGCTCAAACCCACGAACTGTGAGATCGTGACATGAGCCGAAGTTGGATGCTCAACCGACTGAGCCCCCCAGGCGTACCTGCAGGGACCAGTTCTACACATTTCTTCCCAATCCCACATCCAGCAAAGTCCCACTGATAGATTGAAATCGACCACTGGGGGCGGTATTTACACCAAGGAAATTGGCAAATTTCTGCAAATCAGGCCTATTCTTTTTTTTTCTTCCATCCCCCTTTTCAGAAAGCCAGTTCACCAGCCCCCAACCTGCCCCCAACAGTGTCCTTTTTGGTTCCTGTGGGCCCCCGTTGACACTTTTCCTTTACTGTTTATATCCACCACTATGAGTCTATACCAACCAGCCCAACATTGTCTACACACACTACCACCACTACCACCACCCCCATTCACACCTTCTAAACTGACTCTCCTGGGGTCTCTACACCAACTTCTACCTGCCCTTTCCCGCCATCCAGTATAATTCACATTGGCCCCTCTAGGCCCCGTCCACACTGTCCCTTCCAGTATGTTCTGTGCTAGCTCTTCCAAAAAGAGCTACACCTACACTGACACCCCAATATCACCCAGAGCAGCCCCCTCGCACTCTTCCCTGGGCCCCGAAGAGTCACTTAGGCTGCTCTTCTAGGCTCTGTCCAAACACAGCCCAACTTGGCATCTTCTGCACTGGCTCCCCCCGCAGTGCCTTTGGTTAAGCCAATTCCTGTATCTGTTCCAGGCGTGGTGGGCAGAACCCAGCCCTCAGACGCTGCCCGCACGGAACAATACCTTCCTCAGAAGATCCACGGGGCACCCGGGGCACCGGGGGCGCTGGCCTCGGCAGACCTCACCCAAACTGATCTGCCCCAGTTTCTATGGGCCCTTGTTGCCAACCCACCTCATTTCTTTCGGATTCCCATCTGTCTGCTCACGTATCAGCTCTTTTGGGACTCTGCCCGTCTCTGAGCCAAGTCCCCCCATTTCCTCCAGACCCCCCCGAGGTCTCCATCTCCGGCTATGACGACAACTGGTACCTCGGCCGCAGAGACGCCTCCCTGAACTGTGATGTCCGCAGCAAGCCGGAGCCCACGGGCTACGACTGGAGCACGTGAGTCCTGGGGGGGCCTGGACCCCTGGGTCTGAGGGGGGAGGGGCTGGGGGCCTGGGCCCTGGGTCTGAGGGAGGAGGGGCTGGGGGTCTG
>NC_043715.1:48314374-48335751 GCF_006229205.1 Suricata suricatta
GGGTCTGAGGGAGGAGGGGCTGGGGGCCCGGACCCCTGGGTCTGAGGGAGGAGGGGCTAGGAGTCTGGACTCCTGGGTCTGAGGGAGGAGGGGCTGGGGGCCTGGACCCCTGGGTCTGAGGGAGGAGGGGCTGGGGCAGGACTCCTGGATCTGAGGGAGGAGCATCAGGGATCTAACCCCATGAGTCCTCCAGGAGAGGGCTGGCAGTGTAGGGTCTTCGGCATTAAGTTTTATGTCCCTGGAGCTTGGCTTTTGAAGGCTGCATCATCAGGGACCAGGTCTGTGCCCCCCTATGGACCCTGATGTCCCCCTCTGGCGCCCCCCCCCACCTTCCAGGACCACAGGTGTCTTCCCCGCTTCCGCAGTCGCCCAGGGCCCCCAGCTCATCATCCATTCGGTGGACAAACTAGTCAACACCACGTTCATCTGCACCGTCACCAACGCTGTGGGCACGGGTCATGCTGAGCAGGTGGTCCTCGTCCGAGGTGAGCGGGTCTGGGAGGTGGCGTGTGAGGATCGGGTCGGCTCCCCGTGTGTTCCTCGCCCCTGGGTTCCGGGACTGCGTTGCGGGGAGGCTGTGCCGCCGGCCTGGGGAGGGGTGCAGACCCGGCTCGCCCAGGAGAAAGGAGAGTGGAGACGCTTCTCTCTCTCCCCCCCGGGGGGGGGGATCTGGATCAGGATGGTAGGGCAGGCACTGGTGGGAGAAACCGGAGGGTCAGGCCTCTGCTAGGGGCTTTCCTGAAACTAGGGGCCTGGAAAGGGTCTTCAGGAAGAGACCCGGGGACATTGCCCTGGGCGCCAGTTGGGGAGACACATGTCAGATGGCTGGACAAACAGAAACATGCTCAGACACTGATTTATTACAGTGAGTGCTGGTCAAGTGACATTAAGAACTCAGTTTTTTTTTAAGTTTTTATTCTTTTTTTTTTAATTTTTAAATGTTTATTTATTTTTGAGGAAGAAAGAGACGGAGCATGAGGGGAGTGGGGCAGAGAGAGAGGGAGACACAGAACCTGAAGCAGCTCCAGGCTCTGAGCTGGTGGTCAGCACAGAGCCCGACGCCAGGCTTAAACCCACGAAATGTGGGATCATGACCTGAGCTGAAGTCAGACACTTAACCAACTAAGCCACCCGGGCACCCCAGGAAATCAGCTTCAGTGTGTGTTGGAATATTTGTGTTTCTAGTAGGCGCATTTTGGAAACGGCAGCTGATGTGTCTGTGGGTCAAACGTTCTCTGAGTCTCCCTGATAGTGAACTCAAACTTAGTTGGGCCCCGAGACAGGAGAGGAAAAGAACAAAGCCAGGCTCGGCCTGTGGCACAGGGTGACAGAAGTGGTGTCGAAGTCACAACTGCGGACCCACACACCTTAGCGGGAGGCAGGGACTGCGTCTTGAGACACAGACGTGTGAGCCCCAGGGCTGAGAACGGAGCTGGCAGCTAGCAGGCCCCGCGTCCACAGAGACGTCCTCTGTGCTCGGAGGTGGCGTTGTAATCAAAACAGAAACTCTGCTTTGCTGTCACCCAGACACCCCCCCCCCACAAGAGAACGGGGCTGCACAATGAACAAAGCCATGTGACACGTGACACCAGGCGAGACCCACCGAGATGCCATGTGTACCTGGGGGAAAAAAAGTGCTAGGAAACACCCTCCCAGCTTGACTCCCTACACGCAACACAGCGACTGAAGACAAATGCTCAATGGCGGGAGGACAGACACACCCACACCTAGAGACAGGCAGACAGACGCCACAGCTGGAGACGACGGAAACAGATCCCTTACAAAGACATAATCTTACCCCCCCACACACACACCCCTAGAGAAACAAATGGAAACAGACCCCTCTCCGGAATTCCCTTCCCCAGGAGATAACGACATGCCTCGTCAGAATCAGGGTCACGGCCAACACACCCAGGGAGACCGGTGGCCTGCCCTCAGCAAGGCTGACACGCGCATATGCACGCACACACACCCCCCCGGAGGGAGACCCGATCACGCACACGTGCCCGCAGCAGGGAGCACCCTGGACAGCAGCAGTCTGCATGTGAAGCCCGTCGCTCACGCACAGAAGCGGAGGGAGATGCTCAAAGGCGTTCTCAGAGGCAAACACCCTCAGAACTCTCCAGAAACCCCGTTTCCCTCAACAGAGCGTCCTCTGACAAATATTTGTTGAGGGCTCCTCTCTGCCAACCCACGCGTCCTTGATGTTGGGAACGCGGTGGTGAACGGAGACGCCCAGTCCCTGCCATCAAAGACACACCCGGGGAGGGCCAGCTCCGCCCACCCAGCAAGATGCCCAACTGGAAATACAGTCCCTGAACCTCTAGCCCCGACACACACCTAGTCCGGTCTCCCCACCTGCCTTAGTAGGTGCCCGCCAGGGGTGGAGCCCAGAAAACACAGGTGCGGACCTCCCTGAGGCTCCTGGAAGGAATCCACACCCACGACAACACGGACACCACCTAAAACTCCTAAAACACACCAAAACCCCAGGGATGTCCTCTGCCAGAAACGAACCCCCTCCCAAACAGAACACCTTCCAAGTTGAGCCCCCAGTCAGTCTTCACCCTGTGAAGCCCTGTCTGGAACTGGTGTGTGTTGGGGCTGGGGGGGAGCACCCAGAATCACCTCCCCTCCCCCCCCAGAGAGAGAGTCAGGACTACAGAAAGACACCCCTCCTCCCCAGCTCCTCCAAAGACAGCCAGAGACCCACAGGTGGTCAAAACTATCATGACAAGGACACACGCCGGCAGAGGGACACCCGACAAACGGGCACAGGGCCCGAGCACCCTAGACCTCCAGAGGGAAGACTCGCTCACAGCCTTAGTGAGACTCCTGCTTGGAGCGTCTCAGACTCCGGCTTTCCCCGGCACCTCCACACCCAGACATGCGGTCACAGACATGTGGTTTGGGGGGTTCCCGTGAGCGCAGCTGAGGGTCCACGGGCCATGCCACAGGCTAGACGTGCCCTCAGGGAGACCGGAGAACTTTTGACCCATGGACTTCGGTAACACACCTGCCGTCTCTAAAACACCACCTACAGAAACACAGATAAACACCCCCCAAGTGCACCCAAACAGGTTCCCAGATGTCACTGATGAGTGTGACAGAAAGCAAACCGCCTTGCGCCTGTCACCCTTGTACAGATACAGATATACATTCCAGAAAAACTGTTTCACAAAATAGCACTCTTTATACAGGAGAAACACTTTTTCTATTCTATTTTTTTTTAATCATTATTATTATGCTCACTCCTTGTGAGTCATTAAAGTGAGGTGACAGCCCCCTGGGTCATGGCTCTATTTGAAAATGCCACTCTTTTTTTTTTTTTTTCCATTTTCATTTATTTTTAAGAGAGACAGAGTGTGGGTGGGGGAGGGGCAGAGAGAGGGAGACACAGAATCTGAAGCAGGCTCCAGGCTCTGAGCTGTCACCCCAGAGCCCGATGTGGGGCTTGAACTCACAGACCGTGAGATCATGACCTGAGCCAAAGTCAGATGCTTAACCAGCTGAGCCACCCAGACACCCCTGAAAATACCATTCTTAAAAGAAATAGCAGGAGATACTGGTGTCCTCAGGAGCTGGGGTCCCAGCCCCTCCTGTGTGCAGAGTGTGGGGAGGAGGGGCTTAGATGTAAGTGGATTCCCCCGCTCCCCACCATTTCTCCCTATCAGGCCTGACATGCAGAGGTGGGGGAAGGGGTGCGTATAAAACGGTTTCTGGTTCCAGCTGCATCAATGTCTATCCCTGATGTGGGGCCTGTGTCCCCTCCCTCATCTCTCCTGCCCCCTCCCCCCAGCACTCCCTGGCTTCCCTCTCCACCTCCGTCGGATCCCTCCCCTCCCTGCTGCTGGGCCACCGAGGGGGGCGAGCAGAAGTCAGTGGGGACAGGGGGCTTCATGGCTCCATCTTCCACACTGGGGACACATGGCCAGACAGGAGGCAGGTCATATTGCCTGGACCAGGTTCTCCAGCCACTTCCGGGGGAGGGAGCTACCCAAAGAACCCTCACCCTTCTTTCCCCCTTCTCTCCAGTGTTGCCATGCATCTGATTTTCTTTCTCCCCAAAAGAAATCAGGATTTGTGGTGAGATAGCTTAGTTTTGAAATGGTAGCAAGTTTAATTTTTTTTAAGTTTATTTATTTTACGGTGGGCGCTGAAGGACCAGGGCACTGTCAGCACAGAGCCCCGCGTGGGGCTTGAACTCACGAACTGTGAGATCATGACCCGAGTGAAATCGAGAGTCAGAAACTCAACCGATTGAGCCATCCAGGTCCCCCCCAGTAAGCGTAATTTTTGAAAAACCCTGTGCAGGCATAAGGAACCACATCTGAGGGCCACCAGCTGGCCGCCCCCACCCCCACTCTGTACAAAGCGCACACCGTGTCTCACGGTCTCCCCTCCACCTCCTGCATCTTCTGCCCAGAATTTTCCCACCAATGCCCCTGTTGTGTCCTGTGCGCCCCCACCCCCCACCCCAGACGTGTCCTCTTGACCTCTTGTCTCCCTTTCTCTCTCACCCCTCCTTCTCTCTCCTCAGACACACCCCGGGCCTCGCCCCGAGACGTGGGTCCAGTGGTGTGGGGGGCCGTGGGGGGGACACTGCTGGTGCTGCTGCTTCTGGCTGGGGGGTCCTTGGCCTTCATCTTGCTGAGGGTGAGGAGGAGGAGGAAGAGCCCAGGAGGAGGAGGAGGAGGCGCAGACCACAATGGAGGAGGATCCTACGATCCAAAAACTCAGGTGTTTGGGAATGGGGGCCCCGTCTTCTGGACGCCAGCCGCCCCTGGTCCCCTGAAGCCAGATGGCAAGGACGAGGAGGACGAGGAGGACGAGGAGAAGGCAGAGGAAGGTCTCATGTTGCCTCCACCCAAGGCTCTCGAGGACGACATGGAGTCCCAGCTGGATGGCTCCCTCATTTCCCGGCGGGCAATTTACGTGTGACCCTGAGACAGACAGAGACCGAGACAAGAGACAGCCACGCCAGCCAAGGGCTCCAGACTGGCAGGACTTGTTTTTCTGGACGACACTGGAGCCCGAATGCTCCCTCCAGCTTCCCTGGGACTGGGAGGGAGCAGGCATCGCACACTGGACCTCTGTCTCCAGGGATGCATGGGGAAGGGGAGGGCCCCTGCGGAGCTCAGTAATGGGGACCCAGAGAGGACCCCCTCCCCCACCCCCAGAGACTTCCTTTTGGCTCAGGCCTGCCCCTCCCTGCCCCGTGACACTCAGGAGTTAATAAACGCCTTGGAGGAAAACAGTGGGGGTGTCTTGTAATACATCAGACCCCCTCACTGGGGGGTGGGACAGGGACTGCTAGGTCCCCGGGGTGGAAGCCTGATGGAGGCTAGACTTGGGGGGGTGGGGCATGGGATGGGGGGAGGGGCAGTGTTCTGACTGCTTGGATGCATCAATGACACACTGGATGCCTGAGACCCTTAGGCCGATATAACCCAGGGGAGCAGGTCGCTGGGTTCTGGGGTTAGAGGCTGGGAAGGCTGGACTTGAGCGGGGGTGTCCCAGGACTTGCTGGTGCCTTTCAGGTGGATTAGCCAGCCTGGTGAGAGCCCTGAGCTCCCCAGAACAGGACTGGGAACCTGGACTCCTAGGCCCTCGGGTGGGGCGGGGCAGGGGAGGGGGTTACAAAGTTCAAACCTGACCTTCCAGAGGTTAACTGAGGACCTCAGAGGGAGTGCTGCCCGTGGTCGTGTTCTGGGCCCTGAGGATTTCGGCAGGTGCTAGAAAGCCCCACCTCGATGACACTGAGGCCTTTTTCAGCCTTTTTCCTTGCCTTGGGCTTAAGGGGCTTTTCAGTGTTGGAGGCGGGGGCAGTATGCAGGTCTGTATCCGTCTCTCCCCTCCCACCACCCCCAGGTAGAAAATCTCCCAAACCCAGGCCGCGGAATGAGGTAGGGGAAGCTGGGGGGCAGGATCCTGTCCCAGTCACCTCTGCTCTCCCAGAGGCCTCCGGACGCCCCTCTGAGACACAGGCAGAGGTTGTGCTGGCTCCCGCAGGGCAAGGCTGTGCCCGCACCAGGCAGCCAGGTGGGGCTCAGGGAGTTCATTTCCCACCAGTATTGACTTCCATTTATTCTGCCAGGGACACAGAGGTGACTCGGACAGCCTCCTCCCTCTGGGCGTGCAGTCAAAAAAAAAAACAAACACAGTAAGGAATCACAGTACCCTTAGGATAGCTATATGTGGACTGAGTGAGCAGTGATTACTGTTGTACCCTCCCCCCAACCCTGACGCTTTCCAGAAGATACCAGGCCATGGAGCAGGAAGTGGTGAGACCAGGGACTCCAGGCATTATTCCTCTGGGCAACTTTATCTCCTCATCTGTGCATTGGGTTCACAGCCACTGGAGCCTATGGGTGGGGCTTTGGCGCATGCGTGGTTTCCTCTGGTTGTTTATGGTCTTGTCACCCACTCTCGTCCCCACCCCCTCCTCCCCACAATGGGAAGGGAGCTCCGGCAGGCAGGGGCGGGAATTTTGCCAATCTGGCATATGGGCCCCTCCACCCACATCTGGCAAACACCAGCTGTGGGCCAGACCCTGCCCCTTGGAAAGGCTCCCAGCGCAGTGTGGAAATTGGCACGTAAACAGGTGACATCAGGGAGTGAGAAGTGCTACAATCGTGAAGCCCCGGGGGCCACGGCTCCGCTCACTTCCTTTTCCTGTTCGGTTGGTGGAGCCGCATCCTCTGCCCAGGATGACTCCGTTCCTTGTAATGAGTGAAGGGTTCCAAACTCGATTCCGGAACCCCCTGGGTTCTGTGCCTCTTAGCTCTGCCCCATCACCTCCCTTCCCTCTCTCCCCTGCCTCCCCCTCTTTTCTGGCCACAGGGTCTCCTTGCTGTTCCTTAAAAGGAACATGGGGCTTCCTCCTCGGGGCTTTTGCACTGGCTGTTTCCTCTGCCTGGAATGCTCTCATTTCCTCCCGGCTCACCCCCTACAGCTCCTTGAGGTCTCTGCTCAAGTGTCACCTCACAGCAAGTCGCTCTCTGGTGACCCCTGGGATCCCCCCTCGGCCCTGTCACTTCCTTATCCCCTTCCCCTATGTTTTCACCCTGTATCACCTACTGCCACTCGGCATAGTAGCTGTTGTTTTTTTTTTTTGTGTGCTGTTGGCCCTTCTGCCCAGCTAGAACATGTGTCGCATGGGAGCAGGGACTTCTGTTTGTTTCCCCCACTGTGACCCAACAAACTGCTCAGTAAGGACTAGGCAAAGGAAAGAATGACCTCTGCCGTTGGGAGAAGAGGTAGGCAGGTGGGTGATGACTCAGGGAGGAGGGCGCCTGGGAATAAGGAGCTGTGGCTTCCTCTCCTGGAGACCCCTCTTACACTGTCCCTCTTCTTGCAGAGACCCCCAACACAGCAGGCGCAGGGGCCACGGGTGGCATCATTGGGGGCATCATCGCTGCCATCATTGCCACCGCTGTGGCTGCCACAGGCATCCTCATCTGCCGGCAGCAGCGGAAAGAGCAGAGGCTGCAGGGGGGAGAGGAGGAGGATGAGTGAGTGATGGGCCCTGAGAAATGGGTGGAGGAGGGCGTCCCAGAATTGGGGAGTCCAAGGTGGGGGTGGGGGGTAAAAACCATCTCTGATGGCTGTGTGAAACAGTGACCCAAAATAACTGTAACTTACATGGGACGGAAGGTTCATTTCTGTCTCCCATAAAGTGTGGGTGTGACAGCCATGCTCCGTGAAGCCGTCAGAGCCCATGCTCCTGCTATCTTGTCGCTCAGCCTTTCCCTTCACTCTGGTTCCACATGGCTCCCCATTCTTCTATCACTGTCTACATACTTGACAACCAGATCAAGCCATCCTGGCCTCCAAGACGACATTCCGGCCAGGCGGCAGAAAGATAACTAGAAGGCAGTGAGCTGCCCCTTAAGGGAAGCCATCACTTCCCCTCACTTCCCATTGGGCAGAATCTGGTCACATGGTGCACCAGCTGCAAGGGAAGCTGGGAATAGTAGTCATGATTCTGGGTGATCATGCATCCAGCTAAAATCCCTCTCTCTCTCTCTCTCTCTCTCTCTCTCTCTCTCCCTCTCCCTCTCTCTCTCTCTCTCTTTCTCTCTCTCTCATGTTTATTTATTTTGAGAGAGAGAAAGGGAGACAGAATCCAAGCAGGCTCCACACCATCAGTACAGAGTCTGATGTGGGGCTCGAACTCACAAACCGTAAGATCATGACCTGAGCTGAAATCAAGAGTCCCACACTTAACCAGCTGAGCCACCCAGGTGCCCCCAGCTAAAATCTCTTAATAGGAGAAAGAAGGAGGCTGGATACTGGGAGGCAGTGGGGAGCCAGCCACACTTCTCTGTATAGAACACTTACGTGCCAGGCTTTACGAGATGCATTTTTACACGAGTGACCTTGAAGCCTCACATCCGTTCATTGATTCAACAAGTATTCAGGAAGTACCCACTTGGGCCAGGCCCTGGAGGTTAGTAATGCGTTGATGAGATAAACATTTTTTAAAGTGTTCACACACATAAATACACCATGGAAACAAATTCTCACAGGGGGCCAATGAGACCCCTTTTGTCAAGAGGAAACGGGTCAGAGAGCTGAAATCACTTGCTGAAATTTGTCCCACAAGTAAGCATTTTGGGGGCAAGATGGTTCTGAAGTGACACTACCCAGTGCGTGGGGGAGGGGGAGGGGGAGGGGCAGGAACACTTGTTAAAAATGTAGGTTCCTGAGCTTACACCAAACCTACTACATCGAAGCTTTTACAAGAAGGGCTCAGAATTTTACAAGCTCCCCGCATTCTTCTGGCGCATGAGGAAGTTTCTGAACCACTGCCTAATCATCTAGTCAGTTCATGTGTGTGTGTGTGTGTGTGTGTGTGTGTGTTTTAATTTTTTTTAATGTTTTTTATTTATTTTTGAGAGAGAGAGACAGAGTGTGAACAGGGGAGGGTCAGAGAGAGAGGGAGACACAGAATCCGAAGCAGGCTCCAGGCTCTGAGCTAGCTGTCAGCACAGAGCCCAACGCGGAGCTCGAACCCACGAACTGTGAGATCATGACCTCAGCTTAAGCCGGACGCTTAGCTGACTGAGCCACCCAGGCGCCCCTCCTCATCCATTCTTTTAACAAATACTTGCTGACCTCCTCATGCTGCATTCTGAGAACACCGCTCAGGACACAAGATCTCATTTCCTTCACATTGCTGGGACCCAGTTATTGAACGGTATCAGAGACAATATTTCAAACACAAACTCGGTAAATGCTCTGCGGGGGCGGGGGAGAAAGGCTAGATATAACCATCATCTAGAATTCCTGCTCCTCTTGGAGAATCAGGGAGGCTTCCTGGAAGAAGAGAAATTGATGGGACGAATGGGAATTAGCTGGGCAAAGGGGCAGGTGGGCAGTGGAATGGAAGATCAGGCAGAGGGGACAGCGTGTGCGTTACCTGGGACAAGAGGGCGCTTCCTGCCTGAGCCTCCCCTTGACCTACCTCCTACCCCACAGCCTGCAGGGGCCTCCCTCGTACAAGCCACCAACTCCAAAGGCGAAGCGGGAGGAACCAGAGATGGTGAGTATTTTCCTGGCACCCAGGCTGTGCCTATACCACACCCAGCCTTCCCCTCTGAGGCCGGGGCTAGGAGGGGGGACCGGTGGGGAGAGGCCAGCTGGGGGTGGGGGGGTCTGACCTGCCCCTCTTCCTCCCCTGCAGCCCTCCCAGCTCTTCACCCTTGGGGCCTCGGAGCACAGCCCCCTCAAGACCCCCTACTTTGATGCTGGCGTCTCATGTGCTGAGCAGGTAGGAGCGCAGGGCAGGTCAGGGGTGGGTTTAGGGTTTGGACTTAAGGGCCTGGGGTCAGCTCCTGATATGAAAGGTCAAAGACAATGGGTCACGACTCAAGGTCAGGACCATGTCTCTGGTCAGAGCTTAGAGGATCGAGATGTGTTTAGGATTCATTGGGGGAGATCACAGTTGAAAACGTGCAAGGACAGGAGGCCAGAGCTTAAAGTCACTTCGTGTCCATCAAGATTGGCTGAATGTCTTACGTTTGCCAAAGACCATGCGTGAAGCTGAAACAAGACCAACTGTCATTCTGCTAAGTGGTCTGCTGGATGTCGGGGGTCAGATATTAAAGCTGAGACAAATCGAGGTTCAAGGAGCTATTGAAGCCTTAAGGTTAAGTAGTTGAGGATAGGATTGAAGTCAGAGGTTAGTGGAGAAAGACTTGTGGCCAGGGATCAAAAGACAAAGGAGAGGCCGGGAGTGACAGGCTCTGGGCTTTGAGTTACGATAAGCCATGTGATCGCCCCAGAGCAATTTCAGCCCAGGCCCACAAGGGGTAGGATTGGGTCTGGTTGGCTTAAGATGGTCACAGTTTGGGAGTCAAGGGGCAGATTGGGATCCTTTGTGCTCAGGAGATGACCTTTGGGTTTTTCCCTCCCTGCCCCCAGGATATGCCTCGGTATCATGAGCTGCCCACCTTGGAAGAGAGGTCAGGGCCCCTGCTCCTGGGGGCCACCAGCCTGGGCCCACCCATCTTGGTGCCTCCAGGGCCACCTGCTATGGAGGCTGTTTCCCTGGACTTAGAGGAGCAGGAGGAGGAGGAAGACTATTTGGACAAGATCAACCCCGTCTATGATGCCCTGTCCTACTCTAGCCCCTCTGATTCCTACCAGAGCAAAGGCTTTGTCATGTCCCGAGCCATGTATGTGTAAGCTGCCATGGCCCTGGCCTCTTGCCTCTCGCCTTTTGATCCCTCCACTTTAGGCCAGGCCAGGCTGCTGTCAGTTAACACACAAAAATGCATCTCATCTGTGACTTCGACTTTGGCGGCTCCACTATGACCTCTAATCCATGATCTCTGACCCAGAGAAACCAGCCATAACAGAAACCTGGCAACCTTATCTCATGTGGGGGTGGGGAAGCACGTTCCCGCACAGCCTCTGACTCCTGAGGCGGTGACTTTGGATCATACCTCTCACGTCCCATCATCTCCAGACTCCCTCGACATCCCAAAGAAGAACCCCAGACCTCTGATTTGTCCTCAGGCAGAAAACTCCCAATAGCTCTCCAAGGGCGGGCCACCCTGCTGCTCAGACCTGAGCCCTCCAGGCAGCAGAGCCCCACTCTCCCCCTCCCCACTCTGTTCCCCATCTCCTCCCTCCTGCAGGCAGGAGTCTCAGGGGTCCAGACCCTTCCCTGAGCCCCCACTACCCGCAATTCCTGTCTAGAGGGAATTAAGCCCCACCCCAGGGCTAGGATGAGGTAAGCCTCGTGCAATGTGCTTTGCCGACCCCAGCCTTAGGAGAATTTGCTGTTACTTTGAAGACTACTGAGTCCTTTCACTCCTGCCCAGTGAGATGGGACCTAAACGTCTCCTGGCAGGGGGTGGGGATCGGAGGGGGTGGGTGGGGAATACAATAGTTTTGTAATACAGCATTTCCTACAAAATCTGAGTTTATACTTCGACCGGGTGTCAACTTGTGTTTTCTGTGGGATGTGAAGGGGATAGGGGGTGGGACATAATGGGAAATGAATAAGGCGCTTAAAGCTTGAAGGAATCAGTAGGCTAGAAGCCAAGATGGGTTACAGGCAAAATAAAAAAATAAATAAGCCAAAGATAGATTTAAAAAAATAAGTGAGCAGAAAATGAGCAAAAATGAGTAAACCAAAAACATAATGATGGATAATGGAAGGAGACGGGGAGGAGTTCAGGGAACTGTGGTTTAATGACAAGGAACGGCATTGAGTACCAATGGGTAATGGATAGGAATAAACGGAACAAAGATAGAAATGGCAGTAATTCAGTTTGAGGGACTCTGGTTTAAAGGATAAATGGCAAGTAAGAATAGGCCAAAGGCAAAATTACCAAATAGGAGCTCAGGGCATTATGGGTAATAGATCTGAATGAATGAGCTAGAAGCAGAGGAATAATAGAGAAATAGGGCCAGCAGGCATGATGGGTAATGGGCCCAAAACATGATGGCTAATTAAAGAAGCGCGAGGATGATGGAAGTGAACAGGCAGAAACGAGCAAGAGGTAGTACAGGAGATGAAGCTGAAATGAATGGGACAGGGGCATGCTGGGTAACGGGACTGCGATGAATGGGCCAAAGATAGAAGCCGCAGTGACGCAAGTGGGGGCGGGGAACAGAAGGTACGATGGGTAGGAAAAGAGGTGGGTCTACGGCAACTGTCTCGCGCTAAATAGGTAAGGGGCATTGTGGGTAGGAAGAAGCAGGACAGGTTTCACATAAACCGGTTAGAATTCTCCCGAGGCACTGTGGGAAGGGTCAGCACTTCCGGTTCTTGATCGCCGACTCTGGACTAGGGGGCTGCCGGTCGGCCGCGGTGCCTGGTGGGACGAGAGGCCTGACCTTGCTGCCTAGCAGCCTCTGCCGCGCAACCCACCTTTACCCGCGTCCTTCGACCCTGGCACGTTAGCCAATGAACGTACCAGACCGATTACGCCACTACGGTCGGCCTCCTGTACCGGCGGAGCCAATCAGAATGCTTCAAGGGCCAAAGCCGACCAATTACAATGGCAACTTGGCCGCGGGGCGGAGTCGAAAGAGGGTCGCCCCCTTGGAGAGGGGCGGAGGCGACAACTCGGTGGGCGTTTCAAATCGCGCAGCTCGGACCAATGACGGACGAACACCGGAACCCGCGGCGTTGCGAGCCAATAGATGTGGGCACCGCGAGCCACTGGGAAAGGCGGGGAGGTGTGCCTTGACCTGCCTGTGAGTGGAAACCAATAGAAAAGGACGTCTCAAAGAGGTGGGTGGGACTCCCAGCCATGACTCCAATTGCAGGGCCACGCCTTGTGACTAGTAGGCGGATCCCAGGGCATGCTGAACCAATGGGGTAGGCGGGGCGGGGCGACAGTGGTGGCGGCGGCGGCAGCGGGTTCGGTTGCGCGTGGCGCACGGGGTGGGAGCGGAGCCCAGGCCGGGTGCAGGCGCTGCCGCCAGTGAGAACCGGGGCCCGGGGCAGAGCGGGTTTGGCTGGGACTGGACCCGGAGTGTGCGGGCCTTGACCTTCGCCCTCTGACCTTTCCCCTTGCAGGCGACCATGGGGAACGTCTTGGCCGCTAGCTCGCCTCCCGCAGGGCCGCCGCCGCCGCCTGCGCCCGCCCTCGTGGGACTGCCGCCGCCTCCGCCCTCTCCTCCGGGCTTCACGCTGCCGCCACTGGGAGGCGGTCTGGGCGCTGGGGCTGGTGCGGGTCGAGGTTCGGAAAGGACTCCCGGTGCCGCACCCGGCAGCGCCGCAGGGACTGCGGACGATGGGGCCTGCGGCTGCCTGCCCAACCCGGGCACGTTTGAGGAGTGCCACCGGAAGTGCAAGGGTGAGGGGCGAGGGACCCGGCGGGGGTGTGAGGGCCCGGATCTCGTGGGGGAGGGGAGAGCACCCTGAGGACATTGGGAATTGGCATGGACCACTGGAAACATTGAACAGAGCGTTGGGAGTTGACGTTAGGATCGAATGGTGGAACGTTGGACTTGGAGCATAGAACGATGGGATCGAATGGAACCTCAGGATGGAATGCCCGAGCAGTAGAGTAAAGCCTTAGGGACCTCAGGAGCCTCAGGGATCAGCCAAGCCAGCCTTCTTGTGTGATCCGGAAGGAAACTGAGGCCCAAGGTCACTGTGTCAGCAAGGGTCCCGTGGGGGTGGAATTCAAGGCTTCTGGATCTTGGCTTGAAACAAATCTGATAGCAAAGGCGGTGTCGGCTTATTGAGCTTTGTCATTCAGTGTATGTCAGTTCATTACATTCTTGCAGTATCTCCACGTGGTGAGCTTACAGATGACACAGGTGACAAGTTTGACATAGAGAGTTAAAGTGACTTGCCCTGAGTCAAAGGAGTAGTAGGTGGTGGCATTGGGACTTGGATGCGGGCAGAGGCTCTGGGCCTGGCCCCCTCTACTAAGTTAGAACGGTCTCTTTCCTGGTTGGGGTACCTTGTGCAACGCTCTGCTTGTGCGTCCCTGGAGAAGGGAGAGGCGGGGATGGCAGGGCAGGAAGGGATGAGATGTGAGTTGGGGTGCAGGGGTGGGGGGTGGGCTAGAGAGTGAAGAGTGACAGCGTTTCTTCTCTTCAGAGCTGTTTCCCATTCAGATGGAAGGTGTCAAGCTCACAGTCAACAAAGGGTTGAGTAACCATTTCCAGGTGAGCCTTCCTCGTGCCCTTACCCTCCAGAGGTCATTCCAGCCGTCTCCCTGCGCCGACACCTACAACCCCCTTACTCCCCGCAAAGAGCTAGGCTCCTTGGCACCTGAAAAGACTCAGAGACACAGTGCCAGGCTGACTGCTCGCTGGGTCCGGTGGAAGGGGTTAGGGACCCAAAATCCAGAGATTCCCCTTTCCCCCATAACATCCAGGCAGGACTGAAGGACCGGGTATGTAGCCATCTCTCCAACTTATCTTTTTTTTGAGTATCTGCTCTTGTCGCGCCAAAGTTCCCAGTCTTCGTCCCCTACCCAACCCTGAGCCACCTGTCCTTTCCTTGCTGGGGGTGGGGCCAGCCGAGTTTGTGGGCGATTGGCCCGCAGTCTCAGCCCCACGGGGCCCCCTCTTCTCCCAGGTGAACCACACAGTAGCCCTCAGCACAATCGGGGAGTCCAACTACCACTTCGGGGTCACGTACGTGGGAACCAAGCAGCTGAGTCCCACAGAGGTGAGGTTCCTTGTATCTTTCACTCATCGTATCTTTCTCCTAACCAATATACAGCCAAACGCCAGGCCACAAGGCTCAGTTTGATGGGAGGCGGGAGCCGTTGAGGCTGAGGATGTTGGGAGGTGGGGGACTGTCTTCCCAAGGTGCTTTGGAATATGGTCATTCCTTCGTCCGGAAGCCCTGTCACCCGCCCAGCACTGTGCCGGGTCAGGGCTGGGGTCACCGGGCAGTGATGACCCAGAGTCTCCAGGGCTGAACTGTGTAGATCATGCAGGGCTTTGAATGCCAAGCACGGCATTAGGACTTTCTCTAGGGGGCAGTGGAGAGCCACGGAAAGATCTGAACTGGGGAAAGATGGTCAAAAGTGTGCTTTTCAGAAGTACTTTTGAGGCTGCCTTGCAGAGGCTAAGCTGAGGGAATGGGGCAAAACTGGGGCCCTGGAAGGAGGCTGGGCACAGCTGAGACTGGGGGGTTGAATTAGGTCTCTGCTTACATCAACTTAGAAATTCATTTCTTTGACAAACTATCATTGTACCCCATTCTGTCCCTAGCCCTGTTCTGGGCAGTTTTGGAAACAGCGGTGACTGAAACAGCCATGGGGTTCGCAATGTAGTTGACAAAGGGAACAGACCTGTGCCCAGTCAGCCCAGGGTAGGCAGGACTGAAATGGGAGAGGGGAGCCTAACTCAGCCTAGGTGGTCCGGGACAGCTTCCTAGAGGAGGGGACCGCAATCTGAGTTTTTGTGATCCTAGGCTTCTCACCTAATCTTGTCACTTGTGTGTTTCTATAACATTAGACCTCTGATCTCTAACCTTGCCCTCTGTGCCACAGGCATTCCCTGTGCTGGTGGGCGACATGGACAATAGTGGCAGTCTCAATGCTCAGGTCATTCACCAGCTGGGCCCCGGCCTCAGGTCCAAGATGGCCATCCAGGTAAGTGAGAGCCCAGTCAGCTGCTCCCCCGGCCACTGCGAGCACCAGGCTGCTGTCTCCACTGTTCTTTCCTCCCTGCAGACCCAGCAGTCCAAGTTCGTGAACTGGCAGGTGGATGGGGAGTACCGGGGTTCAGACTTCACAGCCGCCGTCACTCTGGGGAACCCAGACGTCCTGGTGGGTTCAGGTAAGAGGCGCGGGCATGGTGGGTGGGTCTCAATCCCTCCTCTGGACCTCCTTTCCCACCGTCTAGAAACACTGTCTAGGTCAGGGGTGGCTGGGGCGGCCAGGGGCGGCCGGCGGGATGTTGGAGCCTCCCACAATCTAGCATTTAGGTGTGAGCAAGTAGGTGCAAACCCAGCTCTGCCACCGGCTTCACTGCAGTCGGAGGCAAGTCCCATCATCTCTCCGGCCTCAGTTTCCTCGCCTGTAGAACCAGGCTGCCCCAGAGAGTTAAGTTCGTCCGTGTGAAAAAAACTCCCAAGTGGTGGGGGAGACCCAAGGGCCCCGGGGACACGTGAGCTGCTCTTACTGCTTACGGGCTCGTCTTGTTGGGGTGCATAGATTGCGGGGAGGGCAGCTCCCCAAGCCATTGCGGGGAGGCCAGTAGTCTTGAGACAGAAGCCGACCAGGAAGGTTTTTCCGGTGGTGCTGGTGTAGGCAGGGGCCCTCCGACTTGTGTCTCTAGGTCTCCTCTCTTTGGTTCCCCTTTTTTCCTGCTCTGCCTATCTGATTTCTCAACATTCTTACCGCGCGCCTTCCAGGCACTGAGGATAAGGGGGCAAATGAAGGAGAATGGAGTCTGCCCTCTGGGAGCTTTCATTCTGAGGAATCATGGAAAAGAAAAGGTGTCCCTGCTGGGCAGTAGGGGCTGGGAAAGACTAGGGCCTTGGAGGGGTGGGGGGGGGGGGGGGTTCTCAGAGAAAGCGTCCTTTCACAAGTGATACTTGAACAAAGACTAAAAGGTATAGAGGGAAGGTACCCAGCGGAAGACTGGAAAGAGCTCCAAGAGCTCTTCAGCCAGAGGGAGCGGCAAGCGCAAAGGCCCTGGGGCAGGAGGAGAGCAGCTGTAATGAGAGGGGCAGGAGGGAGAGGTGAGGAGCCAAGTCGGGGTTCTGTAGGGCTTGAGCCTTCACTCTGAGTCAGCGCCCCACCCCCCACCCCAGCGCCGAGAGCCTGAGAGGGACAGGAGCTGGCGGAGCCTGCGGGGTTGGCCAGTGGGTTGGAGGTGGGCGTTGGACGAGAGGGTGATAGGTCTGGGCCACCCCATGGGGCCTCCTAGGGGAAGCCTCCTCCGAGAGTCCCAAGAGGGGGGATGTGAGGGGCCTCAGGAGAAGAACCCTTTCTTGTCCCCTGCTGACCCCCGATGCCGTCGCCCCCTCATGTGCTCCCTGCGGTTGGGCCCACAAGACCTTTCTGAGACTTTGTTGCATCCTTTGTACCCTGCAGCTTAGAGCTCTTCTCTGTCCTTCGGGGCTGAAAGAGTAGTTTCAGGACAGGCCTCACTCTCACAGAAAGACCTGCCCTGAGGGCGCCTCCCTCCCTGGTCCTAGGGTCTCCTTGTCCTGACCCACTGCCTCCCACAGCGAGGATAGAGGCCCTTTCTGAGCAGGAACTTGCTTGTCACGCTTGCCACTGCGTGCCAGGAACAGAGCAGAACTCAGAAAGTACTGGATGAAGGAGTGGGTGGTAGTAGTGGCGCCTCCTGAGGGTCCCTTCTTGCCCCGTCAGGGTGTGGCCCCAGGGGCATGATGTGCACCCTCTTTCAGTCCTCCCAGGCCCCGGGGACAGCGGCTTGCTGGGTTCCCTCCACAGCCCGGGCGCCGCCAGTAAGCTCTCACTGAGCCCCAGAGAGGGGACGCGCTTTCCCAAGATGCACAGCAGGTCAGACTCCTGGATCCGTGCTTTGTCTCTGTGCACCGGGTCCCCCCCCTCTGCCCTCCCCCCACACAAACGCTCACTGGCATCATCTTGTGCTTCCCAACCCTGGCCTCCGTCCAGGTCCCTCTTCCCTAGAACCCAGGGCCACCAATGACCCTTCCACCTCTTAGTCCTTACAGCAGCCTTTTGTTCCCGGAGACGCTGACAGTGCTGGCCCAAATGAGTGCTGAGTGCACCTAGGCCCCAGGACACCCCCCATCCCCCAACCCCATGGCTCCGCCCTCACCGGGCCTCGCCTGTCACAAGGGCCCCAAAGCAACGGAGGCCACCTCTCGATGAAGGATTTGGAGCAGGAGGGCCCATCTGCGGCAAGGGGCCAGATGTGTGGGGGGCTGCCCTCTGGAGGGGACTCTCCACGTTGTCCCCCCACAGCCATGGGGTGGCCCCCATTTCACAGGTGGGGGAAGTGAGGCCCGGGCGTGAAATAGGACACTGGGATCCTGCAGAGAAGCTGGAATGGATGTGAATCGCAGCCTGACTCAAGGGCCAGTGTTCTTTATTGGTTCCTTCTCGGTGGCCTCAACTTGTTCTCAGGAGCCTCTGCATCCTCCTGAGAACCCAGCCTGTGCCCGGGCCTAGGTGGGGCGGTGTTGGGACTCAGCTCCCCCTTCCCACCCTCAGGGCCCCTGGCTGGTGGGGGAGACGTTTGCTTTTAATTTTTTTTTTAACATTTATTTATTTTTGAGAGAGAAAGAGATAGAGCGCAAGCAGGGAAGGAGGGAGAAAGGGGAGGCACAGAATCCGAAGCAGACTCCAGGCTCTGAGCTGTCAGCACAAGGCTCGGCGCAGGGCTCGAACCCACAAACTGTGAGATAAGGACCTGAGCCGGAATCGGATGCTTAACTGACTGAGCCACGGGCCGCCCTGACATTTGCTTTTATTTTTATTTATTTTTTTAATGTTTATATTTGAGAGAGAGAGACAGAGCATGAGCAGGGGATGGACACA
Source organism: Suricata suricatta (assembly GCF_006229205.1). Classification (NCBI taxonomy): domain Eukaryota; kingdom Metazoa; phylum Chordata; class Mammalia; order Carnivora; family Herpestidae; genus Suricata; species Suricata suricatta. The sequence continues at coordinate 48,332,851 of NC_043715.1, forward strand.
CAGAGAGAGGGAGACAATCTGAAGCCGGCTCCAGGCTCCATGCTGTCAGCACAGAGCCCAGCGTGGGGCTCGGACTCACGAGCTGTGAGATCATGACCTGAGCTGAAGTCGGACTCAACCGACTGAGCCACCGGGCGCCCCTACATTTGGTTTTAAAACAAGTAATCCCATAGCGACTTCGGCACCATCGTGAAAAGCTCAGAAGTTCAGGATAAGAGCTTGTAACTACCGCCCCCCCGCCTCATACCCGGTCTCACCCAAAGTGACAGGGACAGCTTCTCAAAGTGGTGGCACCTAGTCAAAAGGAGGGTGAAGAGGGCACCGTCCCTGAGGCCTGCGGAGGCCGGAAACACTGGCTGGGGCGGAGACCTGCGTTCACCCCGGAACTGCCCCTCCCTGAGCATCTGTCCTGGGGTGTCTGCCCTTCTTGCCCCCAGGGGGGCTTGGCCAAGGACTCCTGATGGGGGTCCCAGGCAAGGAGGGGGAAGGCAGCGGAGGGGGCGGCCCAAGCCTCCGTCCTGCCCCAGCCGTGTCCCGGGCTCCCTGCCCAGCAGGTGTGGGAGGCAGAACTGAAGACACGACTCTGGCCCTGGTTGGCCCTGGTTGGCCCGGCTCTGCCTGTTGCCCCAGGCCACCTCTTTGCTCACACGTCTAACTCGATTTCTTTCTTTCTCATGGGGTTTTGGACTCCCAGGCTCTTCCTGGCCATGCCGGGCCCTGTGGAATGTTCCCCAGTGGCGTCTCAATGAAGCCCCTGCCCCGGGGAGCCCCGTGCCCTGGGGAAGCTGGGTCTGGATGCGTGAGGGAGGCAGGGAATGTGCCTGGGGAGCAGGGGCAGGGGTGAGGCATGGAGCCGAGCCAGGATCCTTGGGGACGAGGTGGATCCCTGGTGATCCTGGCGTGTGCAGGGAGGATGGTGGGCGTGCGGTGGGCGTGCGGTCCTGAGGGAAGAGCGAGCTGTGAGCTCCCCGTCTTCATACAGCTAGAGGACGTGGCTGGCTGTGTCGTGGGAAGAGGAAGGGGCCCAGCCATGGGAGGCCCTGCAGCTGGCTGTCCTGGGCACTGAGGAGCCACAGCAGGTTCTGGGCAGCAGGGAGAACGGGGTTTGGTGTGTGCGTGAACAGGGTTCCCCTGTGCTGCACGTGACACTGCATGGAGAGGGCGAGACGGACCGGCAGGGCAGGGGGTGAGGTGGGCCAGGAGATCCAAGGGATGTTCGGGGTCCCCGGTCCCGAGTCTCAGCAGCCGGTGCCAGGGCTCAGAGGCTGGAGATTCTTGAGTTTAAGTGTCAGTCTTTCCATGACTGCAGACCCTGACTTTTCCCTTTGGGCCATAGTTTCCCCCTAAGTGAATGGGGGAACACGCGTGGCCAGAGACGCGCTGGCCGTGGGTTCGCGGCTGGCTGGAGGGTGCCCCAAGTCTCCTACTCTGGGGGGAAGGAATGCACACTGAGGCTCGCGAAAGCCCACAGGGGCCTGCTTGGCCACCCCTGACCCCGGAAGACAAAGCCCCAGAGCCGTGGCCGTGGTCATCAGCCTCCCCAGCCACAGTGGTTTCCTTGGTCAAGGGAGCCTCTCCGTGCCTCCTTCCCCTTTCCTCCATCCTCTTCCTCACTGGCTCATCCTCTCTCAGCCTGTCTGTATCTGCTCCTTCTGCTCATTCCCCCCACCCCCGGGGAATCTTCCATCCCCCTCGCCCTCCCTTTCTGATCCTGTGTCCATCTCTCCGACTCCATGTAGGTGCCGTGTTTTCTACGTCACCTGTCCTCCCTCTGCGTCTCTGACTCCCCCTCTCCCCCCACTTCTCCCATTTACCTGGTTTGCAGTGTCTACCCTCCTAGGCTGCAGTCCTCCAGAGCCCAGCAGGGGGCAGTCACCTGCTGGCCAACACTCACCAGGGGGGTATTCAGAGCCGTAGCTACTGCCAAGGGGCAGAGGAAGCCAGTCCAAGCGATCACCGAGCACTGGGCACGCTACCCTGCACTTCATTTGCTGCTTTAGGCCATGGCATAACCCTGAGAGGTAGTCCCGCTCAGAGAGGTGACACCAGTGGCCTGCCATTAACGCTGCTGGCAGGTGGGGGGGCTGGGAGTTAAACCCAGGCTGTCTGACCCCCAGAACTGTGCTCTTACCAGCCCTACCGCCCCCCCCCCCCCGCCCCACCTCTCCCAGCGGTGGAGCCATTCAGGACACAGGCCTGGGAGGCGAGAAGCCCGGATTCTGCCCCTCACGTATTTTGTGACCGCAGATCAGGGACTTACTCCCTTAGCCTCCGTGGACTCCTCTGGAAATGGAGTGGATGTAAACACCAGCCTCCTGGGCTTGTGCCGGCCTGATGAGGCCCCACGGGGCCTGGGCGGCTGACCTCAGTCCCCTGTGAGCTGTTGAGCAAGGAGCCAGTGTGGAGGCCTGAGCGCAGGTCCTGCACCTCCCACAGGGGCGAACCTGGAAGGCTGCCTGGAGAGGGAGTCTGGCTGGGCGGAAGCTGGCCCCCCGGCTGAGGTGACCACTGCCCCCTCTCCCCCGCAGGCATCCTCGTGGCCCACTACCTGCAGAGCATCACACCGTGCCTGGCCCTGGGTGGAGAGCTGGTCTACCACCGGCGGCCCGGGGAGGAAGGCACCGTCGTGTCTCTCGCCGGGAAGTATACACGTGAGCCTGGGGTCTGAGGGAGTAGAGGGGCCTTCTTCCAGATGCCCCCGAGCCCCCTTGGTGACCCGCCCCGCCCTCCACCCTGCTGTCTTACAGTGAACAACTGGTTGGCGACGGTGACGTTGGGCCAGGCGGGCATGCACGCTACGTACTACCACAGGGCCAGCGACCAGGTGAGCGGGGCCGGGGCCGGCAGCGAGGGCGCGCTCTGCGGGCGCGGGCTGCCAGGGGCCCGTGTGCCCGGGAGCCC
>NC_043715.1:48335851-48341599 GCF_006229205.1 Suricata suricatta
TGCGGGCGCGGGCTGCCAGGGGCCCGTGTGCCCGGGAGCCCGGCCCGGGGGGCTGACTCTGTGCACGTGGCCCCGGCCCCTCCAGCTGCAGGTGGGTGTGGAGTTCGAGGCCAGCACCAGGATGCAGGACACCAGTGTCTCCTTCGGGTACCAGCTGGACCTGCCCAAGGCCAACCTCCTCTTCAAAGGTACAGGCCTCAGTTTCCATACTTGGAAAACAGGCGACAGGGCACTCAGCCCGGAGTGGGTGTGTAGACCAAAAGAGTGGAGGGCAGCTTGCTGGCGCTTTGGGGGTTGGGGTGGGGAGGCAGGGCTCCAGATTCCCTGGAGACTCCTGTTAAGGTGGTGGGTGCCTGAACTTGGCACTCGCGGCCCTAGCCAGCGGCCCCCTTCCGCTCCGCACCTGCTTCTCCTTTTTGTTTTCTCACAAGCGGGAGAGTGCATCGGGGCCACCCCACTTCTCTGACATGAGTGGGAACAGGCTCCCTCAGGTGCACTGTCTTAAGCCTTTCCCACTCTGGAAAGCCGCTTCCTTGAGCCTCTGGCAGGGCTTTTCTGGGCAGAGATGTGGCCCAGGGGGTTATCTGCCTACCTTTTGTGCCTGCGCTTGGCCCCTCCCTCTGCGGTCAGCCTTGTATCCAAGGCTGGGCCTGGGCTCCCACTGTGCTGCTCCTCGGGGCCCTCCCTCGCTACAGGGATGGCCCACGCACATGCACGCCCGTAGGCCTCAGGCTTTGCTGGGCAGACACTGAGCACCTGCTCTGTGGCCAGCCTTCGTGCCAGGGTGCTGGGGACAGAGTGGTGGCCGGGCACGGTCCTCACAAGGCTCACCGTTGGTTGTGACAGATCCACTCCCAGAGAGTGAAGACCCGGTGTGGACAGGATTGGGATGGGAGACCCCATGGTGTGGCAGAGGGCTGCCTGGGGTGGGGGGACGCTGGGGAACGGGAGAGGACCACTAAGCCCGTTGCTCCCGGGGCTTGGGGAACTTGGGGCTGGGGAAGAGGTCCCGGGTGGTGGGAACAGTGCGGTCAGAGGTCTGGAAGCTGGCAGTGCGACTGGTGCTATGAGGTGGCCGGGAGCGTGACTGCGTGGGGACCGGGTGGGGAGTCGGCTCTCAATGTGGCCATTTACCCGCAGGCTCCGTGGACAGCAACTGGATCGTGGGGGCCACACTGGAGAAGAAGCTGCCGCCCCTGCCCCTGACGTTGGCCCTCGGGGCCTTCCTGAACCACCGGAAGAACAAGTTCCAGTGCGGCTTTGGCCTCACCATCGGCTGAGCCCCTGCTGGCCCCCCACCTTCCACCCTTCCTTCTTCAGATCCCACCTCCCCCTCCACCACGGAGGGGAGACCTGAGCCCTCCACCCCCTCCCTTCCCTCCCTCCTCGGGGGTCAGGAGGGGCAGCGGAAAGGAGGGGACCCATCACCCCAGCAGCTGAGGGGGGTCTGGAGCCACGGGCACCTCAGGATCCAGAGCGCTAGAGGCAAGGTGCCCGTGGGCCTGGGGTCCCAGAAGGGAGTCCAGACTCGAGGGGCGCGCCAGGTTCTGAGCACCAGGGGCAGAGGTGGCCAGACAACCTCAGGGAGGTTTTGGGGTGTCCCAGTCCCCCAGAGGGCCCTGGGCCCGGCCCTGAGGGGGCAGCAGGAAGAGGAGCTTCCCCATCCCCATCAGCCTGCCCCCCCCCACTTCCCCACCCATCCCTCAGTATAAATCATGTTTATAAGTTATGGAAGAACCGGGACATTTTACAGAAAAAAAAAAAAACAACAAAAAATATACATGAAAAAAAAGTGAAACAGGAGGGCTCTGTTTTCCTCCACGCTGTCCCTCCCCCCCCTGACCTGCCAGTGGCCAGCAGGGGGCGCCGCAGGGCAGAGGCCAGGAACTGGCCAAATGCGAAGGAGTCCAGCCTAAGATCACACATCCTCCCTGTGACTTGGGTGACTTCTGCCTCCACCTCACAGGCCTTCCCTCACCAGGGGGAATCACTCTTGTGGTCACTCACCCTGGCTTGGCCTGGCCAGAGTGGCCACGGGGACGGAGCGTCTGTGCAGGGATTGGGGCACAAGCTAGGACGCCATGGGCCATTCGGCTTCCAAAAGGGGCAGAGGACGGTTGCAAGGTCACAGCTTTCAGAAGCTACGCCAGGATTCAGGCACCTCTAGAGACTTGAGAAGCAATCGACCGTGCATGAGGGGGCGAAGGGCTTCTGGGCCTCGGGAGAGAGGCTAGAGTCCGACCTCAGCCCGGGTAAAGATGTCCCCCTGCCTCCAGGGGAGCCGGGGAGGTGTCCGTTTTGATCGCCCAGGTCTCCAGTAACCTCCCACCCCGACACCTCTCCAGCTGAGAACTGAAACTAGACATGCACACACACAGGTTTGGGTGGGGGTTGTTGGGCAGAGAAGCCCCCTTTGTCAGCGCCTTCTGAGGCCAAAGCAAACAGGCCTGAGCCCGCCTGGCACTGGGGTGGCCTTCCTGGGACCAGGCTTTTGGCCTCCCCGGACCCCACAGAACCCGATGTTCTCACACCCTCCAGGGACCTGGAATGGAGCCCCAGCCCCTTCACAGTGCACCATCATCTGCCTCAACTCCCCCCTGGAGTTGTCCGGGAAAGGGCCAGGGTTCAGAGCCGGCTGCTGGGAAGGTGACGGTGCTGGCTGTGGGTCCCCGCGGCGAGCCAAGAACTCCGTATTTCGTACAAGCCTCGTTGCTTCACCAACCGATGGTGTAGGTGCAACTCTCCCTGGTTCTGCGGACTGAGGCGTTCAGAGAGGTTGGGTCATGGGGCCAAGGTCAGGGGTCTGGCAGCTGGCAGAGTGCGGACTTAGGCCCAGACCTCCCAGTTCCAGAGTCCGCGGTGCTGGCTGGCAGCACGAATGTCCCCGGGACCGCGAAGAGAAGGCGCAGGCGCTCCTGGGATCTACCGTGTTCCTGTCAGCAGAAGGGCTGGGTTTTCATTCTGCAAATGGGGAAAGGGGGTCCGAGGTGCTCGCCTGTGCCCAAGGTCCCAAAGAGGGAGCTAGGATCACACCTCAGGCTTCCCTCTAAGAGCCTAAGCCTTTAGCAGAGGCATTACCCTGTCCCCACCCCTCCCATCCCATCTCTGTCCAGCTGTCCACGTCCCCTTCTCCCTAAGTCCCAGGAGTCTGGACCCCAGTCACCTCTCCCTCAGAAACCAGGAATCCAAGCCGCCCCACCCCCACATCTTTTCCCTGACCCAAGATTCCCGCCCCAGCCCCCTCCCCAAATTATTCATCCATCCACTGGAAGAGAGAAGGGCAGGGGGTGGGTGCTCCCCGCAGCTGCTGCCCTTTCTCCTTTCACACCTAGTCCCCCCAGAATGGAGGAAGGGGCCTGAATTGCTGGGTAAGATGTCACCCCCCCCTTGTGGGGGCTTGGGGGCTGGGCATCACAGAGCCTCCAACCCCCGTCTCTTTCCCCGGCCTGCTGGGTGAAGGGGGGAACCGTCCACCTCGTGACTGGGGGCTGGCCCAGCCGCCCTGGCCCTGGAGGAGTGGGCGGGGCAGGGGGAGCATTATAATTGGACGACTCTGAGATCCCTGAGTCCTACTCAGCCCCAGCAGAGGCGAAGGAAGAGGTTCCCCAGGAGCCGGTGAGAAACGGTTGAGGCCACAGAGATCAGTTTAAGACTGCTGTGAGGGATGGGCGGGGGCTAGGTGACTGTCCCAAGCCACGGTCGGGACAGAAGCAGGGGACGGACCGAGGGGAGGAGTGGGCCCCAAGGGCATCCCGTCTTGGCTAGAAGGTGAGGGGGGTGGGAGAGGAGCTGGACCTGTAGAAAGAGCCCACGAATTCACTGTCATCTGTTGAGCATCCACTCGGTGCCCCCTCAGATCTGCATTAGTTGGAGGCGCGGGGGTGGGAGGGGGGCCGGAGGCAGTGGTGGCGGCCGGGTAGCTAGAGCGCTCATTGAAGGACTTTCACATGAGCATTAAATTAGCTAATAGGTGGGAAATAACGTTCAGATGTGAAACTGGGGCTTAGAATGTGAAGGCAGGACGAGGAATGCGAAGTTGGAACTTGCAAACCGGAGTTGGGGCTCACATGGAACTCGGGCAGGGTGATTGGAATTTGAACCCCGGGAGAGAGGGATGGAATTTGGGCGGCGGAGGCCGACCTAGGGACGGGGAGATAGGAGGAGACAATGAGGGAGCTAAATAGACAATGGAGGGGCCGCTTGGCAAATGTTTGCGGTCGGATCAGGTTGATGCAGATAACCGGGCGAGGGCAAGACTTGGAAGGCCCGGAACGGGTGGGGCGGGGCTCCGGGTGGGAGGGGTCCCCACTGGCTGCTGATTGACATTTCTCACCCACACTGACTAATCGCAGGCTGGAAGATGAAGGTTCTGTGGGCGGCGCTGCTGGTCGCGCTCCTGGCAGGTATGGGGGCGGGGGCTTGCTCAGGGTTCCCCTCCCCTTCCCCTTCCATCCTCACATGGACTCCCCACTTTGCCCCCCTTCCGTCCCTGGGTCCCTCCATCTGCTGGTCTGTCTCCCCCATGAGAGGCCTCTCACATCCCACCGGCTCTGAGCAGCTGTTTTACTCTCTCTGGGCCTCGGTTTCCCCGTCCTTAAAATGGGAGTTATAACAGTCCCTAACGCTTTGCGGTCAGACAGGTAGCGAGCACCAGATCAGTGTGGGCCGTGATTAGGTTTGCTCTTCCACCAACACCACGCGGCCCTGCGCGGAGCATTGACACACATATGCTTAGCAGCTGGGGACACACGCTGGGCGCCCTTCCACGGGCTCCCAGCTCTCCATAAAGCAGCCCAGCGTTGGTGCAGCACCTGCTGGGTACCAGGTACCGTGTACCTGGAGCGGGGCCGAGCACCCTGGCTGCCCGTGAACTTGCTCTGCGCAGGATGCTGGGCCGATGTGGAGCCAGAGCCGCAGCTGGAGCGGGAGCTGGAGCCGGAGGTCCCGTGGCAGGCCAGCCAGCCCTGGGAGCGGACGCTGGGCCGCTTCCGGGATTACCTGCGCTGGGTGCAGACGCTGTCTGACCAGGTGCAGGAGGAGGTGCTCAACACCCAGGTCACCCAGGAACTGACGTGAGTGCCCCCCGACACTCCCGGGAGGGGCAGTTCCTTCTGGACCCCAAAGCCTCCGCCGGTGTGGGTTTCCTAGTGTCCCTGTCACCAGCTCTTCCGCGTCTCTGTTCACGTCGTGCTCCCTCTTTCCGCTCCGAGCTCCCGGCGGTCCCCACCTCTGCCTCTCTCTCAGCGCTCTGGGCCTCTGGACATCCGTCTGTCAGGCCAGCTCGCACCGCTTTCCTCTCTGTCTCTGCTTCTGCCTGGCCCTGTCCCCATCGTGCCCTCCCCGACCTCGGTTCCTCTCCGCTTCCCCCTCCCCACGCACACGTTCCCACCCTCCCTCTCGGCCCCCAGCGTGCTGATGGACGAGACCATTAAGGAGGTGAAGGCCTACAGGCAGGAGCTGGAGGAGCAGCTGAGCCCCATGGCCTCGGAGACGCAGGCCCGCGTGACCAAGGAGCTGCAGGCGGCGCAGGCCCGCCTGGCCTCGGACATGGAGGACGTGCGCAACCGCCTGGCGCAGTACCGCAGCGAGCTGCAGGCCATGCTGGGCCAGAGCACCGAGGAGCTGCGGGCCCGCCTGGCCTCCCACCTGCGCAAGCTGCGCAAGCGGCTGCTCCGCGACGCCGACGACCTGCAGAAGCGCCTGGCCGTGTACCGCGCCGGGGTGCACGAGGGCGCCGAGCGCAGCGTG
>NC_043715.1:48341699-48403737 GCF_006229205.1 Suricata suricatta
AACGCCAACGTCGCCGCCCTGGCCACCCAGCCGCTGCGGGAGCGCGCCGAGGCCCTGGGCCAGCAGCTGCGCGGGCGGCTGGACGAGGTGCGCGAGCAGGTGGAGGAGATGCGGGTCAAGATGGAGGAGCAGGCCGACCAGATGCGCCAGCAGGCCGAGGCCTTCCAGGCCCGCCTCAAGAGCTGGTTCGAGCCCTTGGTGCAAGACATGCAGCGCCAGTGGGCCGGGCTGGTGGAGAAGCTGCAGGCGGCCGTGGGTACTGGCCCCACCACGGCGCCGCCCGAGGAGAACTAATGAGGGCTCCACCCCTGCGTGCGCGCCCTTGCCTCTCCCTTCCCCACCCCACTACGGGAGGCCCTGTCCCTGCCCCAGCTGTCCTCCTGGAAGGCCCCCTAGCTTAATAAAGATTCACCGAGCGCCACAGCAGCCGCTGGACCTCCGTGTGTGATTTCTCCTGGCCCCTGCCTCCTTTTCTCACGCCGGCCCCAGCTGCTTGGATGTCATCTTTGTCTCTTCTGATCTCAGTGTTTGCTTCCTTCTGTCCCTTTCAGAGTGTCCCTTTTTGCTCTGCTTCTGCTCAGCAGCGCTCGCCCTCTCTTCTGTGCCTCTCTTTCCCTTCTGTCTCTGAGACCCGGTTCTGGAACAGATCCATCACTGGGTTACATCTTGCAGTTCCCCCCTCCCCCTGCCAAAGTAGGGGCAGGGGGGTGGCACACGAAATGGGGGAAGGGAGGGGCAAGACAAAAAAGCAGCCTCCCCGAGGCTTGGCTTGCTCGGGGTCATAGCACCTGCTTCCTGGAACTGTGACCTCAAAGCCCTGAGACCTTGGCCACTCTGATTATTAATAAGCCTTTATTATTGTCACTCTCCTATCTTTTGCTTTTTTTAAATGTTTATTTATTTATTTTTGAGAGAGAGAGAGCACACAAGCAGGGGAGGGGCAGAGAGGGAGAGACAGAATCCCAAAAACATTCCACACCATTGGTGCCCGGCATGGGGCTTGAACTCACGAACCGTGAAATCATGACCGGAGCCGAGATCAAGAGTCAGACTCTAAACCAACTCTGCCATCCAGGCACCCCTTAACTTTTTTTAAAAGTCTATTTATTTATTTTGAGAGAGGGGGAGGGAGGGAGAGAACGAGCGAGGGGTGGGATGCAGAGAGAGAAGGAAAGGGTGAATCCCAAGCAGGCTCCATGCTGACAGTGCAGACCCCGACGTGGGGGCTCCATCTCACAACACTGAGATCATGACCTGAGCCGAAATCAAGAGTCGGACGCTCCACCAACGGAGACCCCCACCCGCGCCCCTGTTGCTCCCCTCTTTTACCTAATTCTACCCCCTGGCCCGTCCTGGCTGAGAGGCCTCATTCTTGTGACATCCTGTTTTTCTCCACCTCTGTCTTATCTTTTCCTCCTCCAGTTTCTCCCTCCCCCCCCCCCGTCTGTTTTTTGTTTTTTGTTTCCCTTCTCCCAACATCTGGGGTGTGTCATCTCCACCCTTCTGTTGTTGGTCCCCCTCCCCCCTGCCTGTCTCATTCCCTCTGGGTCAGCAGACCTCTTCATCTGAGCTGTGTGTTCTGCCCCCTGCCCACACCTCCTTCCTTCTGTCCCCCTACCTTCTGTCTCATCTACCTCAGCAAGCCTACTGGGTGCCCATCCCGCCCGTCTCCTCAAGGGTCTGCGCCTCCCTGGGTTGTCCCGGAGTCCCTGGTGGGAGCAGGTGACAGTTAACACTCAAAGCAGTGAGGACCGGAGCCTGGAGCCCATCCCGCTGGCATTCTCTCCCCACCCCCTCAATTCTCAGACGAGGGGAGCAGGGTTCCCAGCCCAGGGGACAGGCCGGGACTTGAGTGTGTTAATTCCTAGGCCCAGCCTGCCCTCCTCCGTGTGGCTGGTGCACACTCTTCACTCCTAGCTTTTGCCAGGTGCACCCAGCGCCCTGTGGAGGCAGCCTCTCCTCCCCACCCCACCCCCAGATGACTCACCCCAGACTTGGTGAGGAGAAGGGTCAGGGGGCTCAGAGGAGGGGACCTAGTCCCAGCCAAGCCCGCTGATGATTCACTGTGTGCCCCGGAGCTGGGGAGCTGGGGCCCCCTCTGAGCCGCAGAGGTCAATGCGGGGCCTGGAATCAGCCATGTTCTTCCCCTTGAAGGGCTGAATCTTGAATTCTCATGGGTGAAGAGAGCAGGCAAGTCCAAAGTGGCACATGGGCTATTAAAGAAGGAGTTTGGGGGAATGGAGGCTGGCAGGGGGTGCTGTGGGGCGGAGGCTGACGCCCACAGAGATCCAGAGACAGCCTGGAGTCCTGGAAAGGGGAGGGACAAGGAACCAACACCACCACCACCACCCACCCACCCACCCCCCGCCTCCGCCGCCACCACCGCCCCTTAGCCCCTTGCCAAGCCATTGAATGTCTTAGCCATGCCTCAGTTTCCCCATCTGTAAAGGGAAGGTCCTGTAGCTGGGATGCGGATGTGACTTGGAGAAGCACAGTTGTCGTTCTATTCCGGTGGGGTGGGGAAGGAAGGGAAGCAGACCCGTGGGTGAACGTCTGGAGAATGCTAGGTTCACAGGGGAAGCCCATGTCTGGGAAGACAGCTGGAGGACTGACAGGGACTGGAGGCACTGGGCCAGCCAGGGGGTTGTCGCAATCCTGCCAGGGTCATGTCTGTGCATCCCTTTCACAACCGTCCCCCACCACCCCCAGGCTGACACGTGGTTGTGGGGCACAAGGCCAGCCAACCTCGAGTCTGAGGCCAGGGCCGCCCTCCCCACAGCTGCCAGGGATCACTGGTGGTCAAAGGCAGCCAGGGGAAGGGGAGGGGGAAGCCTTGGACTCCAGCCCTGAGGGACGGATGTGGTGGAAGGGGGGGCTGAAGGGGGGTGCTTGGTGCCAGGAGGGGCCCGAGGGGCTGAGTCAGGGCAGATGCGGTGCTTACCAGGGGGCCCTGGAGGCCCAGGGAGTGGGAGAGCAGAGCGAAAGAGGGGTCTGGGGGAATGGAGAGAAGCGCACACACTGGGATCCTCCAAGCTGAGGTTTTGCAGTTTAGACTGGCTGGAAAGACCCCCTCCCGAAAGAGACTGGGGGCCGTGGAACCAAGACCCACACAAGTCCGAATGCTCCCGGATGCAGGGAGATGGGGGGTGGGGGTGATTTGAGGCCTAGTCTGAAAAAAAGACGGCAGGTGGCATGGGGGTAGGAATGTGGGGGCCAGACCGGGTGACCCTAAGTGAGAATAGGAGAGGCAGGCGCTGAAGACGCTTGCTGAGAAAGGAGAAGCGATGGAAGAGGAGGCCTGGGGAGTTACAGCGAAGTGAGTTACAGTTACTGAGTGACAGAGACACCCCTGAGGCCCGAAGAAAGGGGGCCAGCAGCAGAAACCCCTGAGGGAAGATGGCTACGGGGGTGGGGTGGGGAGAGAAGTCCCCGGATGTGGGGAAGGGACTAGGCACGCTGAGAGCCACCAACAGTCAGGGAGATTGGGAGGTGCAGGTGCTGAACAGCAAGAGGATTAGGCTTAAGGGGTGTGCCAGGCCCCACCTGACCCACCCCACACCACCAGTCGGTGCAGAAGAGGAAAAGGTAGACGGACAGGACGGGATAGGAGGCTGAAGGGGAGGGATTAACCTTTCCCGTCCCCTCCCCCTCCCCAGCCCGATAAAGGCCTGGGCCGGGCCGGGACCTCCCACCCCACGTCGCTGTCGCTGGACTGATCCAGGTCGGTTCCCGGTGTCCCAGGAAAGATGCCCTTCCAAGAGCACTAGAAAGGGGGTGGAAGGGGCTTCGGGGAGGGAGGAGGGGTGTCGCTGATCGCTCCCACCCCTGCTTCTGCTTGCAGAGTGCCCCTTCGGCCCAGCCATGAGGCTCATCCTGTGGCTCCCAGTTTTGGTGGTGGTTCTGTTGCTGGTTCTGGAAGGTAAAAGTGGGAGAGGAGAACCTGGGAGTTTGAGATTTGGAAGTTTGAAGCTGGATGCGGGCCTGGGGCCCAAACTTAGAGGCCCCTTGAGAGCTCAGTGGCCCCTTCGGCGCCCAGGTTTTCCTCTGTCACCAACACCCCACCCCCAACCCCCTGCAAAGATGGGTGAGGGCTCTCTGAGGGGCGGTCCGGCGAGTGGCAAATCTGTCCGGGAAGCCCTAGCAACCGATGATGTATGGACTCGCCCCACTATGATTGGTTGTCCTGCTTTTACAGTCCAGAAAGGGGCGGGGGAGGAGGCTGTGCTGAAACTAATATCCAGCACTTGAGCTCCATCTGGTCCCTTGAGTACCCGCTCCTGCCACCCCTGCATCCTGACCCGTCCAGTCCCGTCCAATTCTAACACCATGACCTCCAAGAATCACATTCAAGTACAGTATCTCCTCTCCCGTCTCTGGAAACTCATCCTAAGGGCTCCCAATACTGAAAGTTTTGTACCCCTGCCTACTTCTGGACAGGTCCAGCCCCGGCCCAGGGGGCCCCAGATATTGCCAGCACCTTCAAGAACATTCCGGATTCGCTGAAGGAGTTTGGAAACACCCTGAAGGATGCCTTCAAGAGCATTCCTGAGGCGACTGGGTTAGAAACCTTCCCAGGGCTTGCTTGGGAGGGCTGGGTCTCTCGATTAACAGAGTGGGGAAACTGAGGCTTGGGGCTGCTGACAACTTCCCCGTGGTCATAGCTGGCTCACAGGGTGCTCAGAGGTGGGGAACAGGGTCCCAACTGTCATCTGGACGATGCTGTAGAGACAGTCCTGCGTGCTGGTGACAGACCAAGCTTGGGAATCAGTCAGACCTGGGTCCGCAGGCCAGCAAAAAATCATGACTCTCTGTGTGAGCTCGGGGAGTAGATCTCGGTGAGCCTTTTTCCTGGACAGTAAAATGGATGGTTCTGAGACGTAAACGAGGGGATTTGAAGGGTCCGGGACTGTTCCAATGTGGGGAATAGTGGTGGTGGTGAATAAGATAAAGTCTCAGTCCACAGAGAACTGACTGTAAAACCTAACAGGAGATTAGCCCAAACAGAGCTAAGCACCGAGATGACATTAAACAGGGAAGGCTTACAGACATCCAAGGACCCCTGAAGGGCTTTTGTAGATTTCGTGATTCGTTCCTCGCTGAGGTGGAGACACTTTTTTTTTTTTAAGTAAGCGCTATGCCCGATGTGGGGCTTGAACTCAGGATGCCAAGATCAAGAGTCACATGCTCCACTGACTGAGCCAGCCAGGTGCTCCATTTCAGATCTCGGTTTAAAATGTTACTGCTGGGGTGCCTGGATGGCTCCGTGGGTTAAGCGTCTGACATCAGTTCAGGTCATGACCTCACGGTTTGTGAGTTCGAGCCTCGCGTCCAGCTCTGTGCTGACAGTTCACAGTTCACAGCTCAGGAGCCTGGATTCTGCTTCAGATTTTGTCTGTTTACCTCTCTCACTCAAGTCTCATCTCTCTTTCTCTCTTTCAAATATAAATAAACATTAAAAAAAAAAAGTCTTGGGGCGCCTGAGTGGCTCAGTCGCTTAAGCGTCCAACTTGGGCTCAGGTCATGATCTTACGGTTTGTGAGTTCAAGCCCCGCCACCGGCTCTGTGCTGACAGCTCGGAGCCTGGAGCCTGCTTCGGATTCTGTGTCTCCCTCGCTCTCTGCCCCTCCCCCCACTCACACTCTGTCTCTCTCTCTCTCTCTCTCTCAAAAATAAATAAACATAAAAAGAAATTAAATAGGTCTTACTGCTTCCTGGGGCACTTGGCTGTCTTACTTAAGAAAAAGAGAGAGAGAGAGAGATCTGAATGATTAGGAAAATCCAGCCAGGCCTAGAAACACGGGAAGCATGTCCCCTTGTGACTACAAAGGCCCTGAGTCAGGAAGATACGTACATAATCAAGGAGAGACTGGCATTCCAGGCGAGGGGAGCATCCTGGGCAAAGATAAGGAGGCTCTGAAGTGCACCCTTGAATAAATAAGGAGCAGAAAGCTAGGACAGGCTGGGCTCGGGAGCCAGAGACAGCAGGCCTTGACCGCTAGGCCAGGGTGAAGAGGTCTGACTTCAAAGGGCTCTGAAAACTGCAACCCCAAAGTTGGACCACCCTCCCCGGGGCTGCACCCAATCTCACAGATGTGGGAGCCATGCCTTTTTGGGGGGAAAGGGGGGACGGGGAGTCAGGTAAGGGGCAGGATGTGGGCTTCCTGAGGGGAGACAAAACACATGACGGCTCTTCCTCTCTCTCCTACAGGAAATTTATGTCCTCCATTGTTGGCAAATTGGGGGAGGGTCTCAAAAGTTTAAGAAATCTCCAGAGCTGAATACTAGGAGAGCGGCCTCCCTCCTCTGGGCTGTGCCCCGAGAAGCGGCTCCGAAATTTCCCATACCCAGGCTCCTGGCTCGATGTCCATCTCCACCCCCACCCTCCAATAAAAATACCGTAGAAAATTCTGAGTGCTTCTTTACTGTGAGGCTATGGGACAGGGTAGGGAGTGCGCCTCTGGTGGGGCGAGGGAAGGATTCAAATGTATGGGACAATAGGTATTTATTACACTTAAAATGGGTAATAAAGGGGGATATGTGGAAAGGAGCAAGGGGAGGACACGGGCTAGAGCCCTGAAAAAGATCGACACAATCCCCACCTTCCAAGGAAACTTTGATGCCCCCTCCTCCAGGAAGCCCTCCTCAAACCCTAGGTTGGGTCAAGCATCTCCATCCCAGCGCTGCCTGCTCTGGGTCATAACTGTCCAGGGATGGGTCTGGCTCTCCCGCCGGACGATTCGCCCCATCACTGCCGTCCGCAGGCATAGTCCAAGCACGGGACTGGGCCTGGTCCGGGGGTTCGGCAATACTGGGCGGTATAACTCTTCTCAATCTGAAAAAAAAACCCGAAACAGTACATTTTCACAAAACGCCTCTGAGGCAGACGCTGTCACTGTCCCCTTTTAGGGATGAAGAAACTGAGGCACAGAAGTCTAAAGCCGCTGATGTGATGTGACCCAGCCACCAATGGGGAGAAGTGGGATTTGACTGTAGGCTGGGCGGTGGGGGCAGCCCCAGGACCCCATCCTTACTTCACTGTCCCTGTGCCTGAGTCACCATCACAGACTGATCGCCTACAACCACATACACACACACACCTGGCCATCGGCCTTGTTTGCTCATTTGCAGCATATTAAAGCACGCCCACATTGCTCATCAGGTAAAATTCACATGAGCATCTCCTGGCGGATGGCTACTTGGCAAAAGACTATATTCTGAATCAATCACTACTCTTTACGTGGCCATGTTTCCAGCATTTGGAAGCCAACTTATTTTGCAAGCATTCTCCTAACCACCCTGCTACCCCACACCCCTAACCTCCAACCCCTGCTTCCCCACCTCCAATCAAGCCCTCAGGTTAGAGAAGCATAGGGTCAGAGAAGACGGACAGCGAGCAGTTCAGCCTCCGCTTTGGAAGAGAGGTTCCGACTCCAGGGCAATTAGATGTAAACCACGAAAGACACTAGTCTGTGCCGGAGACTTGGCCGAAAACAGGAGATTGGAAAATGCAAGGTGGTGGTGAGGACATGGGTACCCAAGAAGGAGCACACTCTCGGGGCGCCTGGGTGGCTCAGGGGGTTAAGCGTCTGACTTGGGCTCAGGTCATGATCTCACGGTTCGTGGCTTCCAGCCCCGCGTCAGGCTCTGTGCTGACAGCTCAGAGCCTGGAGCCTGCTTTGGATCCTATGCCTTCCTCTCTCTCTGCTTCTCCAATAAAACGCGGAACTCCATGCAGCTGCAGAAAGAAGAAGCTAGATGTTCAGGAAACAGTTTGGAGAGATCCAACAGCGTAGCGCTGAGTGAAAAGGAGACAGGAGACCTGCACAGGGCCGTGTCACTGATAGAAAATTCGAACACGCGCATGTGAAATGACCTTGTGTGTTTGAGTCCTTTTATGTCTGAGGACAACTCTGAGCACACGTGGAGATGCTTATGGAGGGCCAGAAACGGGAAGGAGGACGGAGAGCTAAGGTGGGAGATGGGGGCGCCTAGCTGGCTCAGCCAGTGGAACTGGTGACTCCTGATCTCAAGGTTGTGAGTTCAAGCCCCAAGTTGGGTGTAGAGATGACTTAAAAATAAAATATTAAAAAAAAAAAAAAGGCAGCAGGGCACCTGAGTGGCTCGCTTACTTGAGAGTCTGACTTCGGCTCAGGTTATGATCTCAGGGTTTGTGAGTTCCAGCCCCGCATTGGGCTCTGTGCTGACAGCTCAGAGCCTGGAGCCTGCTTCCGATTCTGTGTCTCCTTCTCTCTCTTCCTCTCACCTGCTCGTGCTGTCTCTATCAAAATAAATAAACATTTAAAAAAATCTTAAGGTGGGAAATAAATATAACCTCTGTACTTAATGCCCCATTTCCCCCTGCCCAAATCAGCCCTTTAGGCTCCTATACCCTCTTCCCACGTGAAAGCCAGGGATCCTATAAGAACACAAATCACATCACACCCTTCCTCTGCTCAGAACCCTCCTTCCACTTTCAGAGGAAAACTCAAAGGTCTTGTGAGAGTCTGTCGGCTCTGCACTACCTGCCAGGTCACCCCTCTGCCTCTCCCCCTCCCTCGTGTGCAACTCCTCAGCCTCCTCCAACACACCGAACAGGCTCCTACCCCAGGGCCTTTGCATTTGCTGTTCCCCTGCCTGGAATGTTCTTCCTGCAGATGTCCAGCTATCTGCCTGGTTCATTCCTCATCTCCTTCAGGTCTCTATTCAACATCCACCTTCCCATCGTGGTCCCCCCATACTGCTCTCCCGATCACCCTACTACCTCCTTATCTGCCTTTCTTTCCAGTATTTGCCACCCTCTGATGTATGCCTATTTGCTTACTTGTTTACTGCCTGTGTCTCTCCCACTGCTGGGTTGTCAAGTTCATGGAGGCTGTCTTGTCTCCTGCAGCGCCCCCACAAGTGCCCAGCACAGTGCCTGGCACACAGGGAGAGCTTGACAGATACTTCTTTTTAGTTTATTCATTTATTTTGAGAGAGAGAGAGCAGGAGATGGGCAGAGAGAGAGGGAGACAGAGAAACCCAAGCAGGCTCTGCATGGTCAAAGCAGAGCCTGACATGGGGCTCAAATCCATGAACCCAGAGATCAGGACCTGAACCGAAAACAAGAGTCAGACGCTTAACAGACAGCCACTCAGGTGCCCTTCTAATTTTAAGAGTTTCTTTTTACACTTTATTTTTTTAAATGTTTTTATTTTTTTAATTTTTGAGAGAGCCAGCAGAGGAGATGAAGGGCAGCGGGGCGGGGGAAAGGGGACGGACAAAGAACCGAAGCAGCCTCCCAGCTGACAGCAGAGAGCCCGATGCGGGGCTTGAACTCATCACCCACAAGATCACGACCTGTGCCGAAGTGGGACGCTCAATTGATGGGGCCACTCAGGCTTCTTTTACACTTTGTATTTAGAGCCCATATGTTTGTTCTCAGGTTTACAAACTTACCTTCAGGACCTCAGAGAGCAAATAGCCCTGATCACACCAAAACAAAAAGCCAAGAAACAACAACAAAAAAACACCCAGAGAGTCCCGAGCATGTATATAGAAGCATTCAGACTTGGGGGGGGGCAGAGGTGGCCCATTCAGACAGCTGCCCCCCCATGGCCCATACTCCACACAGCGGGCAGGACAGGGATGGGGGCGCTCCAGTGGGCACCTGGCTCGGGGTAGCTGGTCTGGGAGGGCTCCCTGGAGGAGGTGACATAACACAGCACCTGATACGCAAAAGACAATCCAGAAGTGGTCCGCGAGAACGGGGGAAGAGAATGAGAAGCCGCTGATTTTCATCTCCATGGAGGTTCACCAACAAATACGTGAAGGTAAAACCGGATACAAAAGTGAATGAACGGAGCTGTTTTGGAGAACAGTTTAGTGGCTCCTCAAAGCGTTCAAATGAGCCCCGGCAGCCCCATTACAGGGTGTCTATCCGCCCAAGAACTCCACACAGGTTCACGCAAAAACGCCCGTGGGGCTGTTCACAGCAGTATGGCTCACGTCAGCCAAAAAGTGGAAACAACCAAATGCCCATCTACTGAGGGATGGGAAGCAAATCCCATGGCGTGTGTGGATGTGTATCCGTACAGTGAATATTATTCTGCCCGGAAAAGGGAAGAAGCGCCCTCACACGCCACACACAAAGGACTGCGTAGTGTAAGTTTCCATTCCCATGATGCCCGGGATAGGGGGACCAGAGACACAGAAAGCCCGTCATCAGCCAGGGGAAGAAGGCACTGGAAATGGAAATGACCCGATGGGGTCATGGGAGTTTCCTTTCGGGGTGATGAAAATGTTCTGCGCTCGGAGGCTGGTGATGGTCGCACAATCTTGCAAACCTACTGAACAACATCGAACTGCACACCTGAAGTGGGGGAGGGGGGTTGGTTTGTGAATAGCTCCGTTTTTAAAAATTAACGAAAGGAGAATTTCCTGGACAGGAGGCAGAAAGAAGAAATAATAAAGGAAGGGATGTTTCTTTTCTTTTTTTGTTTTAGTTAAAAAAAATTTTAATGTTTTATCTATTTTTGAGAGAGAGAGAGAGAGAGAGAGCATGATCAGGGGAGGGTCAGAGAGAAAGGGAGACAGAATCCAAAGACAGGGTTCAGGCTTTGAGCTAGCTGTCAGCACAGAGCCTGATGTGGGGCTCGAACCCACTAACCATGAGATCATGACCTGAGCTGAAGTTGGACGCTCAACCAACTGAGCCACCCAAGTGTCCTGAGGAGGGGCGTTTCAACCTCTTTTCTGCCTAGACTTCCCTCCCAGAACCCAGAGGCGCAGAGGAAGGAGGTGAGCGCTTAGAAAGTGCTGGAAGGGAGGCGGGTTCTAGGGTTCAGGAGGGAGGTCTGGACTGCGCGGGGAGTGATGCAGGGGGACTGGTGGTCTCTTGGACAGGTTGCCGAAGGCTCAGAGGTGCTCTCTGCCCGCTCCCCAGACACACGCACTGGGGTCTCAGCCTGCCATGCTCCCAAACCCGCTCCCTCTTGTGACCTCTGTCTCTTCCCCCATCACCCCTCTCCCAGTTGTTATTGAGCTGACTCTGAGATCCACCCTGAACAACCTTTAGCCTGTTTCTGTCCCCGAGATGGACAAACATTGCAACCAGCAAACAGCCCATACTGACCTTGGACCCGGGCAGGGGTCAGAGACCTCCCCCAGGCCCACCCTGCTGCCTCTTGGTTTCGGGTCTCAGGTCGGGGAGGTGCATCAGGGGGTTCCTGGCTTGGCTAGACCTGAGAGAGTCCAGTTCAAATGCACCCCCCAAAATGCTGTTTGAGGAGCCATTAGTAAATGGCCTCTCCTCCCACCTCCAAGCCTCAGTTGCCTCATCTGTAAAATGGGCATGATAAAGGAGCCCACCTCAGAGCTCTGTTGCGTTAAATCAGTGAGTTCAGGCGCCAAAGCCCCGCTGTGGCACCTGGTGCCTGGTGCGTGCTCAGAAAACACAAACGTAATCAACAGCCACTGACCTTGACCGAGCACCTTGGTGGTGTACCTGGTGCTGCTCTTGGCAATTTACATAAACGGTCTCCATTGCTCTCTGGGGGTGGGTAGTCCATGACTCCCAGTCCCTGGTAAAGCAACCAGCCCAGAGACGGTAAGCAAGTAGCACCAAGTGGCACAGCAGGGAAGATGCGAAGCAAGGCTCTGAACCCCCACCTTGTGCTTCCTGTAACACAATGCATGGTGGGTTTTTCTTTTTCTTTTTTCTTCTTTTCTTTTTTTATGTTTATTTATTTTTGAGACAGAGAGAAACAGAGCATGAGTAGGGGAGAGTCAGAGAGCGAGGGAGACACAGAATCTGAAGCAGGGTCCAGGCTCCGAGCTGTCAGCACAGGGCCCGACGCAGGGCTCGAAGCCACGAACTGGGAGATCATGACCTGAGCCGAAGTCAGGAGTCAGACTGAGCGGCTCATGCGCCCCTCTAGGGGGTTGCATTTTGCTGATTTTGTTAGTGAGGAATTGCTGGGCACCTGGGTTGCGTACCCACTGTGTGCCCGAGCCCATGTCGGGGCCCCTGGAAGGAGGCACATTCTGCTGGAAGCTTATGGGTCAGGACCAAACTATACAGTGACTGCCCCTTATCTGTGGGGGATGCACCCCAAGACCCGCAGTGGAGACTTAAAACCACAGATCGTGAGCCCAACCCTAGATACACTGTTTTCCCCGCTCCGCACACACCTATGATCAAGTTTAACGTATAAAATCAGACACGGTGAGAGATGCACAGCTATGATTCATAATAAAGTAGAACAACTGCAATAATTCACTGTAATAAAAATTATGTGGGCGTGGTCTCCCTCTCTCCCTCTCTCTCTCTCAATATCTTATTGTGCTGCACTCACCCTTCCTCTTGGGATGATGTGAGATGATAAGATGTCCACGTGATGAGAGGAAGGACCGGCAGTGACATCGACACCGACAGACACAGTATTACGTGTTTATTGACCTGCTGGCATATTGTCAGGTCATCTGCTTCCAAACCTTAGTTGACCTTGGGTCACTGACACTGCGCATAAAGGAGGGCTACTGTTCAGTTGTTCAGGTTGAGACCAAGGGGGGTTGTCAGATTCACCACATAAACATACAGCTCCCTCCACCAACCCCAGGGAGCACTCGGGTGGCTCAGTCCGTCAAGCAACAGACTTGGTTTCAGCTTAGGCCATGAGCTTGTGGTTTGTGATATCGAGCCCCACGTCGGGCTCTGTGCCGACAGAGCGGAGCCTGCTGGGGATTCTCTCTCTCTCCCCCTCTCTCTGCCCCTCCCCTGCCTGCATGGTCTCTCCCTCTCCCATTCAAAATAAACTTTAAAAAATATTTTTTAAAAAAGGACAGGCTCCCGGTTAGCTTTCAATTTCAGATAAATAACACATATTTTCTAGTATATTTCCCAAATATTGCATGGGGCATACTTATACTAAAAGAAAAACTTATTATGTATTTGGATTCACATGGGCATCCTGTATTTTACCAGGCAAATCTGGACCAAGGAATCCAGTCAATGGTCCCCTGGCCAAGCTGTTGGGTCCTCTGAGAGACAAATGCTCATTTCCTCCCTTCCTTCCTCCTTTCCTTCCTTCCCTCCTCTCTCTTTCTCTCTCTTCTTTCTCTTTCTTTCTTTCTTCCTTCCTTCCTTCCTTCCTTCGGCCCATTTTCTTTATGCCTAATATTGGGCCTGAGCCTGATATTGACAACCTCCTCCTACGTGCACCTGGAACTTTCTCACAGAGCCTCACCCAGACTTCACATGGACTCTAAGAGGCAGGTGCTTATTACCATCCCCATTTTACAGATGAAAACGCTGAGGTCTAGAGAAGGAATTGGAGTTGCCTAGGTCATGTGGTGAGTGTGTCTGGCCTATAGCCCAGTGCCAAGGAGTCTTTGATATGAAAGAAATAATCCTTGGGGCGCCTGGGTGGCTCAGGTGGTTGAGCGTCCAACTTCGGATCAGGTCATGATCTCGAAGTTCATGGGTTCAAGCCCCGCATCGGGCTCTGTGCTGACAGCTCAGAGCCCGGAGACTGCTTCAGATTCTGGGTCTCCCTCTCTCTCTGCCCCTCCCCTGCTCATGTTCTGTCTCTGTCTCTCAAAAATAGGATTTTTTTTTTCTGTCTCTCAAAAATAAAGAAATGTTAAACAATTTTAAGAAAAGAAAGAATCATAAACAGCCATGATCTGGGAGCACCTCCACTGACAGGCTCCTTGTTAAGACCTTTCCTTGCATCATTTCAAGCAGTTAAAGTCCTGCCTGAGGTAGGGGTTGTGGGCCCATTTTTCAAAGGAGGAAACTGAGGCCAGAAAGAGGGGCCAGCTCGTGAGGCAGAGCCAGGATTTGAACACCATTCAGTATAGGAGTCCAAAGGGCCGTCGGCCTTCCCCTCTCAGGGCCAAAGTGCTGGGAGGGTAGGAAGGAGGGAGGCCAGCAGGGGCGGGCAAGGCCTCTGCCTGTCACTGTCACCTGGGCCCCTCTCTCTGAAGTCCCTGCCAAGGGGCGTGGGGAGGCCGGCAGGGGAGGGCTCTGCTCTGAGCACCCTTCCCCTCCCCCAGCCTGGGGAGCCCAGCACAGAGGAACAGAGACCCAGAACCCCCAGAAATGTCGGTTCCCGGACGCAGGCCCCAGGCCCTGCCCTCCGTCTGCTTCTGCATTCTGGTCTTGGCCTGCATTGTGGGTGAGGAAGGAAGGGACGGGCGTGCATGGGGACCTGCAGTCGTGTAGCCGCCTGTGGGTCTGGAGCTTGTGTCCTTTGTCACTCCCTTTCTGGGAGTATGTGGCCGTGGTGGCCGTGTGGGAGCTGTGTTTGTGGGGCTGGTACAAACGACAGTGGTCCTGTGTGTGTGTTGGTGTCTGTATTTGCATGAGAATATGATGTCGCGGCAAAGGTGTGTGTCTGTGAACGTACATGCACACCTTCGTGTGTGCGCGTGAGTCATTAAGGGGGATTGACGCAGAGGATTTGAGTGTGTGGACGCCGGGAGGGGGTCAGTATGGGAGCCTGCCTGGGCTTTGCACGCACGTTTAATATGATAACGGTTCAAGTGTGCAAGGCGCCAGCCCCGGGGCCCTACTCGTGTTAGGTGTTAGCTCCAAGCTCTCCCGTAATCCTGGCCCTCCCACCTTCTACAGAAGGGGAAACTGAGGCTTGAAGAGGTTCACCTTTGGCTTAGGCACCCGGCAGGTCACACGGGTGCCTCTGCGCATGCGTGCTCGTGCACAGCCTGCGGTCTGACGGTGAGGCCTGGGCCGGCGCGTGAGCGGCGCACAGGGAGGCGTGTGCAAGGAGGGCACAGTCCTGCCGACCTCTGTCCCTGGGGGTGGCAAGTTCTCGGAGCTCTCCCTCCACTGCCTACAGAGGCGGTGGGACAGCGTGGGGGTCACAGGAGGACCGAGGGAGCAAGCAGCAAGATCAGGGAGTGAAGGAGGCATCGAGAGGGGGACAGAGTCAAAGAGATGAGGCTACAAACTGAGGAGGAAAAGCCACAGGCAGACAGGGGTGGCAGGAGGGGCCGTGGGCACAGAGGGTGACAGGCATTGACCGAAGGCTGACAGAGAGACAAGTGATCAAAGGGACATAAAAGGTGAAGACCAGAAATGACATCAAGGGGCTACCCTTGGGCCACTGGGAGTGATAATGACCTTGAGCATGGAGGGAAGGGAGGAGGAGGGATATTTGGGTCCCAGCCCACCCACGTTGCCCCCTGGTCCTGCCCAGCATGCCAGGAAGAAGTGCCTGCCCCCTCCCCGAGCACCCCACCAGGGCTGGCAGCTAGTCCTTGGAGCCTAATGCAGGACAAGGTGCAGGCACTGGTGGCCAGGACCCGAGAGAGGTGGCAGTGGTTCTGGTGAGTGGGCGCAGCAGGGCTTGGGGGTGGGGCTCCTGGGGTCGGAGGGAGGAGGAGCTGGGGGCCTGGACTCCTGGGTCTGAGGGAGGAGGGGCTGGGGGCCTGGACTCCTGGGTCTGAGGGAGGAGGGGCTGGGGGCCTGGACTCCTGGGTCTGAGGGAGGAGGAGGTGCAGGGCTGGACCCCTGGGTCTGAGGGAGGAGGGGCTGGGGGCCTGGACTCTGGGTCTGATGGAAGAGGGGCTGTGAGCCTGGATCCCTGGGTCAGTGGGAGAACCTGAGTCAGAGGGGGAAGGGCAGGGCCCTTGTTCTTGGGCGTGGAGTGCGGTAAGTGACCTCTGGGTCCGGGAAGAGTGGAGGGTTAAGAGCTGGGAGCAGGGACTCCTAGGTCTGAGGGAGGAGGGATGAACCAGGCGGAAGTCCCAAGTCCCAGGAGTAGCTGGGGTCTCTCTCTTTTGTCCCTGCTCTGCAGGGGCCCTGGGGCTTTCCAGGACTTCATGCAGACCTACTATGACGACCACCTGAAGGACTTAAGTCTCCGCACCCAGGCCTGGCTCCGCAGCTCCAGAGACAGCCTTCTGAACAAGGCCCACGACCTGTGTCCCCAGTTTCTGTGCAGGGACAGTGACAAGAATTAAAGTGTTTATAGCCTCCACAATAAAGAAATGCTTCTCTGTGTCCCTGTCTTAATCCATCCCCAATATGGCCAACGCCAGCAGTTACTGAGTAGAGGAGGGGGCACCTGGCAAGTGGGGGGGGCCCTTAGAGGAAAGAGTCAGGGGAAGGATCCCTTCCCCCGATCCTGGGACCCACCACCGTGGGCTTGTGGGGGGCAGGAGACATCAGGCCGCTCAGTGTGGGATAGAAGGTGAAGGCTGGAGTGTAGGCCGGGTCAGCAGGTCCCCACAGCAAGTGCCTTTGCTTCCCAGACCCCTTTCTTGGTCTGAACCCCAAGGACCCCAACCTCTCCACAGCACCCACCCGGCCCATATCTCCCAGGAGGGAACCTTCAGAGGGGGGCTCCCCCCCCCCCCGCCCCGCTTCACCCTGGGGATGTTGTCGCTTCTCTCTCTGCCCCACCCCACCCACTCCGCAGTCCTGTTGGTTCGGACTTTGGCCTAGGGGACAAGGGGGGGGTGGCTGTGGAGGGGAGGTGGATCTCAAGAGCTATAAAGACCTTCTCTGCCCGCGTGGAGCTGGTGAGGACAGCCTGGCAGAATCGGGTAAGAGGGAGCTGGAAATGGGAAAGGGGAAGGGTCTGCGGGGAGAGGGCAGAGAGGATGAAATCAGAAACCCGCAAGAGTCACCATGTTTGTGAGTTTCCTCCGTTGGAATCACAGACTTTAGAATCATAGACCGTTTCCCCCGTGCTGCTGCCCCTTGGGGTATGATCTCAACCTCATCTCCAAACTGCAGATGACAACAGGGCCTGAGAACTGTATGTGCTGAGCTGAGGGGCTCTGTCCTAGGGTTGGGGTGAAGACAGACAGATGCATGTGGAACAGGGCCCAGGGCATCGGAACCACAGTCCTCCAGGGGTGGGCTCTTCTGAGCCTGGGACCCTGCAGACTGGGTCTTAGCATAAATGTCACCCTCTGCTAAGGCTTTCCCGGGCTCCGTGACACCCCCTGCCCCCTCCAGAGCACTTACCACCATAGGACAGGTTGTGTATTTTACTCATTTAATATTGTCGATTGTGTTTCTCTCTCCCATCGGCTTCATAGAGGCAGGGCTGCCGCTGTGGTCGCAGCTGGGCCCCGGAACTGTGTTTGGCACACAGTAGGTGCTCAAGAAATGCTTCCTGAGTGAATAAAGGGATGTTAGAATTAAGGTGTTCAAACCGGGAGTAGAATCATAATGCTCACCCATTAGTACCGGAACTCAGCTGGGGAGGCGGAGAAGGGGAAGCCCAGCCCCTTCCCCTTGAGTTTCCAGGGAGGGAGGGGGGGGGGCCCAGGACTAGATGTCACCAGGGGCCCTGCCCCACAGCCTCAGTGTTCCAGGTCTCCTGACGTCATGGGCACCCGGTACCTCCTGGTTCTGTTTCTTGTCCTCCTGGTATTGAGATGTGGTGAGTGCGGTCAGCAGGGGGTGAGGGTCTGGGAGGGGGATGAGCATCTTCCCAGCCCAGTTCTTGCCTGGCCCCAGTCCTGCCCCCCTCCTTCCCTGCCTCATTCTCCCCTGCTCCTGGTTCCTCAGCTCTCCCAATGCGCTCTCCCTCAGCAGAGGCCCAGGGGGCTGACATGGCCCAGCAGGATGAAGCCACCAGTGCCCCCCTGCTCACCCAGATGCAGGAATCCCTCTACAGCTACTGGGACTCAGCCAAAGCGGCAGCCCAGGACCTGTACAAGAAGACATACCTGACCACCGTGGATGAGAAAATCAGGTATCAACAGTACCCCCACCCCGGCCACAGGAACCAGGAGTCCGGGCCCCCAGCTCTGTTGGAACCCCGGATCCTGAGACCCCAGCCCTGTCCTACCTGGAGATCCAGGAGTTTGGGTTCCAGCCCTCACTCCTCACAGGACACATGATTCTGGCTCCCAGCCTGCTCCTCCCTTAGCCCTGGGGCCCGGGACCCCAGGCTCCTCCCTGCTCAGAGCCTCTGTCCTTTCTCCCCAGGGACATGTACAGCACAAGCACAGCAGCTGTGAGAATTTACACAGGGATTTTCACTGACCAGCTGCTTTCTATGCTGAAGGGAGACTCGTAACAGCTGGGTCCCGACAGTGGGGGAGGGGAGAGTCCAGACCCCACAACCTCCTGGCTCCCGCGACCGACCCCTCACTTCTTGCAGCTCTCGACATCTTGCTCCCAGTGCTCGCCTGACTTCTTATAAATAAATAAAAAAAAACCATTTATTTTCTTCCATGTGGTTGCATCTCCAAGACCTTAGAGGGCCAAGATGGCGGCACTGATTCAGTCCATCCAATAGTTAGCGAGTGCCCATTGGACGCATGTAGCCCTACCTTGGTCAGCGGGGGTGAAGAGGTGAATAATAAAGGATGGTCACAACAACGACATTAGAGACTGTCCTTCGCCAAGGTCTGGCTTTCTCACAGGCAAAACAATGAACCATGAACCTGCAGTGGCCTCTGGCCATCTCTAGGCCCCGGACTGATTTACTTTTTTTTTTTAATGTTTTATTTATTTATTTATTTATTTATTTATTTATTTTTTAGCAAAGGGCTTTATTACAAGTTTAGGCTGGCCGGGCCTAAGCTCGGGCTCACAGACTTTACCGGTGCAGTGGATCCATGCTGAGAGCCTATTTATTTTTGATAGAGAGAGAGACAGAGCATGAGAGGGGGAGGGGCAAAGAGAGAAGGGGACACTGAACCAGAAGCAGGCTCCAGGCTCTGAGCTAGCTGTCAGCACAGAGCCTGATGCGGGGCTCAAACCCACAAACTGAGATCTGACCTGAGCCGAAGCCAGAGGCTTAACCGACTGAGCCACCCAGGCGCCCCGGCCCCGGACTGACTTAAATGTGCATCACAGTGAGGTGTCCAGTGGTCCTGTGACAGAGGGGAGACTGGCGCCCAGACGTCACTGCTGAGCGTAGGAAGTCAGCGCCCAGCTTGGCTGGGACCCAAGAGAAGGGATCTGTGAGAGCCATGCCCTGTGACAATTCCTATACACTTGTCCAGCATCTATTTATTGAGACCCTGCTATGCTCAGGAGACATTGCAGGAGACAGACAGAGAGTCCTGCCCCCTATGGCCTCTCCAAAAGCTATTTATTGGGTCCTGGCCTAATTCCACTCAGCTTTAGTGATGATAACTTTGTGGTATGTTTTCTTAGCTGCTCTCTCCTTATTAGCAATAGCAATAACATTTCCTGAGCTCCCCCACAGGGTCAGGAGCTCTATTGCATCTTGAAGCCACAAACAGAGAGGCTGATGGTGGGGTCAGGAGCTCTATTGCATCTTGAAGCCACAAACAGAGAGGCTGATGGTGGGGGGTAGGGATGAGGCAGAGCAGGAGCAGGACGACCAAAGGAGAAGATGATTTCAGACAGCATTATATGCAATGAAGAAAAGAAGAAGTGAGGACATCAAGGCTCTGGGTGCAGCCCCCCTGGGGTAGGGGAGGGCATCCTGGCTGGGCTGGTCACGGGGGATGCATCACAGGACAGTGGTTTGGGGCTGTTGATGCCGGAAAGTGGGGGGTGGGGAGGAGGGCACTGGCTTGGCCCTCCAGGTCCTCGCGGGGTGGTTAGCGGTTGGGAAATGGTATTGGGCAGTGGGGAATTGCAGGCAAAAAGCACAGGACGTACAAGTAAGAACAGAGGTGGTACAGTCCGGGAGGACAGAGCTGGGGCCCCTGGGTAGAGGGCTGCAGGCCTGGACTTCTGGGTCCTGAGGGAGTTGAGGGTGGTCCTGGGCCCCCAAGTCCAGGGGGTGGGGCTGCTGGTCTCCGAGGATTCTGGGCCTCTGTTTCTCCCAATCTGCTTGCCATTAACCTCCAGCCAGTCTTTCAGTGCTCCTGGGGCAGTTTTCCCAGGTCCTGAGGATGGGCAGCTGTGAGTCTAGTAAAAAACAGGGGCCTTGGGGAGGGATTGTGGGAAATGCCCCCAAGTCCCCAGGGCCTGGGAAGAGCTGAGGCTGCCAAACCCAGGGGGTGATGGGGAGGGGGGATCCTAGAGCAACAATCCCCGCTCTGTCCACTTGTTTCCCACGGACTCAAGCCAAACCAAACCACTGCCCAGTCCAGTTCTGCTTCCAACCAATCCTGGTGCCCTTCCCAGATTCCTCCTTCCTTTCTCAGGCCTCCACCCCAGTCCCACTGCCCTAGGATCCCAGAGTCCAGGCCCTTAGACTCCTCTTGCCTCACAATGCCGGAGTCTGGGACCCCAGACTTCTTCTCCTTCAGACTTGGGAGTCTGGACCCTCAACCCGTTTTTCTCAGTACCCAAAAGTTCAGCGCTCCAGCTCTCTTCTCCCTTAGAACCTGAAATCACAGCCTCTGGTTGGTGCCGGGCGTCCCCTAGTGGAGGGCAGAGGGATTCAATGAGCAGTTCATAGAAATGGCAGAACTTATCTGGTCACTCAACAGAAATGTGGGAGGGCTGTGCAGGGGTCCTAAGGTCACAGCACCATCAGGGAAGAGGCAGGGGAGGGGTGGACAGAGGCTCGGAAGTACATTCTGTGCTGACAGCAGAGAGCCTGATGCAGGGCTCGAACCCATGAACTGTGAGCTCATGACCTGAGCTGAAGTCAGATGTTCAACCAACTGAGCCACCCAGGCGCCCCTAATTTTGCACTTTTGAAAAAGAGGCTGGAAAATCTCAGTCCGCCTCATGTCTGGCAGACACAGTGAGTATGTTCATTTCATCCCTAGACCACGTCTACAGTTTTACAGAATCGTTCTTACTACCCTTATTATATGCGAGAGAAGTAGACTGGGCAAGATGTTCATTAAGGTTCTTTCTTACCCTTGTGTTGGTCCTCAGAGGTCTGTTATCAACCTTCCCCACGCATCCTTTCACTTAGCAACTGTCCCCTGGGGCAGGGCTGGAGGCAGAGTAGTGACCTTGAAAGCCCTGGGCTTCCCCGCCCAAGCCCACGGGCAAGACATACCACACCCACTCCTGACAGTGATAACACAAAATGGGCAGGGGTGGAGCTGGGGAGTCCTGGGATCTGGAAAGACTAGAAGCGGTGATGGCATAGCCTGGGGGCCAGGCAGGGTTGCCTCAAGGAGGTGAGGTTACAACTGAGCTGGGACCTAGAGGAAAGTGAAGGAAGTAAACAGTAAAACGAGAACTAAATTAATTGAAGAATCCCAAAGCAAAGCTTACTCTCCCTTCTGGGTAATATGCAAGGTTTATAATAACAGTGCACAATATTGATCCCTTACTAAGAGCTAGTTGTGTGTGTGTGTGTGTGTGTGTGTGTGTGTGTGTGGTGCTTTACATTGGTGATCTCACTAGGTCTTTCCAAAAGTCCGCGCGGCGGAAGCGGGGCGGGGAAGTGGGAGGGAAACCCTTTGTTTATAAAAGAGAAACCGAGGCCCAAAGAGATCTGTCACTTGTCTGGGGTCAATTAAAAGGTCAGTACCACAACCAGGGTTTAAACCCAGGTCACACCTCCCCTCCATTCATACATAAGGCTTAACACCCGCTGACAGACTTCTGTCCTTTCCCATCCTCCATACCATCCTCCCGAGACCAGGGGTCATTCGACCCGTGTACAGGCTTGGAACTGTACAACGACACATAGCTAAAAAGGATGAAGTTCTAAGAGCCCTTGAAGGCGAGTCCAGAGTTGCGAAATTGCTAGAAAGCGAAGCGCGTTGCGGGCTAAACTAGGTGGCCCAAAGGGTTGGGGGGATGACAGGGTCGATTTGAAGGTGTGGTGGCCGTGAGAACTCAATGCATAGTAACTCAATGCACAGAAAAATCATAACCTAAGGGGACTTGGGAGGAAAAGGTTGCTTTAGGAAAAGAGGTCCGCAGTCGACGACATTGCTCTACGACCCACCGTCTGAGTCTCGGTACGGCGGCCAGGGAGGTTCTTGAACACAGGAAGGGCGTGCATTGAGCAGAACGTTTTAAGGAGTTACGGTGGCCGGGAAAGCTCAAGAAACACGAAAACGGCAACGACTCGAAGAATCGGCGGAGCGAGGCGGGCAGGATGGCCTGCAAGGCTCATATAAATGGAAAAGGCAGATTTACGCGAGGAAGCAAAGGGAATGGAGGCCGTCGGAAGCTCATATGATGGCAGAGAAAGTCTGGGCGTCCCAAGCTGGGTGACAGGCTACTAGGTGTAAACAAACGGCCGGGAATGGGGGGAGTATGGTGGCCGGGTTGGTTCTTCCTTAGCCGGAAGCGGCTCTCCTGAGAGGCGTGGCTTAAGCCCTCTGGCCGGATACGGCAGCTGGCGGGCCTGGCGAAGTGTGAAGTCTCGCGCGATCACTCTGGCGTCGTTGGGGACGGGGCGGGGCTGGCGGCGGGGGCGGGGACCCGGAGCGGGAAGATGGCGGCGGCGCAGGAGGCGGACGGGGCCGGCAGCGCCGTGGTTGCGGCCGGGGGAGGCGGCTCCGGTCAGGTACGGAGGCCGAGAGGGGCCTGAGGGGTTCTTCCCCACCCGGGGGGCCTCCCACGGGGCGTGTCCTGCCTCTTTTCGCGGAATCCCATGCACTGGGGTTCCTTGCTCAGAGGGACCTTGAGTACCGGGCCCAGGCGGCCGGGCAGTCCTGGAGGCCGGACAGTGCGGGGAGCGGGGCCCTGTTGCACGCCGGGTCCCCTGCACGCTCGTGCTGGGCGGCCACCAGGCTCACTGCTCGAGCCGGGACACAGTGGCGCGGAGGGGCGCAGGCTTACATCCAAGCGCCCTGGTTCTCGACTCTGCGAGTCGGGCTCTAAGACCGTTCTTGAAGTGGACGAGCATTCAGTCTCCCTCGCAGTGCCTGATGTGGGCAGTGATTGATTCATTGGGAGTTTTCTAGCTCTGGGGACGTCAGGTAATGATCGTGGGTAAGGGCACGGGCGGTGGAGACCGACAGACCCACTTTACGGACGGGAATCAAGGAAGAGCGAGACTAAGGCGCTTGCAGAAGGTCACCCAGGTTGGGTTTGGGATCTATTCCATGTAGCAGTTGCCAGACATTGCTGACCCAGGGTGGTCAGGACCGACAAGGGTGCGCTTTCAGCATAAACTAACCCTACGGGGGAGTCAGCCTAGGTGCTGATTACTTCTGACCCATTGCTGTTTAAAGCAAACTGAAGGTGCAGAACATACTAGTTCAGGCCTCCACCCTTCAGGCATTTAGGGAATGGATGGAGTGACAGCAAGGTGCTGTCGACCCACCCACTGGGATGTCGCTGACATGTGGGAGGCAGCACCGGGGAGAGGAGGTGCAGGTTGAGAGGGAAGAATGAAGCTGACTTTCCACGTGACCTTGGACAAGTTCCTTGCCTTCTTTGGGCCTTGATGTCTCCAGTGATAAGTGGAGGGGTTGCACAGAATGGCCGGCCGTGTGATGGGTCACAAAGGTGGTTCCAGCCCCGACCCTACCTTCAGTGGCCTGGGAGAGAAGATTGACATATAAAGAATTATAATCCTGAATGACCAGGGGGTGACAAGAGTCTGTGCCAGGGACTGAGGGAGCCCAGTGGAGGAGTAAATAATATCACCTGGGGAGGCCACCTGGGTGAGATTTGGTGACATAACCTCATTCAGCATCCGTGACTGGGACCTGGCCTGGGGGCGGCCTCAGAAAATATTTGTTAACTCTAGAATGAAGACTCAGTGCCTGTCATCAGGGGCTTCCCAGTCTCGCTCAAAGATCTTTCCCCCTCTCTGAGTTTCGGCTGGTTACTGGATCGGGGGTGGTCGGAGAGACCAGCACTCAGGTCCCCCTGACTGTTGAGTTTCCAGGGACCCCTCCCCCAACTTTCTATTTGTCCCACCTCTGCTTAAAACCTTTCATGACTCCGTCCTTTGCCTTCAAGGTAAAGTACAGATTCTTTAGTAGATCAAGGCCTTGGGTGATCTGAATTTTCTTCGCTAGCTAGACTAGGATTTCTCAGCCTCTGTACTACTGACATTTTGGGTTGGTTAATTCTGTGTTGTGGGGGACTGTCCCATGCATCGTAGGGTGTTTAGCTGCATCCCTGGCCTCTACACACTAGATGTCAGTAGCACACATACCTCTTCCCAGTCGTGGCCATCAAAGATGTCCCAAACGTTGCTAAGGGTCCCCTGGGAGGCAGGGAGCGAAATCATCCGAGCTGAGAACCACTGGATGAGTGGGCCATCAGCCACTGTGAAGCTCTTTTATTTCAGGAGTGTGCCTCGTGGCCTGTGCACACACTTCTCCCCTCTTTACCGGATCGATCCTTATCAGTTCTGTGTATCGCAGATGTTCCCTCCCCCAGGAAGCCCTCTCTGACGCGCTCAGACTGGCTTAGGGCTCTCACAGCCCCCCGGGCTTCCCAGTCCCAGCCCTGCCCCCTCTGGGTTGTACCATCTGCCTCTCTTCCCCTGGACTGGGGAGGCCTTGGAGGGCAGAACCAGGCCCTTGTGTCACCTACACCACCCAGCTCGGGACCCGGCCCAGAGCAGGGGCTCAGTGCGTGTGGAGTGAACAGGGTTTGAGGCAGAGGCTGGACTGAGATGGTGCTCCCATGGTGAGGGTGTGCTCGAAGCCGGTCTTCGCGCTCCCAGCCCAGCCTGATGGTCTCAGCTGCTCCTGGGCCCCGACGCCAGAGTTTCTGGGGATTGTGTAAGGTTGGACATGTGGGTCCCAGAGGAGGAACTGTCTTAGTCACTACTGTGTCCCCAGCCATCACACCCTCCCCAGGCCTGTGGGCCTAGCGCCGAGGGGGCGAACCCTCAGTGGTGTCACACTCCTGCCAGCCTGCTCCTCCAGCCAGAGGCTCAGACGCGGTCCAGAGCCGTTAGCCCCTCGTTCCTTCAGCTAATATATACTGAGTCCCCTCTGCGTGCTAGGCTCCGTGCTAATGCTGGGGTTACAGCTGCAGACAGAACAGAGTCCCCGCCCTCTTGGAGCGCACGTTGTCTTGTCAGGGTCACAGGATGGGGTGGAAGAAGGGACAGGAAAACAATGAAGAGAGCAGGTCAGATGGTGATAAGGACCATGGACAGAGTAAAGCTGGAGAAGGGGCTAGGAAGTGAGGGGCGGGTAAGAGGGTTGCAATTTATACAAGGTAGTCTGGGAAGGCCTCTCTGAGGAGGTGACATTTGAACAAAGACTTGAAGAAATTGAGGGACGGAGGCATGCACATATGGGGT
The DNA here is from genome assembly GCF_006229205.1 of Suricata suricatta. Lineage (NCBI taxonomy): Eukaryota > Metazoa > Chordata > Mammalia > Carnivora > Herpestidae > Suricata > Suricata suricatta. The sequence continues at coordinate 48,366,785 of NC_043715.1, forward strand.
CGGGGGAAGCCTCTCAGGTAAAGGGAACTGCCAGTGCAAAGGCCCTGAGGTGAGAGGTACCTGGCCCTGTGGAGGAACGGCAAGGAGGCCTTGTGGCTGGGCCCAGTGAATGAGAGCAGAGAGGCAGGGAGGGGCCAGGTCAGACCAGGGCTTAGGGATCAACATGAAGGCTTTTTTGCTCCCAGGGAGGTGGGAGCCCCGGGGAAGTTGCCTTTCTTTCCAGCTGCAACAGACAGGACAACACTCACCTGTTGTTGGTGTGGAGTTCAGTGGCTGTTAGTTGAGTTTTGCAATCGTGCAGCACAGCCGTCGCCACCGTCCAGTCTCTATCCACTCAGAACGTTCTAGTTCCCTCTTGCAGCCACTCTCTGCCCCCAGCTGGGCTCCTTTTTATTGCTGAGTAGCATTCCGTTGTAGGGATACCCCAGCTTCATTCACCGAGGGGGAGGGGCGTCTGGGTCGTTTCTGGCTATTACAGATAAGCCCGCCCTGTGAACATTTGTCTGTGAGCTTGCCTGTGTGTGTGTGTGTGTTCTCCTTTCTCTTGGGTAGAGACCGAGGAGTGGGCTGCTGGTTTGTACGGCAGGTGCACATGTCACTTTTAAATTCTCTGCTGTGCCTTTCAAAGCCACGACCCCATTTCCCCACCAGGGGTGCACTCTGCGCCCCTGCCAACTCTTGTGACTGTCCGGCATTCAGACTGTGGCACTTCCTTGCGGTTCTCATCTGCCTTTCTCCTGCAGACCTTCTGGCCAGCCCGTCCCCCAGTGCGGGTACGAGAACAGACCTGGGAGTCAGCCAGACATGGGTTCAAATCCCGGCCTGGTCTCAGCTTCTGTTTCTGGGCCCTAAGAATGAGCACAGACCTGCCGGAAACACTCTCGTGGCCGCCAGCGCTCCCGGGAGCAAGGCCAGCCCTGAAGCAGGGGGCGCCCAGTCCCTGTCCCTGACCTTGCCTGCCCCCGGCCAGCCCCTTCCATCAACCTGTCCTCCTAGCATGCCCTCCACCCACAAACCAAAAATAGCTCCTTAGGCAGGCCCCTGACCACCTCATCCAGAGTGGGTCACCGTCCCCACCCAGGAGCCGGCATCTGCCCCTGCTTAGTTCCTCCGGAGCACGTTTGTTTCTGTTTGCCAGCTTGAATGAACCTGTTGACTGTTCCCTGTGTTTCCCTCCAGGCCCTGAGATCCAGGAGGGCAGGGCCCCGAGCCTGGTGGCCACCGCCTAGCCGTGGGCTTGGTACGCAGTAGATGCTCGGGAAATCCATTTTTCAACACATGAAGGAAATATTTTCTGTCTAATACATACCAGTATTTTCACAACCTGGGCCTTTGGTCAGAGAGGGGAAGTGACGTGCCCAAGATCTCACAGTCAGGAACTGTGGGACCCCAGAGCCCCTACCTTTTGCCACAGTGCCCTCCTGCATGTTGGGAGATACTGGGAAGAGCTGCTGGTGAAGGGGACGGGGTGGGGGGGTGATGAATGACCGAGAGGGGTGGGCTCAGGGCTGGGCGGGGAGGGCTAGGCAGTGGAGGCCTAGAAGGGAGTAGGTTTGGGGCGCCTGGGCGATCGCGGCAAGCCCTTCAGGGAGCACGTGTTGACTCCACAGGTGTTTACTGAGCCCCTACTCTGTGCTGGGCGGTGCTCCTGCCTAACGGTGACCACAACAGCCCTGGTCCTGCCTCTTGAAGGCTGAGCGGTGAGGGGACAGAGCTGGGAGAAGGAAGAGGACAGGATCCGGGAGGCAGCAGGTGCAAGAAGGGGGCGGGAAGACTTCCCCACCACAGGCCCTTCCCGACACGCAATTCTCTGCTTCTGAGCTTCTGGTTCCGAGTGAAGATTGCTCTAGAAAGCCCTGCCTGACACCCCCTTGGCATCGCGCTGCCCTTTTCCTTCCTCTGCCACCCAGACAAGGGGGTGAGCCTCCCTGAGCCTCCCTTTGCCTGACTGCTGAGTACCTCACAGGGTAGTTCGTGCTGCCCTTGTGGGCCCCGCCTCCGTGGTGGCTCGCAGTGGCCTGGCTCACGCTCGCTCTGCCTGTGTTTCTCTGTGTCTGTCTCCTGCCGGCTCAGGAGCCCCTGGAGGGACAGGGCCAGCCACAGAGGAGGCCTTCGGAACCGCTTGCCCAGGGAAGAACCTCTTAGATAAACCCAAGCCTTCTGGGACCTGGCACCTGTCACTATTCTGCATTGTCTCTTGCATCTTGGGCTCTGGCTTCGGAGAGCAGTGGACAGTCCTCAGAGTCAGATAGGGTCTCTCCCTTTCCTTTCTGTGCCAGCTGCTCCCCTCACTGTCTCCTCTGCATCGTCTCTTTGTTATGTTTTAAGTCTCAGCTCCAAGGTCCCTTCCTCCAGGAAGCCCTCCCTGATGCCTAGGCTGGACCCGATACCCCCTCCAGTGTCCTGTATCCCAGCCCTGTCTACTCTGGATCATCCCTCTCCGGGGGCTGTTTAGCTCCCCCACTGGGCTGCGACTCCCCAGGAGGGCAGCACAGGGCTGTCTCAGTCACCCCTGTGTCACCAGCACAGAGGAGCCTTGGGGGAAGTGTTTCTGTCTTGAAGGAGCAAGGTCCAGCACCCTTCCTGGGGGGTTTTATTCGTCTCGTCTCCAATTACTGATCAGGCACCTCCTCTGGGCTCAGCCTTGTGCCTATGACAGCCCCCTGTGCCTCAGGGGACCCCTCCCTCCTCACCCCGTCTCTGTTTCCTGCAGGTGACCAGCAATGGCAGCATCGGGAGGGACCCGCCGGCGGAGACCCAGCCCCAGAACCCACCGCCCCAGCCGGCCCCCAATGCCTGGCAAGTCATCAAAGGAGTGCTGTTCAGGTGAGCATGCGGGGGTTGACTTCGTTTGTCGAGAAAAATGCAAATAAAAACAGAAGAAAGGAAAACGCCACTGGGTATGAGCATTGGTGGTGATGCTGTTCTTTTATTAATATGACTAGAGTTTTTTTTTTTTATTGTGGTAAAGTATACTGTTGTTGTTGTTCTTGTTTTTAAAGTAGTCTCCACACCCAGTGTGGGGCTCGAACTTAAAACCCTGAGATCAAGAGTCACATATTCTACCAATTGAGCCAACTAGCCACTCCATATTTTTTTTTTAAGATTTTGCTTTATTTTAAATGTTGGTTTATTTTTGAGAGTGAGCAGGGAGGGGCAGTGAGAGAGGGAGACAAAGAATGCCAAGGAGGGTCTGGGCTGTCAGCATGCAGGACTCGAACCCACAACGCGTGAAATCATGACCTGAGCTGAAATCAAGAGTTGGCTACTCAGCGCCACCCCAGAGTCCCTTCTAAAATTTTGTTTTTGGGGCGCCTGGGTGGCTCAGTCGGTTGAGCACCCAACTTTGGCTCAGGTCATTATCTCACAGTTTGTGGGTTCGAGCCCTGTGTCAGGCTCTGTGCTGACAGCTCAGAGCCTGGAGCCTGCTTCAGATTCTTTGTGTCCCTCTCTCTCTCTCTCTGCCCCTCCCCTGATCACATTGTCTCTCTCTCTCAAAAATAAATAAATGTTAAAAAAAAAAAAGAGATTTTGTTTTTAAATAATCTTTAGACCCAGTATGGGGCTCGAACTCACAACCCTGAGATCAAGAGTCACATGCTCCACTGACTAAGCGAGCCAGGAGCCCCTAAAGTATACTGTATTAATTTGCTAGGGCTGCTGTGACAAATGGCTCAGACAGGGGTGGGTAGGAGAGGTGTAAATAGCAGAAATGTGTCTCCTCACAGCTCTTGAGGCCCCAAATCTGGGACCAAGGTGCCGGCATGGCAGAGATTTCTTCCCTGGCTCATAGACGGCCATTCTCTGTGTGCCTACGCGATCTTTCCCCCGTGCGTGTCTGCGTCCTAATGTCCTCTTCTTGTGAGGACACCGGTCCTGTTGGATTGGGGTCCACCCAGTGGCGTCACTTAGCTTCAGTCACCTCTTTGAAGGCTGGCTCTCCCAATGCAGTCGCTGAGGGTGACGGCACTCGGGGTTAGAATTTAAACAGAGGAATGGGGGGGGGGCGCCGTTTACGTGAAATTTGCCGCCGCACAGCCTCCACCCCCACGCGTCTCCAGGACGTCCTCTCCCCGGAGTGCACCTCTGTATCCCTTAAGCACGAACCGTGCCCCCCCCCCCCCATGTAACCACCCCTGGCACCCACCATGGGGTATTTTCCATCTCTCTGAACTTGACTGGTCTACTTAGGGCATTTAAGTGGAGTCATACAGCCTGTCCTTTTGTGCCTGGCTGGTGGTGATCTTTTTATATGTGCATTCATGCGGCCAGTTCCTGGGTGGTGGGAGCACAGGGCTTGCCTTCTGGAAACCTGGCCTGTGACCAAGGCCCTGGGGAGACGCTGGCTGGGGGCAGGGGGATCTGTCTGGGGCTGAGTTCTGTGCCTGCCCACCTAGACCTGATGACAGTGTCCCTTCTCTGCCCTGAGCCCTTTTTGATCATCTGCAAAATAGACATTTCTTTTTCTTTTAGAGAGGTATTTTAGCAAAATGTTCAAGAGACAGGCCATGCATTTAGACAGGCACTTTCTCTCCTTATCAACTATAAGAAATTCGTGGCAGAGTTGTTTATTTAATTCATTATTAAGGTTTAACCAATTTTTTTTTAATGTTTCTATTTATTTTTGAGAGAGAGAGAGAGAGAGAGAGAGAGAGAGAGAGAGAGAGAGAGAGAGAGACAGAGTGCAAGTGGGGCAGGGGCAGAGAGAGAGAGACAGACAGAATCTGAAACAGGCTCCAGGCTCTGAGCCATCAGCACAGAGCCCGATGTGGGGCTCAAACTCGTGAACCGCAAGATCATGACCTCAGCCGAAGTTGGATGCTCAACCAACTGAGCCACCCAGGCCCCCCTGTTATTAAGGGTTTATTTAAATTTCTGTCTAGGTAACATACAACGTAATTATTAGTTTCAGGCGTACGATATAGTGATGCCAAACTTCAAACACGACCTGGAGCTCATTGCACCAAATCCCTCCTTAATCCCCATCATCTATTTCCCTCTTCCCCCACCCACTTCCCCGTCAATTTTTCTCTAGAGTTAAGACTCTCTTTCTTGGTTTATCTCTGTTTTTTTTTTTTTTCCTTCTTGTTTGATTTGTTTCTTAAATTCCACATGAGTGAAATCTTACAGTATTTGCCCTTCTCTGACTTACTTTGCTTAGTGTTATACTCTATACCTCCATGTCGCTGCAAATGGCAAGACTTAGTTCTTTTTTAAGTCTGGATGATATCCTGTTGATATGTATGTAGGTGTGTGCATGTACATATATATATTTAAGTGTGTGTATGTATATGTCTCACATCGTCTTTATCCATTTATCTGTTGATGGACAGGTGGGCTGCTTCCCTAATTTGGCTAGCGTAAATACTGCTGCTGTGAACATTGGGGTGCACATATCCCTTTGATTTGGCGTATTTGTATTTGGGGGCTAGGTACTAGTGCGGTTACCGGGTCGTAGGGCGGTCCATGCTGCTTTCCACAGCGGCTGCACCAGTCTGCGTCCCCACCAGCAGCGCACTGAGGATTCCTTTCCCCGTGTCCTCGCACAGCCGAGTTGTTGAAAACAGTCCTCCCCTTGGCTAGTACGTCCTCACGTGGCTGTGGCCTGCTGCAAGGGAGCCTGGGAAATGTGGTCTTTCTTCTGGGAAGCCAAGTGCCCTGCGGAAAGCTGGGGTTCTGTCCTTGGGGAAGGCAGAGGGGTGGTCGGGGTGGGTCAGCCACGTGTCCCCCACACACCCCGGCTACCTTACTCGTTTTCTCCTCTAAGCTCGTTCGTAATGCACGCTTCGTGTAGAAAGTAAGTTCAAACAGTACAGATGGCGTAGAAAGAGGAAGGCCACACAGAAGCGTGTGAGGATTGGTGGCTGGCCTGTCAACGCACGCCTGTGCTCTGCCTGAAGTGAGATCACGTGAAGATGCTCACGGGTCAGTTGTTCAGAACCGAGAAACACGGGGGGCAGCCTGCTTGTCCCAACTAGAGGATCAGCTGCTGAAATGTAGAGGGGAGCCGGCCCGCCTCCGAGCCTGGGGCCTCCGCCGGCTGATCTTCCCTCTCATGCCCACGTTCCCGTCTCAGAGCCAGGGATCCCGGCAGCTCGCAGGTCGTGAAAGATGTCATAAGGTCCGTGTGAATGGGGGGCGCAGGAGCTGGGACCCGCTCAGAACTGGCCAGGGGTTCTCTTGTGTCTGAGCTGAGTGTTAAGAACTTAGATAATATAAAGAGAAAACAACTTAAAAAAAAAATCCCCATAGGGGCGCCTGGGTGGCTCAGTCGGTTGAGCCTCCAACTTCGTCTCAGGTCAGATCTCACGTTCATGGGTTTGAGCCCCGCATCAGTCTCTGTGCTGACAGCTAGCTCAGAGCTTGGACCCTGCTTCTGGTTCTGTCTCCTTCTCTCTCTGCCCCTCCCCCTCTCATGCTCTGTCTCTCTCTGTATCAAAAATAATAATAAATTTAAAAAAAGAAAAAGAAAAAAGAAAAAAGAAAAAAACCCCATAATCCCAGCCATAGCCACCAGTCACGTTTTGGTGTGGGACAGGCCTGCCCCCCACCCCCCCACCGTGTCCTCCAAAAATGTCACCCAGGATGCAGAGAGGCTGTGCAGGAAGGAAATTCCCCACCGATCCGCCCAGACGCTGGGGCGCCATCCAGGACATGCACCCAGCATTCTGGCACCGTGGCCTCCCCTCCCTCCTTTCCTTCTTCGTTCCACTCTTCCCTGCCGGGTCCAGTAAGGACCTAGAATTTTCTTACGGATCAGTTTCCTTTTTGCATGCTCCAAGCAGCTGTGAATAAAGATTATTTTTATCTTTCCCTTCACTTTTACATAAGAGTAGCCTATTTTCCCCAGTTCTGCACCTTGACTTTTTTCATTAACAACATATCTTAGAATCTCTCCACATTGGTACATAGGCCGCTTCTTTCAGATAGACATTTCTCATACGGTTGTAGCTTAGGCTCATTTTCTTCCTTAGAACCAGACAGCCCCAAACATTAGCCTGGGTGGGTGCCCAGAGACCATCTTATCTGGAAATCTTTTTTTTTTTTTTAATGTTTCTTTATCTTTGAGAGAGAGAGACAGAGTGAGAGGGGGTGGGGAGCAGAGAGAGAGGGAGACACAGAATCTCCCTGAAGCAGGCTCCAGGCTCTGAACCGTCAGCACAGAGCCCGATGCGGAACTCAGACTCATGAATGGTGAGATTGTGGCCTGAGCTGACGTCGGATACTTAGCCGACTGAGCCACCCAGGCGCCCCCTCAACTGGCATTCTTAAGGTGGGGTTCAGGGTTGGTTTTCAGGGGCCCGAAAACTCTTCAAAGCTTCAAGCAGATTGTGTAAGAAGGGACTTTTTGGGGGAGAGTGGAGTCCAGGCTTCGGCGCATCTCCACTTTACGCCAGCGGTTGCCCGGAGCGGGGGATGGGATGGGTACCGCGTACCGGGTAAATAGAGGGCGAGGAGGGTTTTCATTCGGCGTCTGTTCACGTACTTGACACTTTTCTGAACGCAGGATGCCGGTGTGGGGCGGGAGGAAGACGTGCGTCTCTTGCTTAACTGGCTGCGAAGCGTTGGGCGTGCGCCAGTCCCCTCTAGGCCTGTCATCGTCTAGGGCAGGGCTTCCTGGCCTGGCATGTGGCTGGAGGAGCGTGTCCGTGAGCCGTCTGAGAGGACCCACAAACTGTGGGTGCACAGGTGTGTACAGGTGCTCTTCCGGAGACTGGGGATCTGGATCCTAAAACATCGTCCGGTCCAGTCTGACTCCTTTTACCCACAGGGACCCAGAAGCCAGGAGGGGGAGGCTTTCCTGCAGGGCGCACACTGTGCCAGGGCAGAGCTGCCTGGGGGCGTCCCTGCTCCCACACTCTCCCTCAGCATGTTTACTAAAACGGGAGCCTCTCTTGGAGGTGGAGGTTCCCCCGAGACCGCCGGTTCCAGACCTTCTGCAGCCCTGTGCGTCAGGGACTTATGAGGCCGCAGGAGGCTCTGCTGGGCCGTGGCCCCTGAGACCCCAGACCCCAGGGCTCCGTAGCTGGTACAGGCAGACAGGTCCCTGCGCCGGATCCAGCCCTTGCGTGCGGTTCGGGGCCCACCCACACGAGAATTCCTTCAGAGTAGTTTTCCATTCCGAAGAGTTTTGTCTGCCTTTTTCCTATGATGAAACTAACAACAGTAGCACTTTTCAAGTACTTGCCAGACGCGTGTCAGGCTTTGTTCCAGGTGCTGTGTATATAGCGTGGGTGCGCCGTGCATACGTACTTAGAGACGAATACAGGCATAGAGCTATATCCATGCACTTAGTGTTATCCACAGCCCTGTGGGGTAGGTAGTGTGATTATCCCCATTTTAACTGTTGAGGAGACAGCAACCCAGAGAGGTTAAGGCTTGCCTGAGGTCACACGGTTGGTAAGAGGCAGAGCTGGGCTTCAGGTCCCGGTATTGCAGACTAGAGGCTGAGCACTTAGCCTCTGCTCTATTGCTTTTCGTACCTGTAATTAATAAGTTCCTGTCTCATTTAATAATTACACAGCGGCAGGTGTCTGAGAGACCTGAATTCACATGAGTTTTTTAGAAGTTGTTTATTTCTCTCTCACGTACTATTCTGGACGTAGGCAGACCAGGATTCTGTCGTCTTCTGCAACCCAGATTCCTTTCTGTTCCACTGTCAATAGGTTTTGCCTCTTATCTGCATGGCCTAATATGGCTGCTGAAGATCCCGCCATCACATCCACGTTCTTTCTCTTTAAGGACACTCCTCCAGAGCCCAGTACAACACACAGTGTTTACATTTTATTGGCCAGGACTTTATCTTCCGTGGACCCCTAGCAAGACTAAAATTATAGTTTTTATTTAGGAGTTCTCTCTTTGAGACAAAAGGGGAAGACATAATGGGAAACATCTAGCAATCTGCTATAGTTTTGTTTGAGGCTTTTCTTTAGTTCATTAAAAGAAAAAAAAAAAATTAAAGGGGCTCCTGGGTGGCCCAGTTGGTTGTGTCTGACTTCAGCTCAGGTCATGATCTCACAGTTTGTGGGTTCAAGCCCTGAGTTGGGCTCTGTGCTGACGGCTCCGAGCCTGGAGCCTGTTTCGGATTCTGTGTCTTCCTCTCCCTCTCTCTCTGCCCCTCCCCCGCTCACGCTCTGTCTCTCTTGCTCTGTCAAAAAAAAAACAAACATTAAAGAAAAATTCAAAACGAATAGCTTGAAGAAGAAAGTAAAAAATCACCTGAGGATAACTGTCATTCGTCATCACTGTATTGGTCATGATCCTTTTACATTTTGATTTGTATAAATGCTATTTTCATTTGTTTGTTTTTTAAGTAGGCTCTTCTCCCAACGTGGGGCTGGAACTCACAACCCCGAGATCAGGACTCACACATTCCGTACACTGAGCCAGCCAGGCGGGCACCCCGGGTTGTTTTCTTCAGAATTTTTAAGGCAGTATTGGGTTTTGTGGCTTATTGTTTTCTACACCTTCCCCCTACTCCCCCAAACCCAGAAATCCATTTGCAAGTCTGATGTGTATTGTTTCATACCTTTCTCTGTTTTTATTTCAGTTTAAATGTGTTAAATACATGGTTTGGGGTTTTTTTGGGTGAGTGTGGGTTTTTTATTCTTGGTTTTGTATTGTTTTGTTTTGTTTTTTAAGTAATCTCTACACCAGTGTAGGGCTAGAACTCATAGTCCTGAGCTAGAGAGGCGCACGGTTCTCTGAGCCAGCTGGGTGCCCCTTAGAACTTTCTCGTCTTCCCCAGCTGAAACGCTGCACCTGTGAAACTCTGACTCCCATTCCTCGGTCCCCCTCAGACGCGTTGTTTAACACGTTTATTATACAAAATTGAAGTCCTATTCCATGTACTTTCCTTCTCTCCCTTTCTTTCCATATTCACCTTTCTCTTTTATCTTGAAAAAAAAATTTTTTAATGTTTATTTATTTATTTGAGAAAGCACGTACTTGCATGAGCAGTGGGAGAGCAGAGAGAGAGGGAGAGAGAATCCCAGGCAGGCTCCACGCGGTCAGTGCTGATTCCTAGCTTGGGGCTCGAACTCACGAACTGTGAGACTGTGCCTGAGCCGAGATCGAGAGCCAGATGCTTAACCGACGGAGCCACTCAGGCGCCCCCGGCCTTTCTCGTTTCATAGTGGTCCCAGAAATACCTCCAAGTCCATTCTGACTCTAAGACCACGTAGTACCATGTTTATTCAGTTTTGTGAATTGGAAATACGACACTAGCGTATTTTAGTGTTGTTTTGGTTTTGTTATTTTTTCTATCATGTTACTGAATATGTTACTTCTTCCTCAAAGTAAACTCCATTCCCAATGTGAGGCTCAAACTCCTGAGCCCGAGGTCAAGAGTCACTTGCTCTTCTGACTGAGCCAGCCGGGTGCCCCCAGCACGGTACTCCTAAAGCTCTCTGGGGGCGCCTGCGTGGCTCAGTCGGTTGAGCCTCCGACTTCGACTCAGGTCATGATCTCGAGTTTGTGAGTTCGAGCCCTGCATCGAGTGCAGAGATTCTTTAAGTGAATAAATAATTAAAATGTAAAAAAAAAAAAAAAAAAAAAAAGAGTATGCATTTACAAACATTCACGCGTGAACTTGATAAAGAAAGCACCTAAGAGAACCAAGAGCAGAGTTGTTGTGTCAACAAACATAATTACGTATAGAAAACCAGCATTGATGTGTTCTAAGTATCTTAACTTTTAACTTTTCCTAAGTTTTTCCAAGTTGTTTTCAGCGGCAGTGTTGGCCTGAATGGCCTAGCCCAACATTACTACAAGTTGGGACTAGCCCTTGCCTCACCGTCTGCTTCTCGAGTCTTCAGTTGATTTGAGGTGCTGTGCCCCTACAATGCCGAGATTTCAGATTCTTAGGGTTCCCTCGCTTTGGGATCCCAGGGGCCTGGCGTGTTGGCTTTCCCAGGGGTGAGGTTAGCAGGTCCAAGGCCCTGCAGCCCCGTGGCTGCCAGGGCCTTCTGGGAAACGTGGGCAGCACCCCGGATGCGGCTTCTGGGGGCATCACGTCTTCTCACCAGCCCGGGGACTGCCTTCCGAGGGGCCCTCCCCGCCCCCTGCTCGGTCCCCAACCCTGGGTCAGGCCCTAGCGTGTGCCGAGTCAGGAGGCGGTCAGGCGGGCCCGCGTTGCAAAGAAAAGGCCTGGGACTCACCAGCTGCCCTGCTTGTCCCCTCAGGATCTTCATCATCTGGGTCATCAGCAGCTGGTTCCGCCGAGGGCCGGCCCCTCAGGACCAGGCGGGCCCTGGAGGAGCCCCCCGCGTCGCCAGCCGCAACCTGTTCCCCAAAGACACTTTAATGGTAACCGCCGGCTGGGAGGTTGGACGGCGTGGGGGAGGCTGTGGGGGAGCGACGTGGGCGGTTGGGACAGACAGGCCCCTGGTCGCTGTCGGCCGTGCACGGGTCAGGGGCTGGGGCACTCCGGGTCCATCCTCGGCCCGGGGGGCCTGTGTCAGTCTAGCGACACTCTCAAGGCAAAGGTAAAATCTGGTTTTGTGGGGAAGAGGGACATCGGAGGTGCCACTCAGTTGCTCACAAACTGTTGTGTCCCTGATGTGTCCCATTGCCAAAGTACGTTCAGGCGGTGCTTTTTGAACAACCAGATGCGAAGTAACCGCTTGAGCTAAAGCTGACCCAGTTGTTTTTTTTTAAGAGTCTGCTGATACATTTTTTTTATATATTTTTTTTACATTTATTTATTTTTGAGAGACAGAGACGGAGCACAAGTAGGGGAGGGGCAGAGAATGAGACACAGAATCGGAAGCAGGCTCCAGGCTCTGAGCTGTCAGCACAGAGCCCGACCTGGGGCCCGAACTCACAAACTGAGATCATGACCTGAGCCAAAGTCGGGTGCTTAACTGACTGAGCCCCCAGGCGCCTCCCGCCTGTGCACCCCTCCACGGCCCTGGGATCCCCGACTGCACAGCATCCTAGTCAGCGGGTGCCCGCCGCTCAGAGGCGCTTTGCCCGCGCGCCCCGGGGACTCTGGACAAGGGCGGCCACGGGCACTTGCCGAGGGAGGGTGCTTTCCGAGGCCTGGCTTCTCCACTTCCCAGGCGCTCTTGGGAACCGGCTCACCCTCTTGCAGCTCTTGACTGTGCTAAACTCTGACCAAAAAGGGAGAAGAGAATTCTGGGAGTCTTTGATCCCTTCTGACTCCAAATTCTACTTTTTTTTTTAAAGTAAAAAGCTAGGCTCAAACTCACTCCATCTCTGGCCGACTGAGCCAGTCAGGCGCTGACCCCAGGTTCTAACTGGCGGACTGACCATTCTTTGGTTGTTTCTTGCTCATGGACACCACAGGCTCAGACCAGGACAGACGTGGGGTGGGGGTGGCGGGGGGAGAAGAGAGAACATTCTAGCAGCTGCCGTTCTTCCCCCCCCCCGGCTCCCTCCACCCTGCTGCGGACATGAGTGTGCTGACCGCTGCCACCGCTCTCCCACGGCTCTCCGTCGGCTCCGGATCAGAGGCCGGCAGCCGCCCTGAGCCCCCCACCCCCACCCCCACAGAACCTGCACGTGTACATCTCCGAGCACGAGCACTTTACAGACTTCAACGCCACGTCGGCGCTCTTCTGGGAGCAGCACGACCTCGTGTACGGCGACTGGACCAGCGGCGAGAACGCAGACGGCTGCTACGAGCACTTCGCCGAGCTCGACATCCCGCAGGTGGGGGTGGCTCCCGGCCCCGCGCCCCGCGAGCCAGTGCCCTGCGGGTGCCCGCCCCCCGGCCTCTGCGCCTGGGCCTCCCCGACTGACACATGCGGGTGGGCTTGAAATTGGCCTGGGGTCCTCCTGGCTACCTCCAGGGTTGCGGGAACCTGTGTGTTAGGCCAGTGAAGGGTTAGCGCCGCCCTTGGAGGTTGGTCAGGCAGCCCGGTTAGAAAGGAGCAGCGCTTACTGGGCCGACTGGCACCAGCCGCCCTGCCCCCGTGAGAAGCGGGAACTGTCGTCCCCACGTGACTAACCCATAAGGAAGCCGAGGTAGAGAGCTTAGGTGACCCGCAAGGTCAGACGGCCTGTGGGCGGTTCGAGCCCAGGCTGTCCGGCTCTGGACTCCGGCAGGCCCGGGTCCGGTCCTGTCTCCTCCAGCAGCCTTCCTTGATGCTCAGTTTCGGGTGTCAGGGAAGTTCTCTGGACTTCTGCCTGCAAGCCTGCCCGCTCTGGGTTGTCCCTACCAGGGCTGGGCTGGTCACCGCTGTGTCCCCAGCTCCGCTCAGTGTGGGGCCGATCCCTCAGCGGATATACACATCAGTGAAAGTAGTGGATCAGTGGACCAGTGGGTGGGGATGTCTCTGGCACTGCTCTCTCATTTCTCCCCCGAGGGTCTTCTCCTCGGCCCCTGGGGCGGGGCGATGTCTTCTCTGGCCGGTGCCTGAAGTAGGGTGTGGGTACAGTCCTTCTGAGGTGGGTAGGGTAGCTGCGCTCTCCACCCAGACCTCTGGCCCAGCCCCCAGGCCATGAGATACCGGAAGGCCAGGCGGCAGGTTGGGTGGTGAGCGCTCCTCCGGAGCATCCAGTCCAACCCCCCTTCCCAGCTTTGGGGTGGGAGGGGGCTCGCTTCTGCCTGATTTTGAGTCATTCCGTGCATTTCGCGCTCAGGGCCGCAGGGGAAGCACCGGGTTTGGTCAGGAGCAGGCGTGGGGGAGGCGCAGCCGGAGCCTTTCCCGGAGTTCCCATGGGAGAAGCTAGGCAGCAAGGGAAGCCATGCAGGACGGGCCAGCTCGGATGGCGGCGGGCTCTGGGCCGGAGGGTGGTGCCCAACTGTGTGGGCAGCTTGCCGGGTGGGATTAGGTGGGTCAGGGGAGTTGGGGGAGCTGCTTGGAGCGGTTCGCTTAGGAAAGACCTGTTCAAGGGCAGGTGAGTCATTTGTCTCTAGGAATCAGTAGCCCTGGGAGGGGTGGTCTCTCCCCTTCCTCTAGATGTTAAAACAATAAAAATACATGAAACATAATTAACACAGAGGTGGGATTAAAAGGTAGGGAAGTGAGGGGGTTGCGCTGTGGCCAGGTTGATCCAAGTTCTGCGTGCAGAGCAGACAGAGGCCTCAGATGGGCCTTGGCCGCCCACCTGGGCCTCAGGCAAATGGCTACCCTCTTGGGTTTCCGCATCTGGTTCAGGTGGGAGTGAGGGCAGTCCCCTTCCTGGGGAGAGAGTAGTACAGTGACAGGCACAGGCAGAGAGGTGGGGACACAGACGAGGACAGGCAGAGACGGGAGCCCATGGACTGGGTTCAGATGCCTGTACTCAGCACACGGCACGTTACCCTCTGCGGGCAGCCCGCTTGCCTCATCTGGAAAATGGGCGGCAATGCCACCTGCTGCGCCAGGCTTGGGTGGGTCACCGAAACAAGTGTGGCTTGGAAGTTACTGTTTCAAGGGCCAGGAGCGGGCTCTGGGCCTCCTTGTTTTGCTGCCAAGTGGGTTGATGCTGTTGGCGTTTAGTGAGCCGCTCCTCCGTGCCCGAGTGGCCACGCTAGGGGCCCCTGGGTCGCTTTCGTGCTGCCATAGGCTCAGGGCTGACCATCGGCGTCACGCCACTGGGCGCTGAGGCCCCGGCAGACGGAGCCCGGGGGCACCCAGCCCGAGTGTGCTCCAGCAGGGCTCGGAGCTGAGTGTGTGTGACATCAGCGGCTTGCTCGTGGGCATTCCGGCACGGCACTGGGCCCGGGCACCACGGGCCTCAGTGCTTCCATTTCCCCTGTGGGCCCGCCTTACAGAGCGTCCAGCAGAATGGCTCCATCTACATCCATGTCTACTTCACCAAGAGCGGCTTCCACCCAGACCCCCGGCAGAAGGCCCTGTACCGCCGGCTCGCCACCGTCCACATGTCACGGAGTAAGCACCCCCCGCCATGCGGTGGGCTCCCAGGGCAGGCAGGGCCCCGGGCTGGGGGAGGCTGGGACCGGCCGGCCAGAGGGCTCAGAGCAGAGACATCAAGGCTTCCCTGACGGGGGAGGGTGGGGCTCTGTGCGAGGCCAGGCCTGGTGGGAGCAGACACTCTGGAATGGTCTGTGGGTGAGCGACAGGAAGAGTAAGCAGGGGGAAACCGGGAGGACATCGGGGGCTTGTCTCCTGCATGATGTCTGCAACCGCGCCGACGGGCCTTGCACAGATCGCCACCCTTCGGGGGCCCGGCTCCCAGGTGGCCTGTTGGGGTGCTCTCGGGTCCATGTGCTGGGAGGGCCACGCAGCCAGATGAGGCCTCCCGTTCTGTCTGGCTGGTGCTGGCCGCTCACCAGGAGAATCCCGACTCCGTGGACAAAACCCAGGGACTCCAAGTGACCCCGAGAAGTCCAGGGTGAGGGCTGGCCCCTTGGGACTTCCAGCATGGTCCAGCAGCGACCGGGGCTTTTCTCTGCCTAGGGCTTCGTCTTACATTTCAACTCTTCTTGCACATACGCGGGTTAAAATCCAAATAATTCCACATGACTGTGCAAGTCCTGTCTCCTGATCGCCTCTCCCCTTGGCTCCCACACCCCGCTGCTTTCAAGCCCTGGGAGCCGTTTCTCGGCTACTTAACCTCCAAAGTTCCCAGTAGCCGCGCGATGCCACAGTTTCTTGGTTTTTCAACTTTAGATATTTTTTCTTAGCTTCTTGCTCTGGAAGAGAAAGTCCTAGTAGGGGACTAGGACGCTGATTACGTTAACGTTCAGTGTTTAGGCGCTTTTCAGCGTGTGGCTTATTTGCCTCCCAGCCATGTGGTGGGCAGTTCTCTTCCCCATGCTGCCCAGCTTCTCATTTTGCACGCCCTTGATCGTGGTTGGCGTCTTTTCGCGCCCTCCTTGTGTCTTTGTCCTGGAGTCCACTGTCCCCCAACGCGCAGCCCTGTAGGATCTCACCGTACGTAGGTTTCAGCAGATCTAGAAACTCCATGGCTCCCTCACAAGGTTCCCCGCCCCTTCTTGTGAGTCTCGTGTGCCCGCCCACCTCGCTTTTACTTCATCGCGCCTGGGGATGCAGATCAGAGCCCTCCGGTTGTCCCGTGTGGGGCGCTGAGAGCCATGCTTCTCCTCACGTGGGTTAGGTCTTTCCTAATTTTGGGGGACCCCAAAGGCTGATCTAATCTGTTCGTTGTCACCTGTACTAGGCAAAACAAAAAGTCGGTGACCCTGACTCAGTCTCCAAAACTGATTTGCAAAAGTCCCCTCGAGTGTGTGTGTGTGTCTGTGGAGCGTGTCTGTGGTGTCCGTTAGTGGGTGTGGCACGGGCAGAGGTGCACGGAGGGAGTGTGGCTTGCATGGGCAGACTCCACAGGTGTGGCCCTGCGAGTGGCATTTGTCGGGGACGCTGGGTTAGATGTGCCGGACACCTCTGAGGCTGCCTTGGACGTGGCCCAGGGCGGGGGTGGCTTGCTTGCCTTCCCTTTGCCCCTGATCATCGCCAGTGTTACTTCCTGGGGTTTTGCCTTTTGGTGAAATGGGATCTGTAGCAACGCGTGGCTGAGACCATAGTCATGGTCAGTGTGGCATGTGCTGGTGTGGGCTGCAAATGGCATCCATGGCTCATGGACCTGAGGAGCCCACCAGGACCCTCCAGGCCACCCCCAGCCTCACAGCTGGGGCCCTGTGGAGCAGGGACTGGGTGAGGGGGACTCGGAGCTGGCCACATGTCAAGTCCGGGGGGAGAACAAGCCCCCTCTGTCTCTGTCCCCAGAGGGCTGGTGGGTTAGGGCATGGAGGAGCACGGTATCAGAGACCTAACAGCATAGTCCTTTATGTTTCCTAGTGGCCACTTAGTGTTAGTAATGACTTTATTGGGCTCAACGTGTTGTCATTTGAACCTGGAGTCAATGTAGAAAATTCGCAAGGTATCTTCTTCTTTGCCTTAAGTTTTGTTTTTGGTTTGTTTTTATTTTTTATTCTTGAGAGAGAGACAGAGCATGAATGGGAGAGGAGCAGAGAGAGAGGGAGGCACAAAATCTGAAGCAGGCTCCAGGCTCTGAGCTGTCAGCCCAGAGCCCACCTGGGGGCTCGAACTCATGAACTGTGAGATCACGACCTTGAGCCAAAGTGGGATGCTCAACTGGCTGAGCTGCCCAGCCGCCCGCCTTAAGAAACCAAGTGTGTGTTACGCACTCACGGCAGATCTTGGCCTGGCCCAGCCACGCTCTCCATGCCGGCAGCCTCCTGTGGCCAGTGACTGTGCTGGCTGGTGCGGTGCAGGAGCTGTAGCTGCGAGAAAAGGGGACTCTTGTCCCCACAGAATGCAGGCCCGTCCCCTGTTATAGGCCAGTCTGCATGCCACCAAGTCATAGAACGTTTGCCACCTGAGCCGAAGCCCCTCTCCTCCTGGGGCCGGGCCGGGCCTTCCCTGGACACGGCAGCAGGGCGCGTCCGCCTGGAAGGTTCCCTGCAGGAGGCCACCCTCGGCTGTTTCCTGCTCTCCCTGGATGTGGAGGCAAGGTCTCCAGCGAACGGACACAGTAGAAGCAGCAGGTGTGTCGATGTTAACAAGAGCAGCAGGTCCTGGGCCGAAACCACAGGCCAGTTTCCCAGAAGCCTTTTTGAACTTGAGCTCATGCAGAGAATCCAAAAGTCCCAAGCCCGGGTTCTGAGTGGGTGAGAGGGCTCCGGCCCTGTGGTCGGGGTTAACGTGACGGGCAGGGACGCTAGAGCAGGGGCCACAGCGGTCCTGCCAAGAAGCAGTGGTGTTTTGAACCCCGTTCTCCGGCGGAAGGACTGAAGCCTGAGGAGGTGACGGAGCTCACCAAGGTCCCTCAGGAAGACAGACCCAGGACGTGACCCCAGAGCCCCCACTCTTAGCCGGCTCCCTTTCCCATTTCCCCATCTGGCCCTGGCCCTCAGGGGCAGGAGGGAGAAGTCATGGGAGGCGCAGGTTGCAGACGAGGAAGAGCCATAAAGTTCCAGGCCAGGGTGGAGGAGGGGAGACGGGGTGCCAGTGGGCACCGGCCTCCTCTTCCAGGCAGGGCGGCAGGGAGCCCAGAGCAAATGTGGCCTCTGCAAGAGGACGTGAAGTCCACTCCCGGCTGGGGATTCACAGCCCCACGTATGTCTCACATTGGTGGCTTGGGGTCCCCTCCAGAACTGTCCGTGGCCCCCCCGAGTGTGTAGCCGGGTCCCGCTAGTTGCCAGTCCTGGGGTTTGCAGACTGGATGAGGCAACAGACAAGCCAGCCAGAGGGGAGGCAAACATGGGGCCAGGGTAACCAGTGGAGGAGACGAGGGTGGTGAGGGGGGCGGCTGGACGGCCCCCCTGCAATTGGGGTGGGTGGGGAGGCGCGGGGAAGAAGGGTGTGCAACCAGGGACCTGAGGGTACGGGGGATGCCTGCTGGGGAGACAGCGGCACCTCCGGAGGCCCGGGTTGGCGGGTGCGAGGGGTGGGTGGGCGAAGGCAGGAGGTCAGTGGGGCCGCGGTGAGTGTGGCAGGCGCCCCGCTGCGGGAGCGGGAGGCTTCTTAGGTTCAGGAGCAGCTGGATGCGAGCTGATGCTTGGTTCAGAGGGGTCGCTCGTCGCCTTGTGGAGAGAAGGTCAGGAGTGGCCGCCAGGAGAAGCATGTGGCCTGGGGTGGGAGGTGCGTGCGGGGGGGGGGGGGGGGGGGGGGGGGGGGGGGGGGGGGGGGGGGGGGGGGGGGGGGGGGGGGGGGGGGGGGGGGGGGGGGGGGGGGGGGGGGGGGGGGGGGGGGGGGGGGGGGGGGGGGGGGGGGGGGGGGGGGGGGGCTGCCGATGGAGTGGATGGAGCGCATTCTGGAGAAGGGGGACTTCGGGTCTTGCCTGGGGCAGTATGACAACATTGGTGTCGCTGTGAGGTGGGGTGCCGGGCGATGGGGTTTGTTTGAGAGCATCGCTGAGGTTCTTCGGCTACTGCTTCTGTCCGTTGTGGGCCGGAGGCCAGGGAGCGGCTGTTGGGGACACGCAGGTCTGGCATCTGGTGCCAGCAGGTCTGATGTCCACCCTCTTTGCCCTGCCTCCCCTCCCCCAACAGTGATCAACAAGTACAAGCGCCGGCGATTTCAGAAAACCAAGAACCTGTTGACAGGAGAGACAGAAGCAGATCCAGAAATGATCAAGGTACACTTGAGCACAGCTGTGGGACCGTGGGGGGCGTCTGGCCCTTCGCAGCCCAGCAGCCAGCGCCCACAGGTTCCCCTCTGGCACTCCCACTGAGCCGCTGCGGGGGCTCGGCCGGGCCACCTCACGTCTCTGTGCCTCAGTTTCCTCTCTGGAAACCGAGTGAGGAACCGGAGCTCCCTCTCCAGCCAGGGAGGACTCCAGGCATAGCAGCCAATACCCGCGGAGTGAGCACTCCGCACATGCAACACGCGTGGCCTCACGTGCTTCCCACCAGCCCCGCCGGGGGTGGGGTCCTGACTCTGTTCCTGTGATCAGACCAGGAGACGTGCTGGCAGCATCACAGCCAGGCCCCAGAGCCCGGGCTGAGCCTGGCACGGAGTGGGCACCTGATGATGTAACCCTGGCGAGAGTTCTCCCCGGCAGGCTGGGGGTACTGGGGGTGTTAACCTGTGATGGGCATCAGGAGCCTCCCTTCTCCACAGGCTGGTCCCCAGTGGGAGGCCTGGTCCCCAAGCATGGAGGCTTCGTGTAGGTCCCACGGCCACACTGTTATGAGACTCCGCTTTGCAGCCTGGCACGTGACCCCAGGCACATCCTCAGGCCTGAGTCTCCTGCTCTGTTCGGTGGCTTCGGGGGGGTGGTCTGTAAAGGCCAGCATGGGGACCCTCTGGGGTGAGCTATTAGCCAGGGTCACCGCAATGGCTGCTCTTCTGCTGTCTCACATGTCACGGGAGCCCTCAGGAGGGAGCAGGCAGGTGCCTCTGGGGCCCACCTCCCAGCCCTGCCTCATCCCGTCTTCCCTAGAGGGCCGAGGACTATGGGCCCGTGGAAGTGATCTCCCACTGGCACCCCAACATCACCATCAACATCGTGGACGACCACACGCCGTGGGTGAAGGGCAGTGTGCCCCCTCCTCTGGACCAGTGTGAGCCCCCACCTGCCTCGGGCCCTCACCCAGCCTGCCTCCTTGCCTCCTGGCCCCCACTCCCTGAGTCCCCACCACCCCCAGCACTCCCCTTTCTCTTCTCTGTCCTGTGCCTCCTGGTCCCCCTGGCACTTACTGCCTATGTGCCACAACCGGTCCCCTGCAAGTCACATAGCCCATCATCTGGTGGACCCAGCTTGTGGGGGTGGGGGGGATGGCATCACCTAAAAACTCAGATTTCTGACTTCTTTCACAAAGCCGATGTGTGGGAGTCACGGGGCGGCCGTGGCCTGAGCTGAGCTGCAGCTGTCCCGTTCAGGTGTGGCCCGCCCGCCCGTTCTGCCCCACCCTTTCTGCCCTGTCCCCTGCACTGACGTCACGCAGCCCTTCGGCTCCTTGTGGTGTGGCCGGAAAGTGTCCCCTGTCAGAGGGGCCCAATCAGGTCCCTGTAGACACCTGAATTTGCCACCTTTGTTCTTGTTCTTGGATGGCGGGGGGCGGGGGGCGGGGAGGAGGGTCCCCCCACCCTCTTGGGTGCCGCTGGCCTCCAGCCCGGGCTGAGCAGTGCCCCTGCCTCATGTGCCCACAGATGTGAAGTTTGACGCCGTGAGTGGTGACTACTACCCCATCATCTACTTCAACGACTACTGGAACCTGCAGAAGGACTACTACCCCATCAACGAGAGCCTGGCCAGCCTGCCGCTCCGCGTCTCCTTCTGCCCGCTCTCGCTCTGGCGCTGGCAGCTCTACGCCGCCCAGAGCGCCAAGTCACCCTGGAGCTTCCTGGGCGATGAGCTGTATGAGCAGTCGGACGAGGAGCAGGACTCGGTGAAGGTGAGGGGGGCAGGGCGGGGTGGGGGCTTCCAGCACCTTCTGGGCTGCGGGAGGGGAGGGCAAAGGGAAGTGGCGGCCTGGGGACCTCCAGCCCAGACTCCCTGCCCAGGACCCCCTCTTGTGGCAGGCCCCGGCTGGCGCTGGGGCTCCTGTCTCGAGGCTTCTGTGGACCTTCTTGTCACAGCTTTTCTGTCAGCTCGGCCGGGCCTTCTGGATCTGGACCTGCGTTCCCCTGCCCCTCCCCTCCGCCACAGCCTGTCCCCTTGGCCCTGAGCTCCAACTCTCTCTGACTGTGTCCTGGAACATCTGTTGTTCGTTCCTACCTTTTTCCCCGCCTGTGTCCATGACCTAGAGACTCAGCGGCACCTCCCTGGACTTGTCTTTGGTGTTGAGTTGCTGGTCTTCAACCCAGCTGTCCCTTCATGTGTCTTGGTCACCCTGCCTCGCCCCATCACTGTCTACATCCCCCCCATCTGTAAAGCATTTGCCCGCCTCTCTGTGCCCACCTGCCCATCCTGAGCCACTCTCCTGCCTCAGGGCAGCCCCTGGGCTCCGGTCGTCTGGGGCCCAGGGAAGAGGAGCGGGGCTGGCTAATGACCGTGATGCAATGGTCACCCCAGGCAAGGGCACGACAGTGCTCACTGACATCTCCCCCCACCCCTAGGTTGCCCTCCTAGAGACCAACCCCTACCTGCTGGCACTCACCATCATCGTGTCCATCGTCCACAGTGTCTTTGAGTTCCTGGCCTTCAAGAACGGTAGGGTTGGGACCCTGGGGCCGATGAGAGGCCACAGGGGCTGGGGATAGGAGGGTGTGTGGTGGGCCCAGGGCCTCTTCCCCCTTCTTCCTCAGTCTCCATGGGTTCTCCCTCTACATGGGGTCTCTCAGCCCCACTCTCCAGAGCCCTGAGGAGCTGGGGACGGTAATGGCCCCAAAACTCCCAGCCCAGAAACTCCCAGCCAGCAGGTGTGGCACCAGGGAAGGAGCTGGCGTGCTGTGCCGGAAGAAGCCAGGCCGGCACCACCAGGGGGCTGGGGAACTCCAGGGCCGGGAGCAGGGAAGCCCCAGGGTTGCTCCTGCGACCCTGTACAGCCTCTCTTCCCTGGGGGAGGCCCCTCAAGGCTGCGTAGATGGGGCCCACCTCGGTGGCAAGGCAGCAGCCCTGTCCCCAGAAGGCCCGTAGGTTCCAAAGGCCAAAAAGGCTGATGGCCAGCATTTCAGGGAGGACAGGCCAGGTGCCAGGCACTGTTCTTAGTGCCCTCACCGTCCAGCCTGCTGAGTCTCCACGGCCCCAGCCCCACCAGGAAGCCTGTCGTCAGCTCTGTGTGTAGGAGTAGGTAGGTGGGGGCTCAGGGAGGCTAAGTAACTTGGCCATAATCACACAGCTGCCATGTGACAGAGCCAGAGTTTGGACCCAGGCAGGGGCTCCAGCATTGCTTTGTCCTCTAAGCCCTGGGGGTCCCTTCCTCCTCCCCAGAGAGCTGTAGTCTGGGGGGGCCTGCTGCCCCATAGCCTACCCAAGCAGCAGTCATGGGCATTAGCATCATTGAGACAGTACAGCCGTGACCGAGAGTTACCTTCTAGAAGTTTGTAACTTCCAAATTGGACAGAAGGTGGTGGCAACACTGGTAGCCGGGCCTGGGCACACCCTGGCCCACAGACTTCCTGCTGACTCCCAGCTGGCCGCCTCGGGTCCCTCTTCCTCCTGGGAGATGCGGGCACAGAGGGCACGGCCCCTCGCCCAAGGCCACTCAGCAGGGGGTGGGCCCTGGGCGCCTTTACTCCTCATGCTGGTCGCCTCCCTGGTCTGAGGTGGGACTCAGATCCACCCGCCTCCCAACAGGCCCCATCTCCACACCCGCTCTTCCCGGTCAGGCCTGGGGGGATTCTGTGAGTGTCCCCGGCATCTGATGGGGGCCAGGCGAGCATGCCAGAGCAGGGCAGCCGGCCTTGCATGCTGATGTGGAGCCAGCCCCGAGTGGGCCTGGGCCTGGCTCTGCTTCTGTGGGACGGGCACTGTGGCGGGTCAGCTCCCTGGGCTGCGGGGGGAGCCCTGCTCCTGCTCACTGTGGCCCCTGGGAGGCCAGGGCCCAGGGAGGGGCTGGCCTGGCCCTGTGGGTGGGGTCTGCGGAGCACTCGAAGGAGCTGGGGTTGAAGACCAGGGCCCAGGCCCTCGTCTACACCCCAGGTGTGTCTGAGGTCCCCCAGGGTTTAAGGGCAGTGGGCCGGAGGAGCCCATCTTGAAGTGTGTGTCCCAGAGCTTCCTGCCCAGGGTATGTAGCGTGGCACCAGGGTGGACAGCCTAGGTCTGGTGTCATGCAGACCCAGCTTCCGTCCAGATTCGGCCCGGCCAGGCCATGCGGCCTGAGGAATGTGGCTCCCCTGGCCAGCCTTAGCACCTGGCCTATGGCAGTGGTCACCGTCCCCATCAGACTGCACCCTGGGTGCGAGGAGGTGGTCGATTTAAGGACCACAGAGGTCCTGCCTGTCTGCCACTTTGGCAGAGACTTTACGGGGAGTGGAGGGTGATGTGCGCCCCTCCCCTCGGCCGAGCCGGCACCGCTCCGACATGTTGAGGGTCTGGGGATGAGGCCTGAGGGAGCTGCAGGAGGGACTTGGAGGCTCTGCAACCCCTTGGCTTCCCCCCAACTTTTGTGCGCAGACATCCAGTTTTGGAACAGCCGGCAGTCTCTGGAGGGCCTGTCGGTGCGCTCCGTCTTCTTCGGCGTTTTCCAGTCTTTCGTGGTCCTTCTCTACATCCTGGACAACGAGACCAACTTCGTGGTCCAGGTCAGCGTCTTCATCGGGGTCCTCATCGACCTCTGGAAGATCACCAAGGTCATGGACGTCCGGGTAAGGCTGGGCCACTGCATTCTTCTGGGGCCCACCAGGACTGGGAAGGGTGGTTGTCTGCGCTGGCCGGACCCTGGAGCTGGCCCCTGGGGGTTTCCCAGTGCCTGTGCACTCCCAGGACCAAGGGGATTTTCGCACCAGGGGAATTTTTGGGTCACACGTGGGACAGGGGAACTGGGAACAGTGAGGAAGGGTGGGGGTGGGGGCCAGCGTGGTTGCCGACCACGGCCTCCCTCCCCTCCCCGTCTGCAGCTGGACCGGGAGCACAAGGTGGCAGGACTCTTCCCCCGCCCGACCTTCAAAGACAAGTCCACGTACATCGAGTCCTCTACCAAAGTATATGACGATGTGAGTGTCGTCCACCGTGGGCCCCGGAGAGGGTCTCCAAGCACCCACACGCCTCCAGGGGACCCCGGAGACGGGCAGCGGGTGGGGGGTCGGGCCTCTGCCTACCAACTGACGGCGCCCTTCTTTATGGCCGGTGTCCCACCCTCCGGTGTTCCATGTCTGCCATGCATACTTCCTATCTGAGTCCAGAGTTCCCAGGGCCGCCTGGAAATTCCCCCGGCCTGGCCTGCCGGACCAGGTGTGGGTGGGTGAGGGCGGGGAGCTGGGTGCCAGCCCTGCCCTGCGCCCCGCAGATGGCGTTCCGGTACCTGTCGTGGATCCTCTTCCCACTCCTGGGCTGCTACGCCGTCTACAGCCTCCTGTACCTGGAGCACAAGGGCTGGTACTCGTGGGTCCTCAGCATGCTCTACGGCTTCCTGCTGACCTTCGGTGAGCGCCCGCGGCGCGCACCCAGCCCAGTGTGCGGGGACTTCTCCAGGGACAGGGACAACCCGGGGGAGGGAGGCACGCGAGAATCCCTGAGGGGTGCCTGGTCTGGCGTGGGGGTCAGTGAGGACTTCTGGGAGGCCACGCACAGGATCTTTCAGTATGTCCGTGTCCCCAGGGTCCCCCTTAGAGTAACTAGGCCAACGGGCGAGCGAGCTGGGGCACCAGGGAGGTGCCCCAGAGGGGCTGACGTAAAAGGGGCTTGGGGAGACCTCTACGGGGATGACGGGTAAACCGAGGCCTGCAAGCTGCCCCGGGGCAGGGTGAGGGCGCCTTAGGGAGATGTGTCTGGGCATGTGAGTGGTGAGGCGGGGTGGCAGGAGCGGAATGCGGAGGCAGGACTGGAGATGTGACCCGAAAGGTCGGGGGTCAGGACGCCCCATCGTCTGCTCACGGGCGTCCCTTTCCCCGTCCCCGCAGGCTTCATCACCATGACGCCCCAGCTCTTCATCAACTACAAGCTCAAGTCCGTGGCACACCTGCCCTGGCGCATGCTCACCTACAAGGCCCTCAACACCTTCATTGACGACCTGTTTGCCTTTGTCATCAAGATGCCTGTCATGTATCGGATCGGCTGCTTGCGGGACGGTGAGGTCCAGTGGGCGGGCGCCGCCAGAGCCGGCACGTGGGGGGGGGCCTGGTCTGAGGGGTGCCAGGCCCCCCTCACGCCACCCCCTCACCCCCCAGATGTGGTCTTCTTCATCTACCTCTACCAACGGTGGATCTACCGCGTCGACCCCACGCGGGTGAATGAGTTTGGCATGAGTGGTGAGGCGCCAACGGCAGCAGGGGCCCTCCCGCCCCCACCCACCCCGGCCCCTGCCACTACCACCGCTGCCGCTGCCACCGCCAGGGAGGAGGCCTCCACACCCCCGCCCGCCAAGCCCACCCAGGGGGCCAGCTCTGCCACCGAGCCCCAGGAAGCCCCTCCAAAGCCAGCAGAGGACAAGAAAAGGGATTAGCCGCCCCCAGTCCTCCTCTTCCGCTCCGGCTCCTGGTGACCACCATCCCCGCGGCCCCGGCCCCCTTGCCTCCCCTCCTTGTCGCCCTTTCCTTGGACAGATGGGGCCAGGGCGGCGGGAGGCCCCCCTCGGGCCGGAGCCCGGCGTGTGTTGCAGGGGCCAGGGCCGGCCGGGGCACGCTGTTTGTGGAGGCGCCGTCTGTCTGTATGTCCCTCTGTGTTTCTAGCCATCTCACCCTGCCAGCCCAGCACCATTGGGAATCATGGTGAAGCTGACGCGGCGCTGCCCAGGGGGGTGCCCCAGCAGGGGAGGGTGCGGCTGGGGCCCCTCTGTGGGATGCCTGCGGCCATCCGTCATCTTGTCCCTTGTCCCCCGGCCATGCCCCTCCTCCCAGACCGCCGCCCTTTAACACAGTCTGGATTTAATAAATTCATATGGGTGTTTAACTTAAACTCAGCGATCCCCCC
Organism: Suricata suricatta; assembly: GCF_006229205.1. Lineage (NCBI taxonomy): Eukaryota > Metazoa > Chordata > Mammalia > Carnivora > Herpestidae > Suricata > Suricata suricatta. Next base: position 48,392,699 of record NC_043715.1, read on the forward strand.
TCGTGCCTGCCTTCCTCTGCTGCCTCCAAGGGCAGCCCCGCCGGGGCATGAGGGAGCCCTGTGGAGCACAGGGCACAGCAAAGTGGGACACAGCGAGCCCCACGGCCGGCGCTTCCTCCCCCTTCTCCCCCTCCCAGCAGCCCTGCAAGGGGCTTGCGTAACTCCCCATTTCACAGGCGGGGAAGCTGCTTGCTGTGCCCTTACGGCACCTGTGTCCTCCCCCACGAGCTTGCATCTGGCTGTGCCCTCTGGTGGTCTCCTGACCTCAGGCTGCCAGGCAGGCCAGCCACAGAGGCCACCTCCTGAGTGATTCCCCGCCAGGCCTCCTCATTCAGGAGTCCCCTCACGTCCCCGGGCCTGTGAGCTCTCCCTGCCCGGGTCCTGGTAGAGGTACCGGGGTGAGTCCTCACTCAGGTGGTGTCCCTGGCTGCCGTGCTCCGTAGCTGTTGAGGTGACCTATGCCCCGAGGACCTGGCCAAGACGTTTTCCCAAGCGCCTGGTGTGGGCCTGTCAACCTACGTTACAGACTCGGACTCTAGAACTCCAGGAGTTCTGCACTCTGAAGCGTTGGGACCCCACACTTCCAGATTTGCTGTTTTGGGGGGTGACTGCATCAACACTGGGAGAGGAGGCCTGGGGCCGAGGCCACACGGGGCTGCACCGCCAGCCTCCCTGCGGAGCCAGGCAGGGGTCCGTGAGGTCCCCGGAAGTGTGCGCATGTGGGCAGTGGGCTCCCCCACGCCCCCGGCAGCCACAGACCCACAGCACTCCCTGCCCTGCCCTGCGCCATCCCAGGGTTGCCAGGCTGGGAGGAAGGCCGAAGCCCTCTGCTGGGCTTCTGCCCCACACTTCCAGGCGCTCAGGCCCCCTGGCCTCACCGCCCCCCACAGGCACATGCCCAAGCCTTTGGCAGGACCCAGCGGCCGTACCCCCTGCACTGAGTCCCACGTCTTCACTGCCTCTGAGACCACCGGCTCCAGGCTGTTCCCTGTTCTGTCCCTGCCCCTCCCGTTCCCCTCACGCGGCAGCCAGAGGGCTTCCCAAGGCTCAGACCTGGGCCTGCCTGTCCCCTGCTCAGAACCCGCCGTCGTGCCCAGTATGCTTGGGGAGAAGCGCCCAGGCCCATAACTAGTCAACGAGACCTTGAGGGGACAGGACTTAACCCCCATAGCCTCATCTCGCTTTTTATATTTTTGTTTTTTTTAAGATTGTATTTTCAAGTCATCTCTACACCCAGTGTGATTGAACTCACAACCCCCCGTTGCACGCTCCACCTACTGACTGACTGGACCAGCCAGGCGCCCCTTGTCACCCTTGCTTTAACTTGCCATGGTCTGTCTTCTGGCTCTAGACCCTGCTCTTTCCTTACATTCCCTCAGGCACACAACTCTTTATCTTACCCCAGGCATCCCCCACATTGCAGTTCCAGTATCTCTTCCTCCAGGAAGCCCTCCCTGACCTCCTAATCCAGGACCCCCAGCTCCCTGGGCTCTCATACCCCAGCCCTGCCCACTCTGGGTCATCACTGTCTGGGGACAGGTTATTCTCCACTGGACTGAGCCTTGTGAGTCCAGAGCCAGGGCTGTCCTGGTCACTGCTCTGTCTGTGGGAATGCTTGCCCAGCACATGTTTTGCAGCCCTGACTTCCACAGACGTACACATCCAGAACAGTGGACCTTGGCGGGGCTGGCATTAACACACTGGGGGACAGCCGGACATGCGGTCAGTCCACAGATCTTTCCTGAGCGCCTCCCTTGCACGGGGTGCTGAGCTGGGGGGTGGGGACAGGGTCCTGCTTACACAGCCCCAGGTCTGCCCTCGGGGTGCTCAGAGCCCAGCAGAAGCCCTGAGCCCTGAGGATTTCTGACCTGTGCTTTCAGTTATTCACCCAAAAACCAGTTAGGCCTGACGTTTACAAGGGGCAGGGGTGGGGTGGGTGGGGAGGAGAACCAAGTGGGCTCTTAGTCCTGTTATAGGAGCCACTATTTAATGTTTCTTATCACAAGCCAAACTCAAGTCTAAGGTTTGTATGCAGTTTGCTTCATCTATTAAATTTAATGCTACTCAATGTCTCCATCACTTGACAGGCCACATTGACCCTCATTCTCATTGCTTCTCCAGCGGTCACCCCAGCCTCCTTGTTCCTTGAACATGCCATGCATGTTCCCACCTCAGGGCCTTTGCACTTGCTGAGCACTCCGCCTCAAACACTTCCCTATACAGCCACAAAGATCCTTCACCATTTCGACTCTCTGCTCAAATGTCATCTCAGACCTTCCCTGAACTTCCTAACCCAAACAGTACCCTCCAAACTCAATCCATATATCCCGCTTTATTCCGTAATGCCACCATCATCACTAGATTTGCATTTACTTATCTATTTTATTTTTATTTTCTATTTTATTTATTTTTTAATGTCTTTTATTTATTTTTGAGAGACAGAGAGAGACAGCATGAGCAGGGGAGGGTCAGAGAGAGAGAGGGAGACACAGAATCCGAAGCAGGCTCCAGGCTCTGAGCTGTCAGCACAGAGCCGACGCGGGGCTCGAACCCACAAACTGTGAGATCATGACCTGAGCCGAAGCCAGCCGCTTAACCGACTGAGCCACCCAGGCGCCCCTTATTTTCTATTTTAGAGAGCAAGAGCACAAGCAGGGGAAAGGGGCAGAGGAAGAGACAGAGACAGAATGTTAAGCAGGCTCCATGCTCAGCACTGAGCCTGACACAGAGCTTGATCCCACGCCCCTTGGGATCATGACCTGAGCCCCAATCAAGAGTGGTCTACTGAACTGACTGAGCCCCCCAGATGCCCTGCTCATCTAGTTCTCCATCTGTCCTCCCCCACCTTTGTTTTCAGTTCCATGATGAGAGGGGCTTTTAGTTCTCATCTTCCTCGCTCTGTCCATCTGTTGGGACGGTGCTAGCGCATATGAGAGCTATCTGCAAGTGTCAACTATCTTCAGTATCTTATTAATCCCGACAGCCATCCTATTATAAGACCCATTTTACAGATGGGGAAACCGAGGCTCCTAGACAAAGTCAGTTGCCTGAGGTCACATTGCTGGTAAGTGGCAGACCTTGATTTGAACCCCAACAGCCTGATTCTGGACCCTTGAGTCATAACCTCTCTTCCAACGCTCTTGTCAAATGCAGGCTGCAGCCTCCCAGGCCAAATCCAGCCTTTTCCAGTGTTTTCGTGATTTGTACATTTTTAAGCAGTTGGGGAAAAAAATCTCAAGAAAAATACTGCATTTCACATGAGAGTTACACAAACCCCAAGTTTCGAAGCCCATAAAACAATGTTTTGTTGGGACCGGGCCGTGCTCATTGCTTCTGTGCTGTCTTTGGCTGTTTTTGTGGAAAAGGTTTGCTTGATACCTTCCTCCACGGCAACACTTGGGCTTCAGTTACCCGTATCACCTGAAGGCCCGAGGGCCACACGTCGAGACTGCTGTCTACCCTATCCCGCGTCCCATGCGGAGGCCTGGCATGGTGAGTGCTGTGACCTTGGTCCCCGGGGCAGGCCCTGGCACACAGCAGGGACTCAGTAAGTGTATGTCGAATGAATCAATGAGTCCGCAAGGGTAATGGAGAGGGAGAGAAGGGGTGGGAATCTGACATGAGCGGGCACAGGATGCCAAACCCTGGCAAGAGAGGACGTCATGGTCAACCAGTCATTCTCAGGGACAAACAGGGAAGGCCTAGGAATGTGACCTAACCAAATAGCTGCCCCTGTTTGAGCCTCAGTCTCCCTCTCTGCAGTAGTGGTAAACTGACCACATGCCTCTGAGGCTGGTGCAGGTTGTGAGGCATCCCTCCAGGTCAGCCCTTTGCTCAGGGGTCAGGCACACAGCTCAGTGCATACACTGGGGGCTCCGCGGTTTCCCTGCCCACAATGAGTTGCTGAGCCTCCGAGGTGAAAGTGTTCTGGGTTATTAGGAAACCTGAAGGGGCAATGGACAAAATAAAACATGCATCCATGCAATAAACATTTATTGGACACCTACTGTGTTCCAAGGGCTGTTCTAGACGCTGGAGTTAGAGCAAGAAACAAGACAGACACATCCTAAAACTGGCATTCTAGATTCAAATGTTTAAGAATCTTTGATCCCAATTTACTCTTGAAGAAACTGAGGCATAGAAAGGCTGCAGAGGTTTTCATAAAGATCGTTACTACCAATGGCAGCCAGAGCCCTGGCAACCTCCTGATCCCGAAGCTTCCCTTAGAGCCAGAAGCAGCAGGTTCAGCTCACGCTAGCAGACCTGGGGCACGGGCCTCAGTTTCCCGACTTGCTCCCGGGGTAGGACGTGAGTGGTCCCAGGCAAGCCTCAGTTGTCTCCGCCAGAGCATTGGGCAGCGGTGCTGACCCAGCCCCTCCCGTGCGCCCAGCCTCCTCTTCCCGGCCGGCCCCGCCCCCGCGGCCACGTGACGCGTGGGGGTTTTCCCGTTCCCCTAGCGTGACGTCACGATGGGGTGCAGGCCAATGGGCGCGCAGGCCGGCGGCGCCGGGGAATTCCGCCGCCCCGCCCCCGCCCGCCGCCCGCCCGGCCCGGCCCGGCGCCCCCCGCAGCCCCGGGCGCCGCGCGTCCAGCCCGGCCTGCGGCCCCAACCCCTGCGCCGCTCGCCCGACCCGCGGTCTTCCTCCGGACCGTGCCTTCTGGCCGCCCGGCCTGCCCGCGTGTGTATTTTGATCTGGGCCGGCCTACGGGCCGTCCGTCCCCACTGGTCGGGCCATGCCGAGTCGCCGCGTCGCCAGACCGTCCGCTGCGCCGGAGCTGGGGGCCTTGGGTAAGAGGGACCAGGGCTCAGGAGAGGAGTCTGGGGCGGGACTGGAGATGCAGGGGTTCTGAGGGGTCCTGGAGTAGTCTGGGGGTTCCTACAGGACTCTAGAGGCTTGGGGGGTCGAGGTTGAGGGTTCCGGGGACCCTGTATTAAAGGGAAGGAAGGAGGCAGAGGATAGTGACGGGGTCCAGCCCAAGGTAAGAGGGAGGTGTCCCACTACGGAGTGAGAAGGGGGCGGGGCCTGACCCTGAGGCAAAGCGGGGGGCGGGGCCAGACTCGGAGAAGGCGGAGCGGGAGCTGGTCCTGCGAAGCGGGGGCGTGGACAGACTCAGAGAGGGCGAAAATGAGGGTCCTCGCTCACCGAAGGGGGCGGGGCCTGACTGAGGGCAAGGAGGGGGCGGAGCCTAAGTCTAAGAAGGAAGCAGGGTCTTCTCAGAGTAAGGGGGCGGGGCCTGACTGCCAGCAAAAAGGGGGTGGTCCTGTTCCGAAAAAAGGAGGGCGGGGCCTGACTCGGAGAAGAAAGAGGGGCGGGGCCTGCCTCTGAAGAGAAGTGGCAGGGTCTGAGAGGGAAAAGGGGACTGGATGACCCTGAAAAAGTGAAGGAGCGAAAGGACGGAGCGGGGGCTTTCCTACTGCGGTTAAGGGCTCTTCCAGGCCCGCCCTTAAGAAAGTGAAGGAGCCGGCCTGAGAGTGGCGAAGGGTGGGGAGAATGACAGAAACTGGGGAATAAGTCCTTAAGTTGGAGAAGGAAGGAAGGCCAGACCCTGCCGGCAGTAAGGGAGAGGGGGCGTGATCCAAGGGGGCGGGGCCAGGAGAGGAATGGGATGGGGCCTGGGAGATTCTCTGGCCCTCCCACAGCATCTACATGATCTCCTGAGACATGCCTCCCTCCCTGCAGGGTCCACTGACCTCTCCTCGCTCTCGCTCGCCGTTTCCAGGACCACGGGTGAGCAGCCCTGCACAGTTCCGGCCTGCCTGCGCGCTCTGGACGGGGGAGGGGGGCGTCCTGTGGAGGTGGCACTGGGCACCCCTCTTGTCTGGGGTTTCGCCCAGGTCCACCTCAGCTTTGCTCTGACCACCTGTATCCACCCTCCACGGTCGAGGGGGCCCCAGATGCCCCTACCTCTCTGGTGATTAGGAGCCGGACAGGTAAAACTAACCACCCATTCATCCTCTAAGAGGAGTCCTCCGTAGAGATTTCTCCTGGCAGTGCAGAGGGTAATACTTACACACTGGTGCCATCCACCACCTCCTCACTGTGTGAATGCCTGCAAATCACTTCCCCTCTCTGGGCCTCAGTTTTCCTCATCTGTAAGATGGACATAATATCAGTGCCTCCCTTTTGGTCGGGGGAATTGAGAGAATTCAATGAGCTGATACAGGCAGACTTTCAAAGCAGTGTCTGGCTTTGAGTTCAGTAAGTGTTAACCGTTGATAACTGCTTTTACTATTATTGTTGTCGTTGTTGTTAGACAGCCTGTAACCATGATTCTTAAGCCTTTACGTTCATCAGTGTCAGGGAGCTTGTTAAAACAGATCGTCGGGCCCTACCTCTAGAGTGTCTGATTCAGTAGGTCTAGGATAGCAGCCCTGAGAGTTTGCATTTCTAGCAAGTTCCCAGAAAATGCTGAGAACCACTAGTCTGGACGGTCCCTCTGCCCGTGCAGTGCTGCCCAAGAAAACGCAGACTCATGGCTAAATGGCAACATCCTCTCTCCTAAAAATCTTCTGGCATTTCCAGGGCAGGGATTGAGTCCTGTCATTGTGAAAACTCAGTGGCCCTAGTGGACCGGGGCGGGGCCTCGGTCTGGAGGTACAATCTTGGCATGGACCTTTGGAGCATTGGGCCTGGCTGTGAAGGAGGCTCGTCGGCTTCTCTAACGGGTCTGAGAGTTAAGACAACCGTGAAAAGTGGGGCGTGGCACGGGGGACAGGTCCTGCCGGAGTACTGGTTCTGGGCGGGAACAAGGCTGAAGCTTTTCTGGCACAAGACCCAGGTCTACGGTTTCAAGTGAGGGTAACTGGTGACGTCCTCTCTTCGGTTAACATTCCCCGAGCGCCTGTTCCGTACCTGGTCCTGTGCTGGGCAGCGCTGGGGACTCAGTAGTGACTGAGACAGCCCTGACTCTGGCCTCACAGGTCCCCTCCCTAGATGTGGAGGCAGACATGTACGCAATAAATTAAATGTGGGATTGTAAAATATGATAAAGGCTCTGAAGAGGCCTCGGGGCCAGTGATCTCTAACAACAGGGTGAGGACCTAAATGCCAGGACAGAGTGGGAGGGAAAATGTCCCTCGTTCTAATGGGCTAGACACGTACTGGTTCCTGAGTATCCTTCGCGACAGGCCAGACATGTTCCCTACTCTGAGGCGCTCACAGTCCACAGGAGGAGACAGGTTTGAGTCTCTTAATGTAAAGTCATGTCAAATCCTAATCAGTGCCATGAAAATGATAAAACAAGGGTATGCCACTGTGAGTGACTGGAGCAAGGGACCAGGGGGCTCTCTTAGATAGCGTGGTCACACAAGACCCACCTAGTAAGTGACATTTGAGCAGGGACCTGAAGGAGGAAGGGGAGGCCACACAAAGAAATGGAGGAAGAGCGTTCCGGTAGAGAGCAGGCTGTGCTAAGGCCCTGAGGCAGGAAAGGCATGTGGCCCATCTTGGGTGTCCCTGAATGGTCTGCAGGTCTCTGTGGGAGGTTGAGGTGGGGTAGGGTGTTGTTTGAATTGAATAAGGAGAAGGTCCCAGTGTTTCCTGGCTGAAAGGGGATTTTTAATAATACTATTAGGTAAGCTTTATGGAGGGCCTAGAGCAGTCAGACACTGTGCTAAGCAATTTATTTCCCTGTGTGAGTGTGAGTCCTCCGTCTGAATCCTCATGTTCACACCTGGGATAGGAGCTCAGGCCTCATTTTTCAGAGGAAGACTCAGAGCTGTTGAGAGACTTGCCCAAGGCTACACAGTGAGTGACAGGTAGGATTCAGACCAACCTCTAGGTGACTCTGCACCCCATGCTGTGAAAGCGCGTCTTCCAGCCCCTCCTTCTTATATAGAGACTGATGGACCGAGGCCTGGAAAGGGAAAGCGGGTTACCCAAGTCCGTGAAAGAAGGTCTCCCACCACTTTATCCAGTCGCAGTCAGCATTTATGTCGTGCCTCTGACCGTGCGCTCTCGGTGCTTCCCACGTGTTAGCTCATTTGATTTTCACCGCAGCCTAATGAGGTATTACTGTGTCCATTTTACAGATGAAGACACCAAGGGCCCAAAGGGGTTAAGTAATGGGCTCAAGTCCCCACAGTTAGCAAGCTGCACAGCAGGGGTTTGAGCTGAGGCAGTCCAGCTGGGCCTCAGTTTCCCCCTGTAGCCTGAGAGCTCCTGGAGGGCCCAAAGTCGAACTCATCTTGGGGTTCCCAGGTCGTCCAGCATAGATGCTTAAGAAAGTTTTGCGAGATGGAGGTTGGGCCCCGCCAGTGATCTCTGGCCTGTCCCTTCTTCTCTCCTCAGTGTCCCCATCTGCCAAGTGGGGGGGTGTCCTCCCCACCTTGCTGACCTCACAGATCACATGAGATAAGGGGAGCAGGTAAACTGCTTTCTGAGGAGCAAAGGTCTGGCTGCCAGGAGCCGCTCCCGAGAGTGGGAGAGGAGGAGGAGCAGGAGCAGGAGGAGGACAGGTCTGGCAGCAGGTGGGCGGGTATTGAGAAGTCTGTGGCCAGCAGCACACTGCCCTCCCTCAAGGCGTGAGCCCAGGCTGGCTTGCTCCCTCCGGCCTTCCCGTCCCCCACCCCGTCCTGTCTAGGGAATGATGGGAAGTGCGGCTGAGCTCCTCCACGGCCCCTTTCAGGACTGAGCTTCCCTGAGGCGGTGACAAAGGGCTTCCCCAGCATTACTGTTACTCCCCACTCAGGGGGCGAATCTGGGATGATGGACGGGCATTGCTGAGGGACTGGGCCCCGAAGCAGTGTGGGTGGGTGCCTGGAGGCGAAGGATCGACTTCCTTGGACCTTCAGATACTAGCCAGTGTAGAACCTGGGACCCTATGTGGCCTTTAGGGAGGGGACACTCCCACATGCTATTTAGAATCTTGGATGTTGAGTTTTTTCCCCAGTGATAAGACCTTTGGTTTCCTTGGATCCCCAACAATGCTTTATAATTCCTGACATAGATGTTTTCTCGAAGGCCCTTGAGGGTACCCTGACCCTGGGGCTCCGATATTGGGAGCTGAAGGGGAGGGGGTAGCCCAAAAGATAAGACAGGCGCTGAAGTTTGGTACCTCAGGGAGTCGGAGCCCAGTTTCCCAGGATGGAGGAAGGGGGAAAGGGAGGGGGGTTCCATGAGGGGATAGGGTTGGGAATCTGTCTTAAAAGATGAAAGTCTTGACCACTTTCTGGACCTCACTTTTCTCTCTCTTTCTCTTCCTTCCACAGATGAATTGGGTGAGTATCACAGGTCTGGGGGGAGGCCGAGGAGTCCCAAGAGCTCATAGTGGGGGGATCTTGGTCTTCCTTGCTGTTGGGCAAGGGGAGGGTCACAGCGTGCCTTCCAGGACTGCCAGGGGATTTTAGGGGTCAGGTTCCCAAGGTATTAGCAGTACTTGATACTTAGAGACGCCGCTGCACGTCAGCTGCCTTTCATGTTACCATTACTGTGCCTGTTGTTAATTCTTTCAGCGAGTTGTATCGAGCACCTGCCAAGTGCCAGGCACTGTTCTGGGCACTGGGGACTCAACCACAAACCAAACAAGGTCCCCACCCTCCTGGAGCTGACACTCTAGCGGAGCAGACAGTAGGGAAAGGAATAAATGAACAGGATCATGTCTGATGGGGCTAAGGGCTGTGAAGGAAATCACACGAAGAGGAACAGATGGGAAGACACACAGTAGATTGACCCCTTCCTGAAGAGGTGACATTTGTGACCAGAAGGATGAGAAGCCAGTGAGGACCGAACGAGATAGGCAATATGGGGAGCAAGCACAGCCTCCCAAAGAAGGGCAGGCTTGCTGGGAGCAAGCAAGAAGAAAGAGCTAGGCAACAGTGGGGTGGAGGGAGGCCTAGATCCACAGGGGCCGGTCCATGCAGGGCTCTGGGGCAGGGGTCCGGAGGGGTCTGGGGTGTGGGTTTTTGGCGTGCGTGTGTGTGTGTTTCTGCAATGAGTAGAGTTTGGGTGGAGGTGGTGGTGGGGTTATACTGGGAAGATACTGACCTCGGCTGGATGGGAGATGGCGGCCACGGGAGGGGGGACAGGATTGGACATGAGATACCTCTGGCTGTGTGTGGGAGAGAGGCCGGAGGCAGTGAGGTGGTGGCGAACAGGAGCAGTGGTTCAGAGGGGAGACCCTGAGGGTGGACCAGGATGGAGGCAGGGGTGTGGGGAGAGGTGTAAATATGTAGTTGAGGCAAGAGGCAGAGAAGTTCAAGGACGGGACACAGATGTGGGTGGCGAGCAGCCCCAAAGATGTGCACCCTTGCGGCTTGACTGAGCACTTGGATGCTAGTGCTGCTGAGCTGGGACCGGCTGGGGCAGGGCGGCTGTTATTAAACGGGTGAGATGGAGGCAGGGACACCTGTTACCTGGCCCTACCTTTATCCAGGTGAGTGGTGATGGAGACCTGAATTCAGGTGCTATTAGAGAGGGGCGTGGACATGAGCGTGCAGGAGAAGGAGAAACCGGGCAGGCCCCCAGGTTTCTGGCTCCAAGAACTGGGAAGCTGTTTGCAAGGAGGGGTAGGGGCTTTTTTTGTGTATGGGGCCAAGGCCTCTGCACTTTGCCCACAAGAAATATGCTTTATTTTATCTTATTTTTTTTAAATATTTTATTTATTTTTGAGAGAGAGAAAGACAGGGTGTGAGCAGGGGAGGGGCAGAGAGAGGGCCAGGGAGACACAGAATCCGAAGCAGGCTCCCAGTGCTGAGCTGTCAGCACAGAGCCGGTCAGGGGGCTCGAACTCATGATGAACTGTGAGATCATGACCCCACCCGAAGTGGGAGTTCCACCGACTGAGCCACCGGGGCGCCCCACGAAATAGGTTTTGAAGAAATGAATGGAGTAGGGAAGGAGGGGCGGCGCAGGGCGGCGGCGGGTGGGCGGGTCATCAGGCCTTTCCCTTTATAATCAGCGTCACCCCCAGTGTTTGCTTCTCCCGCAGAGATCATCGACGAGTACATCAAGGAGAACGGCTTCGGCCTGGAGGGGGCGCCGCCGGGCCCGGGCGAGGCGCAGCCGCGCCTGGTGTCTCGCGGGGCCGCCTCCCTGAGC
>NC_043715.1:48403837-48428342 GCF_006229205.1 Suricata suricatta
CACCTGGTCATCACGGAGCAGCCCAAGCAGCGCGGCATGCGCTTCCGCTACGAGTGCGAGGGCCGCTCGGCCGGCAGCATCCTCGGGGAGAGCAGCACCGAGGCGAGCAAGACGCTGCCCGCCATCGAGGTGGGGACCGGGGACCGGGCTGGGGTCTCGCGGCGCCCCGCCCCCGGGATTCGCGGCCGTGGGTTTCGCGCGTGCTTTCCGGGGGTTCCTCGCCCTGCCGTCGCTGTTGTTGGAGCGGATCAGAGTATCCCCTGGTCCCAGATTCAAAAGGAGGTTCCAAACGGGGCCTCCTTCCTGGCAGTGGGCAGTGTTGATGGAAATTCTCATGGGCGTGCAAGGGCAGGGCCACCTCCGGGTCCACAAGGGAGGTCGTAATAATGACAGTGGCCAAGTTTGGATGAATCCCCGTTCTGCCCTTTACTAGCCGTGCGGCCTCGGGCTGGTTATTCAGTCCCTCTGTGCCTCAGTTTCCTTCTCTACAAAATGGGGTAATAATAATAAGGAACCACCTGGGGTGGTGGGGAGGCGGGAATGGGTTAATTACACACGCCAAGGGCCTGCAACTTGATGTGTGCTCTGTAGAGAGGAACTGCTCGTCTATACTGGTGTTAGGATCATTGCCATCCATCGGGACTTACAGGCTTAGCCTTATGCCAGCCTCTGGGCAAAAAGAGGCATGTGCAAGGTTATCCCTTGCAGCCTTGGGTAAAGAAGTGGAAACTGCAGCCTTCATCAGCAAGGCACGGGGAAATGATCGCGTGAATGTCTACACGTTGGAATCCTACGCAGCCATGACAAGTATATGTGTCTGTGTGTCTGTGCCAATAAATATAAACACATGCAGTTAGTTAACACAGAACAAGTTTTAAATGAAGCCCTCCCTTACCATACTGATGTGAAACCATCTCCAAGGTATATGAATAAAACACCCCAGCAAAAGTCACAGATTCTTTGTAGGGGATGGATTATACTACCTTTTGTGTTAAGCAGAGAAGGTACTAAGGCACCTAGGTGGCTCAACGGGTTGAGCGGGCGGACTTCAGCTCAAGTCATGATCTCACGGCTTGTGGGTTTGAGCCTCGCATCAAGTTCTGTGCTGACAGCTCACAGCCTGCAGCCTGCATCAGATTCTGTGTCTCCTTCTCTCTCTGCTCCTCCCCAGTTCACTCTCAGTCTCTCTCAAGAGTATGTAAATATTTTAAAAATTCTTTTAAAGAGGGAAAAATAAGATTCTACATTTGTGTTTGTTACATGCATCTTTATTTTGTTTTAAAGATTTATTTTTATTACTTTTTAAAATCTTTTTTTTTTTTTTTGAGACAGAGGGCGCAAGTGAGCCAAGGGCAGAGAGAGGAAAGAATCCCACAAGGGGCAGAGAGGGAGAGAGAGGGAAGTAAAGCTCACCTGAAATGGGGCTCATCCAAAGAGGGGCTTGGGTTCACCGGAGGCGGGGCTCGAACTCTCCCCCTGCGGACTCAGGCACAGGAATCCAATCGTGAGATCGTGACCGGAGAGCCCACGTCCAGTGCTTAACCGACTGAGCCACCCAGCCGCCCCTGTTTTAAAGTTTTAAATCATATGGCTTAAGACTTTCAAAAAGGTAAAGGTTCATATTAATTTAACAAATTAAATTAAATTAAACAAAAACCTGCCACTCCTACCCCGAGGCTCCAGGTACCCCCCCCCCCACCAAGAGGTAACCATTCTTATCGAGGTCTCGTGTATCCTTCCGGAAGTAGTTTATGATTATACAGGCAAATATATAGATAGTATGTACACCCCCCACTTTGTGCATAGCAGGGAGCATAGTATAGATATAAACTGCACAGTGGGTTCTTTTTGCTTAAGAAGATGTCTTGGAGCTCAGCTAACCTCAGCCTGCCTAAAGCCGTCTCACTCTCTACCCCTGTCCCCCGTTGCATGGATGGGGGATAATGTATCACGCAGGTCCTGGGTAGCTGGGTCGTCTCCCATCTCCTAGTATAAGCAAAGCTGTAGAGAATGACTCTGTTCATCTGTTATTTCCTTCACGCCACTCAAATAGCTCCCGGGAGTGGACTTGCTGGTTGGTCTACGGTAATCTGATAGACATTGGCAAATTGCCCTCCCCGAGGTTGTGCCCATGACTGTTTCTCCCAACTGGTGTCTGTCTGAGCGGCATGGTCTCTTGCGTCTCCCCAGGGCAGAGCCCTCATGTGCTTCTAGATCTTTGTCCAAGTGCTTATTGAACCTGAGCTGTGATCAAATCACTCCAGGAGCCCCAGGTTCCGGCCCAAGCTACGGCGTGGCCTCTAGCCTCCTCCCTGGCCACCAGCTCGCAGTGTCCTCCAGATTTCCCCCGACAAGGGAGCCAGAAGGGCCCTGTTAAACTGCACGTCTGCTCTTCTGTCCCGCTCAGAACCCTCTCTTGGCTCCCCAGTGCCCCCAGGAGGAAGCCTCCCCTCCTTGAGCTGCTAAGGCTCCCACTCTCTGACCTCTGCCGCCCATTCCCACCAGTCCCTCCTCACTGCCCACCCTCCGGCCGCTAGGACTTTGCCCACAGCCCACTGACCGCCTTCACATGAGGCCTCCTGCTTCCCTACCCTTCTCCTTCAATGGGAATTTATACCCATAGGTTTATTTGGGTGATTAGCAGAGCAACCCTTTCCTTTCCCCTGCCTACAGGAAGCAGTCGACATAGTGGTTACAGATTTGGATTTGAGAGTCAGAAAGACGTGGGTTTGAATCTCACTAGCTGTGTGAATGGAGGTTAGTCCGGAGCTTCTGAACGGAGCTGAAGCTCCCCTAGTGGAGGCTCCCTTCACCCAGCTTGGTAGTTGTTATTTGGTTTGGCTCCAGGCATTGTGGCCAAAAGCAGCATCCAGGGCAGAACATTCTAGTAGAAAGAATGGTTTACTCTGAAACGTACATCCCATTGCTGGATTTTCAGGAATGGGGCAAGTGCAGGGCATAGAGAGATATTTTTATAGCCCCCTATTTATCGTTAAGGATGTTGTCTATGTTTCCAATTGACAGGGCACTTTATTTTCAACTTTACGTCTCGACTCTTTCTTTTGAAAAGTTAAAAACCCACATGTGATAGACAAGAACATTGCAGTGAATGTGACCTTTGCTGTATTTGCTTTGTCTTTCTCTCCCTATATACGGACATTTATAGAGGGAGGTTTAAAAGTAACTTGAAGGGGCGCCTGGGTGGCTCAGTTGGTTGAGCATCCAACTTTGGCTCAGGTCATGATCTCACAGTCTGTGGGTTCGAGCCCCACATCGGGTTCTGTGCTGACAGCTCAGAGCCTGGAGCCTGCTTCGGATTCTGTGTCTCCTTCTCTCTCTCTCTGACCCTCCCCCACTTACACTGTGTGTGTGTGTGTGTCTCTCTCTCAAAAATAAAAATTAAAAAATTAAAAAAAAAAAGACCAGTAAATATCCAACAACAGGGGACCACCTGGCTCTGAATCAGATTCTGGATTTTTATTCCCATCTTTCGGAGGAGGAAACCGAGGCTCAGAGAGGGGAAGTTACTTGCTCAGAGGCACACAGCAAGTGGACCGTAGTAATTACTAAGCATGCCTGTGTGCCAGGTGCTTCCTAATACCCATTTTATAGATAAAGGCAGAATAGAGAGGCTTATCATGCAGATGGCCAGTGACGGAGCCTGGATTTGGTGCCGCGGGTTCTGACTTAACTCCAAGGCCTCCTGCGACATCTTAGAAGCTTTCAGCCCTGCGGTTCTCCTGAGTCCTAAGACTGTTGACTCTGAGCTTTTCTGAATCTGAGCTGGTTAAATGAATGGCGTTTAATCCCATCTGACTCAGTGAAACTTGTGTACAATGTTACGTCTCTCTCCTCATAATCCCCCCAAGATCCATAACGCCCAACTTTTAACATGAAAGAGAAATAAAAGGAAAATAATGCAGCTTAATAAGAACCTTCATTTCAATATGCAAATGCTCAGGCACAGCCTCAGGGAATCCTAATGAAGGTGGCAGTCACTTGTGACCTCATTAGTGCAGGGGCCCTTAGGCAGCCTGACCCAGTCAGGTGGAGTTAGTGAATTAAAATGGCACGCCACCATCTTTGCAGCTGGTGATGGGATCCTACAAAGTGGCAAGCCCCCCCCACACCCCCCACACCCGTCTAAACAAAATCCAGTCTTCCCTCAGTTAACATGGTGGCCGCAGTCCTTGAAAATTCGGTGCAATTTTTTTTAATGTTTGTTTGTTTTTGAGAAAGAGAAAGAGACCGCGCATGAGCGGGGGAGGGACAGAGAGAAAGACCCAGAGTCCGAAGCAGGCTCCAGGCTCTGAGTCGTCAGCACAGAGCCTGATGCGGGGCTCGAACTCCCAAACCGCGAGATCATGACCTGAGCCGAAGTCGGATGCTCAATCAGTTGAACCACTCAGGTGCCCCCCCAAATTCAGAGTATTTTTTAAGTTATGAGGAAAAAGGACTGTATATGGAAAACAGCTCGATTCTGGCTGTGATCATTTCAAACAGGTTTGTCGCCGATGTGAACGTAGGCAGGATGATCGAAATCTTGCAGGACTTGTGCGGGACTGTCCCTGGCATGGCAGGCTCTGGCTACTTCTGTCTGTTGTGGGTCCCCAAACCGAGTCAACCCATGTCGCCCCCCAGTATCCCCAAATGCCCCCTAGAGGGCAGTACTCCCCCACAGAGACACATTCTTCCCTGGTCTCTTACAGGAAGGGCTTTAGAAGTCCAGAGCAGGCTTTCAGGTGACCCAGGAGAGCCAGGAGGGTTGAAGCGCCGTCTAAAGAGCTGGTTTCTTTTTTTTTTTTAATTTTTTATATTTATTTATTATTGAGAAACAGAGACACAGAGCATGAGCGGTGAGGGGCAGGGAGAGAGGCAGACACAGAATCTGAAGCAGGCTCTAGGCTTTGAGCTGTCAGCACAGAGCCCTATGCGGGGCTCGAACCCATGAAAGTGAGATCATGACCTGAGCTGAAGTCCAATGCTCAACCGACTGAGCCACCCAGGTGCCCCTAAAGAGCCGGTTTCTATCTGCTGCTGCCATGTCGCCGCCGAACAGGAATTCCAGCCCCAGTTGCCTCAAGTTCTGTTTTCTTGAAAGAGAATCTGGAAATTCGGGATAGCATGATGTTTCATGCTTTTTAAATGCAGGCACCAAATTTTTTCAGTTTTCCAAAATTGGAACAAAAATTATTTTAGTCTTTTTTTTGGTAGTTAAAAAATCTTTTTATTGAAGTATAATTTATTTTATTTTATTTTTAATGTTTATTTTTGAGAGAGAGACAGTGAGAGCCAGGGAGGGGCAGAGAAAGAGAGAGAGGGAGTCAGGGAGGGAGGGAGACACAGAATCCGAAGCAGGTTCCAGGCTCCGAACTGTCAGCACAGAGCCCGATGCAGGGCTCAAACTTACGAACTGTGAGATGATGACCTGAGCTGAAGTCAGACGCTTAACAGACTGAGCCAGGGCACCTGGGTGGCTCAGTCGGTTAAGCCTCCGACTTCGGCTCAGGTCAGATCTCATGTTCGTGGGTTCGAGCCCCGCGTCGGGCTCTGTGCTGACAGCTAGCTCAGAGCCTGGAGCCTGCTTCCAGTTCTGTGTCTTCTTCTCTCTCTGTCCCTTCCCCTCTCATGCTCCATCTCTCTCTGTATCAAAAATAAATAAAACATTAAAAAAAAAACAGACTGAGCCACCCAGGTGCCCTGAGGTATAATTTATATAAACAAAATTGTACATATTTAATGCATACATTTTGATGAGTTTGGATGAAACTTTTTCATTTTTAAAAATGTTTATTGTTTGTTTATTTTTGAGACAGACAGAGTGCGAGTGGGGGAGGGGCAGAGAGGGAGAGGGAGACACAGAATCTGAAGACAGGCTCCAGCTCCAGGTTCTGAGCTGTCAGCACAGAGCCTGACACGGGGGTGGAACCCATTAACCCTGAGATCATGACCGGAGCTGAAGTTGGACGCTCAACCAACTGAGCCTGAGCCCCCCAGGCACCCCCTCTTTTTTTTTTAAATCAAGTTACAATTGCTCGAATCTTGTGTGTGCAGCCCTGTACCTTTTCGCAGACATGTACACTGGGTCATTTTCCCAGCCAGGTCCATATGTATCATTTGTTCGATTATCACCGAAATATGAAGCCCGTCTTTTTTTTTTTTTTAGATTTTTAAAAATCTTTTTTATTTATTTTTGAGAGACAGAGCAAGCAGAGGAGGGTCAGAGAGAGAGGGAGACACATTATCCGAAGCAGGCTCCAGGCTCTGAGCTGTCAGCACAGAGCCCGACACGGGGCTCGAACCCACAAACTGTGAGATCATGACCTGAGCCGAAGCCGGACGCTCAAGCGACTGAGCCACCCAGGCGCCCCCGATGCCTGTTTTTTATTGTCTTTTACAACACTGATTTTTTTTGACCTGATGACCTACCATTTGGGCTCGTTGAAGGAATCACCATGAGCCTCAGGCGACGGACGTCTGGAGGGCTGTCACAGCAGCGATGTGGCACCTTCCCTGTGTGCCCCGTCAGGGTGCCCAGGTCATCGCGGCCCAGTGCCGGTGATACTGACCTGGATCACCAGATTTACATGGTGCCCGGGGGGGGGGGGGGGTCCCCTGTGAAGGAGCTTTTTCCCCTTGGTCATTTGTAAGTTCTCTGCGGGCCACACTTGGAGACCCTGTGTGCAACCAAATTTCTAAAACTCCTAGTGGCCAATCTGGGGGACAGACAGGCATCATGTGATGAGGCCCCCAGGCCACCGGGCGGAAGCCTTTGGTTTCGGATCCGGGAGGGGACTTAAGCAAAGCGCCTTCCATCATCCTGGCGGGGAGAAGGCTGGGGAGCTACCAGAGGAGGCCCCCGGGAGTGTGCAGGAGAGCAGGTGTCTGTGCTGGGGCCCCCAAAGTGGACCTGTCTCCCCGCAGCTCCGGGACTGTGCAGGGCTCCGGGAGGTGGAGGTGACCGCCTGCCTGGTGTGGAAGGACTGGCCTCACCGAGTGCACCCCCACAGCCTCGTGGGGAAAGACTGCACCGACGGCGTCTGCAGGGTGAGGCTCCGGCCTCATGTCAGCCCCCGGCACAGGTACTTGACCTCTGACCCCTAACCCTGTACCTCAGGATTTGGAGGGGCTGAAGATCGCCCAGAGAAACCTCGGGAAAAGGGGCCGCTTGGCCAGATTCTCTCCATTGCCTTTCCTAGATGGGGAGACTGAGGCCAGGCCTGGGGGTGTGTGGAGGGGCTTACCTAGGCCTGGCCCCCTGCCGCACACCCATTCACGCACAATCTATTTACCCCCATTTTGTAGAGGTGGAAGCTGAGGCCCGGGGAGGTGAAGGAGCCCAGGTAGCCGATGGCAAAGCTGGGGTGTGACCCCAGATCCGACTTAACTGCAAGGATCATTCTTTCTTTATAATTTATTTATTTATTTATTAATGAAATTTTTTTTTACATTTTATTTTTGAAAGACAGAGAGAGACAAAGTGTAAAGAGGGGAGGGGCAGAGAGAGAAAGAGACACAGAATCTGAAGCAGGCTCCAGGCTCTGAGCTAGCTGTCAGCACAGAGCCCGATGTGGGGCTTGAACCCATGAACCATGGGATCATGACTTGAGCCGAAGTCGGATGCTCAACCGACTGAGCCACCCAGGCGCCCCATCTTTTCCTTTATAATTTATAATAAATAAAAACTAAAAGTCTCGAAAACATTGTACAATGACAAATTAACTCCCTCATGACCTGAGCCAAAGTTGAACACTTAACCGACTGAGCCACCCAGGTGTCCTGAGAATTTTTTTAAATGATTATTTATTTTGAGGAAGAGAGAGAGAGATTGTGAGCAGGGGAGGTGCAGAGAGAGAGGGAGACACAGAATCTGAAGCAGGCTCCAGGGTCCGAGCTGTTAGCACAGAGCCCAACGCGGGGCTCGAACCCATGAACTGTGAGATCATGACCTGAGCCGAAGCCGGACGCTTAACCGACTGAGCCCCCCAGGTGCCCTGAGAATTTTTTTTAATGTTTATTTATTTTGACAAAGAGAAAGAGAGATTGTGAGCAGGGGAGGCGCAGAGAGAGAGGGAGACACCGAATCTGAAGCAGGCTCCAGGCTCCGAGCTGTCAGCACAGAGCCCGACGTGGGGCTTGAACTCATGAATCGCAAATTCCTGACCTGAGCCAAAGTTGGACTCTTAACCGACTGAGCCACCCAGGCACCCCATTTGTACCTCATTTTTATGTTCTAGTACATCTTGGAGATCAGTCCTCTAAGCATCTAGAGCTGCCCTGTCCTTTTTCCTGGCTGCATAGAATTCTGATGTACAGACGGACACAATTAATAGAGCAAATCCCCTGATCATGGACGCTTAGGCTGGTCCTGTCACTGACTGTGCTGTGACGCCTCACTTTACACATCTGTCATCTCTCTTCTAGGATCAATCCCTAGAAATGAAATTGCTGGCTCTAAGTCCACACAGGTGTACTTTGAGCGATTTATAAATTTACTGAAGGGCAAAAAAAAAAAAATCACATGTGAGCAGGGATAGTGTCTCTTGTTCCCGGTGGTGTCCCCCCCAGTACCTAGAATGCAGTAGTGCTGGCACACAGTAGGTGCTCAGGAAATTTCTGTGGCAGGAATGAACACTGCTGTATTGTCCTCTGATAGATAAATTGTTACAGCAGGTCCACATTCCCACCAGCCTGACAGGTGCCTGCTTTTTTTTTTTAATTTAAAAAAGTTTTTTTAATATTATATTTATTTTTGAGACAGAGAAAGAGCATGAGAGGGGGAGGGGCAGACAGACAGGGAGACACAGAATCTGAAGCGGGCTCCAGGCTCCGAGCCGTCAGCACAGAGCTGGACGCGGGGCTCAAACCCAAGAATGTGAGATCATGACCTGAGCCGAAGTCGGAGGCTTAACGGATGGAGCCGCCCAGGTGGAGAGCTTTATCCAACGTTTTGGTCCTTGCTGTGTCGATGAGTTTTTTAATACATTGGCATCATATCAGTTTCACCTTGTAGCATGCTCCCCCTGCAAGCAGGGGAGGGGCAGAGAGGGGGACAGAAGATCGGAAGCCCGGGCTCTGCGCTGACAGGCTGATAGCAGCGAGCCCGATGCGGGGCTCGAACTCAGGAGCTGTGAGCTCATGACCTGAGCTGAAATCGGAGGCTCAACCAAGTGAGCCCCCCGGGGGCCCCTGTAATTTGCAGTGTTCCTCCTATAAATGGGGTTGGCCAGTGTTTCCATGTCATGACGATGAGGTGCGTTTTCAGGTGCCCTCCAGAATCCCCAAGGCTCCTGAGAGGTTTAAGCCCCAGGCCCCCCCCCCCCCGGTGCTGGGGTCCCCGAGCCCCAAGCAGCATCTGTCAGAGTCCCCCTCTGGCTTTGGCCTCTAGCTGCCTCTTCACGAGCACCCCCTCCCGCCCCTCCTCCCCGCTCCCACTCAGCTTTAACAACCTGGGCATCCAGTGTGTGAGGAAGAAGGAGATCGAAGCCGCCATCGAGCGGAAGATTCAGCTGGGCATCGACCCCTACAGCGGTGAGTCCCCGGAGCCAGGCTGGCCGCCGTCCTCCTGAACGCCTTGTCCCCTCTGCCACCCGTCCCCTTACCTCACCTTCTCTGGAACCACCGTCTCCCCAGCCCCCCTCCCTTCCCTCTCCACCGTCTCCCCCCCAGAGTCTCCGCCCCCTTCCCTCAGCCCTCCCACCTCTCTCCTACAGCTGGGTCCCTGAAGAACCATCAAGAGGTGGACATGAACGTCGTGAGGATTTGCTTCCAGGCCTCATACAGGGACCCGCAGGGACAGATGCGCCGGATGGACCCTGTGCTGTCTGAGCCTGTCTATGACAAAAGTGAGTGTGGGGTGTTAGTGTCTGTTGGCCACAGGTACTGGCAAGCCCCACGTACAATGGCTTGAACCATTGTTCTTTATTTTTATTTATTTAAAAAAATTTTTTTAACATTTATTTATTTTTGAGAGACAGAGACAGATCATGGACAGGGGAGGGGCAGAGAGAGAGGGACACCCAGAATCGGAAGTAGGCTCCAGGCTGTGAGCTGTCCGCACAGAGCCTGACGTGGGGCTTGAACCCACGAACTGTGAGATCATGACCTGAGCCGAAGTGGGATGCTCAGCTGACTGAGCCCCCCAGGCGCCCCACATTGTTCTTTATTTTTGTGTGTCTCATTAAGTCTGTTCATGTTGATTCGGCTGCTCAGCAGTATTAGGGTGCTGGTTCAGCTCTGTGATTCCCTTGGTCACAAGCTGGCTGCCACAGCTCCAGGTATCATGTGTATCATGTCTGTGTTCACGGCATGGTGCGCAGTGTCACCCTGTATGGTGTGCAGGCTGTACACTGCCCAACTGCGGTGGTCAGCATTTATTAGGTAGCCTATGGAAATGAGGACTCTTAGTATTGTAAAATGCACAACCTGAACCACTGTACAAGGCAGTTCTAGGGGCAGCATGAGTAATAATACTTCTCTCTTTTATACAGAAAATAGTATATTCCCCGGAATCCACTCTGGTAGACTTCTGCTTATGTCTCATTGGCCAGAACTTGGTCTCATCACTGCCCCCAGTTGCAAGGGAGTCTGGGAAAGGGAGTTTTTAGGTTTTCCATCCTCGATGGAGGGATATATGGAAGAGGAGAATGGGAGTGGCTGTTAGGTTTTAGCAGCCTATTGGGACTACCACAAGCATCAAATGAGGAGGGATTTTTTTTAAGTTTAATTATTTTGACAGAGAGAGAGGGAGGGGCAGAGAGAGAATCCCAAACAGGCTCCATGCTGTCAGCACAGAGCCCGATGCAGGGCTCGATCTCACAAACCAGAAGATTGTGACCTGAGCCAAAACCAAGAGTCAGTCACTTAACTGACTGATCCACCCAGGCGCCCCCAAATGGGAGGGATATTAATCCAGTCAGGGCTTTTGTGGGGGCAAGTGATAGAATTCCAACTCAAATGAGCCGAAGAACATTTGTGCTGTTAACTCACAACTTCCAGATGTAGTAAGGTGCTTCAGGTCTGGCTGCATCCAGGTGTTCAGTGATATCATCAGGGACCTGTCACTTTCCAACTCTTGGTTCTACTTCCTCCAGCTTAGGGTCACTTTTGTCAGAGCCCTCTGGTTGTGGGAGCAAAATGACAGTATGCGGTCTGAGGCTTGGAGCCTCTCCCCTATGCCCAAGAAGAGCTTCTCTTCCCCAGTGGTTTTGGTTGGATTCTTGGGGCTTACTCATTGGCCTGGCTTTGGTCATGGGCTCCTCTAGGACCAATGGCCAGACGGAGGCAGTGCTTTAATTGGCCAGGTTTGGGGCATGTGATCTCGGCTGAGCTAAGGGGTGGGTTCAGCCCCATAAAACAGGTGCACACCTGACCGAAGGGTGCGGGGGCTGTTATGGTGAAGACACGCTGAGGGGCCGTTAACAGAAGGGGGAACAGGACTGCTGCTAGTCAGGCTAAACGAGGGTGACCGCTGCAGATTTCAGGCCACTACGCCTCCTCCAAGAATGGTCTCTGACCCCCGACCCGGCCGACTCTCCTCTGAGGTCCCACGGCCTCCCTTTTGGCGGGACACCGGGCCTCCGCCTGGAGGACTCATGACCCCTCGGTCCGAGCATCGTCTTTTCCGTGGACCACAGGCTCCTAGCAGATCCCTGGCTTCTCCATGGCCCAGGGCGGGCCCCCCACGGGGTACCTGCCAAAGGGCCTGGTGACCGCATTCTCACCTCTGCTTCCCTCCCTCTTCCTCTCGCGCTGTCCCAGAGTCCACGAACACGTCAGAGCTGCGGATCTGCCGGATTAACAAGGAGAGCGGGCCGTGCACAGGTGGCGAGGAGCTCTACCTGCTGTGCGACAAGGTGCAGAAAGGTGAGGGACCCGGGCCAGCGCCTGCCTGCTGGGGCGGAGTGGGGTCCGCTGGGGTGGCCAGGGAGCCGGGGGGCGGGGGGGAGGCGCTGGTGGGCCGGCCCGGGCCGCCGAGTCGCAGGATCCAGAACCCTGGTTTTGGAGTCCGGCCGAAACAATGAACTGGTTTGGTTGCTCCCAGAGCCGCTTGCTCACTCATTCATGCAGTGATGGAGGGGCGTGTGTGTGGCTCACGCCGGGTGCCAGGCGGTGCCAGCCCTGGGAGGCGCCAGGCAGGGCCGGCCCTGGGGGGTCCCA
This sequence comes from Suricata suricatta, assembly GCF_006229205.1. NCBI lineage: Eukaryota > Metazoa > Chordata > Mammalia > Carnivora > Herpestidae > Suricata > Suricata suricatta. Next base: position 48,415,997 of record NC_043715.1, read on the forward strand.
GGCAGTGCCAGGAGCGCCGCTGGGGGGCCATGGGCTCTGATAGTAATACCCTGGAGTTGCATAAATCCTTCATGAGGCTGTGATCGCGCTGCAGGAAGAGGAGAATGGGAGACCCACTGCCCCCATGTCTGTTCAAGACCCCTTTTTCAAATAGAGGGTTTCATAAAAAAAGATAGGCACCCACCGCCCGGCCTGGTTAGGGAGAGCTCTCCCTCCTGCTCTCTGCGACCTTTCTGTATCCTTTGCATTTTCTATCATGTGACTCTCTTATAAATAACATCACCCCCAACAGTAATAAAGAGCTAATATTTATCCTGCTCTTACTGTATGCCAAGCTCTCTTACAAGCATTTTGGGTTTGGCTTTGTTTAAAAAATTTTTTTTCTGTTTTTTTATTTATTTTTGAGAGACAGAGAGAGACAGCATGAGCAGGGGAGGCTCCGAGAGAGAGGGAGACACAGAATCTGAAACAGGCTCCAGGCTCTGAGCTAGCTGTCAGCACAGAGCCCAATGCGGGGCTCGAACCCACAAACTGTGAGATCATGACCTGAGACAAAGCCGGATGCTTAACTGACTGAGCCACCCAGGCGCCCCTGTTTTAATTTTTTAATGTTTATTTTTGAGAGACAGAACGTGAGTGGGGAGGGGTAAAGAGAGAGGGAGACACAGAACCTGAAACAGGCTCCAGGCTCTGAGCTGTCAGCACAGAGCCCTATGTGGGGCTTGAACCCACGAACCACGAGATCCTGACCTGAGCCAAAGTCGGACGCTTAACTGACTGAGCCACGCAGGCGCCCCTCTTACCAGTACTTTGTATGCATCACTTGCTAGATCATCTAACTGCCTAACAGTTCCTTGAGGTAGATCCAATCCTTACCCCTCTTTAATAGAGGAGGAACTGAAGGCACAGAAGGGTTAACTAGCTTGCACAAGGTCACACAGCTAGGCAGCTAGAGACCGGATATGAATCCACGTGGTCTGTGCTCCTAATCATTCTTCTGGGAGGAAACAGAAAAAAAGATAGAGACAGAGAGTTTAATCAATTTCAGGAAGATGGGGAAAACGTAGTGTTGGGAGAAAAACAATTCTGAGAAAGGAGAGGGTGTGGGTGCAGTTTTACTCAGTGGCGTCAGGGAAGACCACTCTTAGGGTATATCATGGGGCCCATGAGGGATCTGTGTGATTCTCTGGGGAAGAGTGATTCAGCAGAGGGAACAGCCAGTGCAAAGGCCCTGGGGTGGTAGCAGGTCTCATTGTTGGAGGACCAGCAAGGCCATTGGGGCAGGAAGGGAGCAGAGTGGGAGAGCCCGTCACAGCCTCAGGGCTCCCTCTCAATCCTTTTTCAGGTTGTGTGATTACTTAGGTAACATCTGTCTCCCCCACATAGGGCACGACCTAGGGCTGTCAGCTGCTGTGAGCAGCTGCGTCCCCAGAACTGTCCAGTCCAGAGTCAAGCACATATGCAGTTCTCAGGAAAAAACTTGGCCACCAGTTTCACTCTTTAAAAATTAAAAAAAAATTTTTAATGTTTATTTATTTTTGAGAGAGCACACACGAAGGTGGGGCGGGGCAGAGAGAGAGGGGACAGAGGATCCGAAGCTGGCTCCACGCTGATAGCGGCGAGCCCAACGTGGGGCTGGAACTCGTGAACTGTCAGATGACCTGAGCTAAAGTCAGACGCTTAGCCAACTGAGCAACCCAGGTGCCTCTTACTCTTTAAAAAAGTTTGGGGGCTCCTGGGTGACTCAGTCGGTTAAGCATGCAGCTTCGGCTCAGGTCAGGATCTCACGGTTTGTGAGTTCAAGCCCCGCATAGGGCTCTGTGCTGACAGCTCAGAGCCTGGAGCCTGTCTTCGGATTCTGTGTCTCCCTCTCTTTCTGACCCTCCCCTGCTCATGCTGTCTCTCTCTGTCTCTCAAAAATAAATTTAAAAGAATTTTTTAATTAAAAAAATAACTTTTTAATCTGTTTGGAAGTGTACAATTCAGTGGCATTTAGTAGAGTCACAATGGGGTGCCACCACCGCTATCTAGTTCCAGACATTGTCACGCTCTGTTATATTTTATAAGCAGTCACTCCGCATTCTTCCCTCCCCTAACCCCTGGCAACCATTCATCAGTTTATCTTGGTAGATTTCCCTCTCTGGACATTTCACGTAAGTGGAATCATGCAGCATGTGGCCTTTCATGTCTGACTTCTTTCACTTAGCTTAATGTTTGCAGGATTCACCCCTGTGGTAGTAAGTATCAGTGCTTTGTTCCTTTTTGTGACTGAGTGACACCCCCCTGTATAGATAGGTCGTTTATCCATTTATAAGTTGCTGGACATTTGGGTCGTTAATACCTTTTGGCTATTCTTTTTCATTAAACACTTTTTTATTTTTCTTTTAATTTTTTTAATGTTTATATTTATTTTTGAGAGACATAGACAGTGGGAGCAGGAGAAGGTCAGAGAGAGAAGGAGGCACAGAATCCGAAGCAGGCTCCAGGCTCTGTGAGCTGTCAGCACAGAGCCTGATGCAGGGCTCAAACCCACAGACCGTGAGATCATGACCTGAGCCGAAGCCAGACGCTTAACTAACTGAGCCACCCAGGGGCCCCTGAACACTTTTTTATTTTTTAAACACTTGAGTATTTTGTTTATTTTTTTGTAAATCTAGACTTCTTACCCTGTTTTTTTTAGAGAACGTGTGCACATTAGAGAGAGAGCATGAGAGCACGTGTGCAAGCATGGGAGGGAAGCGGGGGAGAGAGAGAATCCTAAGCAGGCTCCATGCTCAGCACAGAGCCTGATGCGGGTCTTGATCCCACAAGCTGGGATCGTGACCTGAGCTGAAATCAAGAGTTGGATGCTCAGCTGACTGAGCCACCCAGGCGCCCCTTTAATTATTTTTATTTTTTTAAACAGAGAGAGAGAGATTGAGAAGGCGTGAGCAGGAAAGGGGCAGAGAGAGAAAGAGAAAATCCCAAGTGGGCTCTGCAATGCAGAGTCTGATATGGGGCTTGATCCCACTATCCTGAGCCGATCAAGAGTCAGACTCTCAACTGAGCTACCCAAGTTCCCCACTCCTTTTGGCTATTAGGAGGTGTTGCTACGAACAGCCCAACTTTTATGTATACGTTTTTATGTACGAGCCCAAGAGTAGGATGTTCTTTTTTTTTTTCTTTTTTTTTAGCGTTTTATTTATTTTTGAGACAGAGAGAGACAGAGCATGAGAGGGGGAGGGGCAGAGAGAGAAGGAGACACAGAACCGGAAGCAGGCTCCAGGCTCTGAGCTAGCTGTCAGCACAGAGCCCGATGCGGGGCTCGAACCCACAAACGTGAGATCTGACCTGAGCTGAAGCCGGAGGCTCAACCACCTGAGCCACCCAGGCGCCCCTGGGATGTTCTTATAAAATGTTGAGTGAATGGGCAAATGGCAATTGACGGGCTCTCCGTGCTGGGCCCTTGTGCTTGGCAGTGTTGGGACACAGCAGTGACAGAGACAGCCCCGGCCTCTGCTCTCACAGCGCTCCAGGATCAGTGGGGGGATAGGAAAACGAACACAAATTCCAAATGTGAGTTATTCTGAGACGGAAGAAGACCACTAAGACTGAACAAGAAGACCAGACATGGTCTGGGCACCATGGAGGGCTTCCCAGAGGAGGTGATATTTGAGCCAAGATCCGAGGAATGGCAGGGAGATGGTTAGGGCCCTGGGACTGGGGACCAGAGCAGGAAGACTGTTCCAGGTGTGCGCACATAACTAGAGGCAGATCAAGTCCAGGTCCGTTGTTCTTCCACGGGCCGGTCTTGGGCCGGTGACTTCACCACCCTCAGCCTCCATTTCCTCATCCCTAAAATGAGCTGGTGTTCGAATGAGACAGGATCTCAGCTATCCAAGAACTACACTGCAAAGAGTTAGCATTTATTGAGAACTTCTGAAGCTAATACTTTGCCTAATGCTAATGAAAGCAATCATACTTAAGGCAGACTGAGCACATTTACTTGGCGTGATTTAATTAATCCTCCTACCAACCCTGTGAGGTAGGTACTTTGACTTTGCTTCTGTTTAGGTGAGGAAACTAGGCCCAGAGAGATCAGGTTAGCACCGCTAGGCCCTTAGGAGCTCGTGGTGAAGAGCTCTAGCCCCCCTGGGTTCCCATCTTGACTCCGCCTCTTGTTGGCATTGTGACCTTGGACAGATGACTTCACCTCTCTGTGCCTTTGCTTCCTTCCTAAAGGTACTTTTTTTGCATAGCATTGTGTGTGACTTAGAGGCAGTCTGCGTGCATCCGATATATAGAAACCTCAGTAGATGGAATTAGCGTGATGAGCAATGCAATAAGACAAGAAAAATAAATTGCAGGCAGAATAGCTTCCTGACTCTTGACTATTCTGCTACCAGCTGTGTGATCTTGGCTAAGTCTCCTTACCCTTACAAGCATCAGTTTCCCCATATTTAAAGTGGCTCTGGGAGCCTGGGTGGCTCAGTTGGTTATGCATCTGACCTTGGCTCAGGTCATGATCTCTCAGTCCATGCATTTGAGCTGTGAGTTGGGCTCTGTGCTGACAGCTCAGAGCCTGGAGCCTGCTTTGGATCCTGTGTCTTCCTCTCTCTCTATCCCTCCCCTACTCGTGCTCTCTCTCTCTCTCTCTCTCTCAAAAATAAACATGAAAAAAAATTTTTAATGGCTGTGTAGAAAAATTAACATAGTCGATCTGAGACTATTATCCTTTGAAAGGCCTACTTAAAAGGTTGACCCTTGTCTGGCTTTTGGACACTTGGGTTTTGAGACCACTCCCGCCGTTCCCTGACCGGTAAGAGTGGCTCACTGTGTTTCAGCTGTGTGTATGGACAGCGTGGTTCATGCTGACCCCCTGCTTTGCCTCTGGGAGTCTGGAAATTTGATATGTGCCAGGCAGATGGTGCCTAGGGAACCAGCCCCAAAACAAACCCGGGGTGCCGAGTCTCCAGTGAGCTTCCCTGATAGACTGCATTTCACATGTGTTGTCCCAGTTTGCTACTGGGGGGAATTAGTGTGTCCTCTGTGACTCCACTGGGAGAGGACTCTTGGAAGCTTGTGACTGGTTTCCTCTGGGCTTGACTCCAGGCATCTTTTCCCTTTACTGAGGATGCACACTCTCTCCTTGCCGTAATAAATCATAGCCGGGGCGCCTGGGGGGCTCAGTCAGTTAAGCGTCCGGCTTCGGTTCAGGTCATGATTTCACGGTTCATGGGTTCGAGCCCCACATTGGACTCTGTGCTGACAGTTCAGAGCCTGGAGCCTGCTTCAGATTCTGTGTCTGCTTCTCTCTCTGCCCCTCCCCTGCTCATACTTGATCTCTCTCTCAAAAATAAATAAACATTAAAAATATTTTAAATTTATATATATACAAAATACTTAGTGATTAGCACACAGTAGGTGCTCAACAGGTTAGCTGCCACTATAATGAGTTTTATTCTTGAGACTATCAATATTGGAGGCACCTGGCTGGTTCAGCTGGTAGAGCATGGGACTCTTGGTCTCAGGGTCATGAGTTCAAGCCCCGCATTGGGCACGGAGCTCATTAAAAAAACCAAAACTGGAATTTATTTTTTTAAATTTTTTTAAAATAATTTTTTATTTATTTTTGATACAGAGAGAGACAGAGCATGAGAGGGGGAGGGGCAGAGAGAGGAGGAGACACAGAACCGGAAGCAGGCTCCAGGCTCTGAGCTAGCTGTCAGCACAGAGCCTGATGCGGGGCTCGAACCCACGAACGTGAGATCTGACCTGAGCCGAAGTCGGAGGCTTAACCAACTGAGCCACCCAGGCGCCCCAAAACTGGAATTTAAAAAAATCTTTAAAAATATCAACATTGATCTGGGGGGAGGCTGAATGGGCTGGGAGCCCAGTGGGCCAGTATCCTGGCTCAGCTGATGTCCCCACTTTCCCACCAGAGGATATATCGGTGGTGTTTAGCAGGGCCTCCTGGGAAGGCCGGGCAGACTTCTCCCAGGCCGACGTGCACCGTCAGATCGCCATTGTGTTCAAGACACCGCCCTATGAGGACCTGGAGATCGTGGAGCCCGTGACCGTGAACGTCTTCCTGCAGCGGCTCACCGACGGGGTCTGCAGTGAGCCTCTGCCCTTCACGTATCTGCCTCGGGACCACGGTAACCACTGCAGTCCAGGGTGACCCACTGCCCAGAGGCTGGAGGGGCCAGGGGAAGAGGCAGAAGTAGAATGCAGGCTCAGGACTGCATAGACTGGGGTTCCACTCCTGGGCCCACCACGTCCTGGTTTGGTGAACTTGGCCTCTCTGAACCTTAGCCTCCTGTGGAGATGGAACTAACAGTGCCTATCTGATGGCATTTGGGGGAGGGGATTTATCTCCCATGTCTGCGCATGCCTGACCCTGTAGCGGGTGATGCCAGGACACAGCAGTGATCAAGATAGCCTCACCCTTGCCCTTATAAGTGTCACAGTCCTTTAGTGGGGATTGTGAAATTGTTTAGGGGACTCGGGTCACTCAGAGCGGGCATCTGACCCAAGCTTGGGGATCACAGAAGGCTTCCTGGAGAAGGGGATGGCTGAGGACGTGAGGATGTCTGAGCGGTTCTCGAGGGAAGTGGTGGGAATTGGGAAATAGTGTTTCAAGCCCCTAGAGTAGCAAGTGCAAAGGTCCTGAGGCAGGATTATGCCTGGAATGTTCCAGGAACAACAAAGAGGCCAGTGTGGCTAGAGGTGGATTGGGTTTTTCATTCTGATTAGGATGCGGACACCTATTTGCATTAGTTGGCCAAGAACTGGAATAGCTCAATGCCTTCCTACAGGGTCTCTGTAATTATTCTTTATTATTGATGGATTCTGTTGCCCCTGGTATCTCCTGGACAGACAGCTACGGAGTGGACAAGAAGCGGAAACGGGGGATGCCGGACGTCCTTGGGGAGCTGAACAGCTCCGGTGTGTCCCTCTGCCCCTTTCCACACCCATCTCCAGGTTCCCGGGAGGGGGAGGCTAAGTCCCAGGCTGGGGAGGAGGGACTGTGAGGGTCCAGAGGTCCTCATCTCTGCCTTTCCTTAGACCCCCACGGCATCGAGAGCAAACGGCGGAGGAAAAAGCCAGCCTTCCTGGACCACTTCCTGCCCAACCACGGCTCAGGTGGGTCACAGCTCAGGCGGGTCCCCGCTCTCTGAAGCAGGGTGAGGGTGCTTTTGATCTCTTCAGTTCCCACCCCTGGAAGAGCTCCCACAAGGCCAGTAACTCACCACTTAGGCACGAAGTAGAACGAATAAGAGTTCTGAGCATAGTCTGGACGCTCTGATTTCAGCTGGGCCATTTACTTGCTGTGTGACTGTCGCCAAGTTGCTCAACCTCTCAGAGTGCGAGGGGCTCCTCCGAAAAGTTTCACCACATACCTACCTCATTGGCCCTTTAGATTTTAGTGTATCTTTTAAGGTTTATTTATTTATGTTGAGAGAGCGAGAGCGAGTGGGGGAGGGGCAGAGAGAGAGGGAGAGAGAGAACCCCAAGTAGGCTCCACGCTCAGCACGGAGCCTGCCAGAAAGGCACACGCAGCCTCTTACCGGAGGTCACACACCTAGTCTGTGGTGAGGCGGGGGGCTGTGCGCGGCCATCTGTATGTGAAGGGGCAGCTGGGGGTGGATGGCAGAGCAAGTCAGCCCCTCACTGAGAGCCTCTCTGGCCCAGCCACCCTCTGGCCTGTTCTAACCCCTGCCTTCATCTCAACTCACATGCCAGCCTCCGCTTCCCGTGAACCGCAGCCCCGGCTGGCTGGCATCAGAAGCCTCCACCCTCACTGGCCAGCAGCTGTAAGAATACTGCCCCCAGTACCCCAAGCCCCCAGCCGACCGCCAACCACTCGGTCAGCTGAGCCTGGACCACTCCAGCCAGCCCCACCCCAGAGGTTTCAAGTGTCACCTGTGGTTGCCTCTACCCAGGGCACCTGGTAACCAGTGCCTCTAGAGCCCCGCCCATAGCAACCACCAATCCCAGCCTCTCACTAGCCACCTGCCATTCATCTGCCTCCTCCATCCCCCCCAAATTTCCCAGTGCCTAGAGCCCCCCTCTCCCATCCCTGGGGCAAAGCTGCTCTGGCGTGATAGTATGATGATTAGGAACACGGCCTCTGGAATCAGACGGAGTTTGAATTCTGAGGCTGAATTTAGCGACTGTGTGACTTCTTTGGATCTCATCTGTTGGATGGAAACTCTACCTCTTAAGGTCCTTTTTAGAATTTAGTGAGGTCATGTCACACAGTTAGGACTGTGGCTGGCACAGAGTTCATGCAAAGATCTTAAGAACTTGACAGAAATCAGGAACAGCACCTGCATTTGTTATGATCATGGTTAGCTGAGCTTACAGCAAAATCCAAATAAACAGAGGCTTTGAGAAGGTAGAACTTTATTTCTTTTCTCAGATACACATAGGTAAACAGTCCTGGGATGGTTTGGAGGCTGGATCATCAGAGACTCAAGCAAGCTCTTGCCATTTTCAATGCGCAGTTTCCATCTCATGGTCCACGGTGGCTGCCCCAGCTCCAGCCATCATGCCCACATCCATTGAGGAGAACTTAGTCACATGACCATGTGTAAGCTGTAAGGGAGGCTGCGAAATAAGAGTCCCAGTAGTTCTGGGTCTCTCTCTGAGATAGGCATTATATGCCTTTGCTGGTAACATTTGTCTTGATGCAAAGAGAGACTCTCCTATAATGACACATAATTTTACCTTCCAATGTGGGGACTGGTGATTTCTCATTTGGGTCTCCCATGTGTGGGGATTTTGCTTTTTGAGTTGTCTCTCTATTTGGAGGAGGGGGAGGAGCTTTCGAACCTCTTCAACTTTCTTATTTTTTGGAACAACTCCCCAGCACTGCAGGAGCCCCGTTTGAACCCTGATTCTACAACTCGCCAGCTTTGTGTGACTGACTTGTGTGGCCTCGTTTTGCTTATTAAAGGAGAATGGGGATAGCCCCTACCCCAAGGGTCGCCCTGGGATTCACGGAGGCCACAGTAATAATGCATTTAGCACTATCAGGGCATTTGAATTAGAACCTGGCCAGAAGTTGACCCTAAAGCCCACCCTGCTTCCTTCCCTCTTTCCATCCCCGCAGGCCCGTTCCTCCCGCCATCAGCCCTGCTGCCGGACACAGACTTCTTCCCTGGCCCCGTGTCCCTACCCGGCCTGGAGCCGCCAGGTGGGCCGGACCTCCTAGACGACAGCTTTGCCTACGATGACGCCGCAGCCCCCACACTCTTCACCATGCTGGACATGTTGCCCCCGGCGCCGCCCCTCGTCAGCGCTGTCGCGGGCAACGGGGCTGCAGGGCCCCCTGTTGGAGAGCCTTCCGGCCCCGAGCCAATGACGCTGGACTCGTACCAGGCCCCAGGCCCCGGGGACGGGGGCACTGCCAGTCTCGTAGGCAGTAACATGTTCCCCAACCAGTACCGCGAGGTCGGATTTGGGGGAGGGCTCTTGTCCCCGGGGCCTGAGGCCACGTAGCCCTGAGGTGCTGGAGGAGAGAGGCGCTGGGTGGGAGGGAAATAGGTAGAAGAGGCCCTGAAAACCCAACCTGGATGTCCAGCACCTCCATCCCCTTGGGCCACCCTTGGTCAGTCTTCCGACCTCCTCATCCTTTTGAATGGGGACATCTTCAGCGCTGGTGAGAAACTCCGTAGCACCGGTTTCCCCTGAGCCCATTCTACAAATGAGAAAACCGAGTCCGGAGAGGAAAAGGGGCTTGGATCCCACGCACCAGCTTGTAAAGCTGCCTCAGCCCCCCACGTGGGGGGCACCTTCTCCAGGCGGATCCTGGAGTGTACATATGGGAGAAGGGTGCAGATCCTCAGCTCTCCTTCCCCAAGCCCGAAGGTAGGGGGGGGGACGGGTTACGGGTTGTTTGTTTTGAGTCTTCCCAATAAAGATGAGTTTTTGAGCCTTGGGAGTCCGGTCTCTTCTCCGCTTGGGAAACACCCCTGGGGCAGTCACGCACGAATCCTCCTCCTCGGCCCCGCCTCTCGCGTCTCCAGCCTCCAGGCCCCGCCCCTCCCCTTCAGGGCCCGTCCTTCGCGCCGGCGGAAGCGCGCTGCGCCACGTCCCGTCCCTCCCCTGCGCGAGGCCTCCCACTTCCGCTTCCGGTGCGGGCCGCGCGCGAGCGCAGCGGTGGGAGGCGGCGACGAGCCGGTGAGTGCAGGCAGGGGGCCCCGACCTCCTGGCTTTCGGGCGGGCGTCCTCCCGGCGCCGCCCTCGTCTCGGTCTTTTCCCGGGGTGCTGTAAAGCCCCCGTTCAGCCGCAGTCCCGGGGGCTGCCGGTCCCGCACCCCCTCAGGCCTGCTGCGCCTCAGGCCTCGCCCCTGCCCCCGCGGCCGGCCAGAACTCGCCACAGGCCCCGCCCCCTTGTCAGAAACAGAACCCCGAACCCCGAGGCACCAACCGGGTCCTCGAGCCGCGTCCAAACCCTTGGGCTCCGCCTCTGCCTCCAAGCCTTGCCCCTCGGCTTAGCCCACCCCGCTCCGGTCTGCCAGCTCCGCCTCCGTCACGCTCTCAGATTTTCACCACCCCCCCGCCCCCGCCCCTCAGATGCCTAGTGTAGATCTCAGCCCGGCTCTGGGTTTTATTTACAGCGCTTTCCCCCCAACTCCCCCCTCCGCCCCCCAGCGTTGTCGTCTTTGGTCCACGCCCTTCACCTGCCCTCCGTCCCGCCCCCTGCACCCCTCCTCTGTTGCCAGTAAGTCTTCCTCGCCCGCGTTCCTGCCATGCCTCGTCCCCACGGTAGCCCCGTCTCTGCTCTTCCCAGTCCCGGGAGCTGCGGCCCCAGCTGTTCAGGGTCGGCCAGCAGACCTTACGTGAATGACTCCCTCCCAACATTCCAAAACCTTTCATATCTGATTGTAGCGCCCTGAACTCGGGATGCTCGCTCCAGAGCCAGCCTTGGAGGGGGTTTCAGGACGGCCCAGGGTGTTGGCTCCGAGTTGTCAGGGATGTGCTTCAAGCGTCTGGCGCGCCCTACTGCAGCCTCACCCCCACTGCCTGCAGCCGGGGTTCAGAATCGCTTCCGGCCCCGACTGGTTAGGCGACTTTGGGTCTGCCCGGATGGTTTTCGTTTTCGAAGGCCCCCTAACGCCCCCCGCTGTCCTCCCCCCAGGTCGAGTCCCCCAGCCCAGCCTCACCAAGATGTGGCACGAGGCTCGGAAGCATGAGCGGAAGCTTCGAGGCATGATGGTTGACTACAAGAAGAGGGCAGAGCGGAGGCGGGAGTACTATGAAAAGATTGTGAGTACCTGACCTTGACCTCCCCAGGAGGGAGCAGCCCCCGCCGTCCTGGTGAGGTCGGGGCTTGGAAGTCCGAGAGATGAGAGCCCATTATACCCAGGACAACAGTCGTTCCTAATTGCTGGCACAAACCAGAGGCTGTCTCTTGGTCATAGCACTCTGTATCATTTGGGGTGGCCTCGGGGTGCAGAGCAGGTGTTAGCGGGAAGGGGGGCGTCTTTGAAACACTCAGGGCGGCTGGCTAGAAGACCTCCTGAGCGCCGTCTTTCCGCCGTACCCGCAGTGCTCCGGAGAGCTCGGCCCTTCCTGAGGTTTGGCTCAGCCCCCCCAGGGGTGCCACCAGCATTCATCAGGGTCACCCTGGGTGCCACCTTCTCCTCTTTAATGCCTCCGTTGCTTGTGGAGACCACACTCCATCCTGGGACCTGAGAGGGCCTCTGCCAGCCTCTCAGCTTCATCCTTGAGCTGCTCCACTGGGCTTATTTCCATCTCTCACCACAGGGCGTTGTGCCTGTTATGTCTCCCTGGCTGTCTCACTCCTCCTTGCCCTTGAGACACCCCCTCCCCCAAGCTATGGCTCGTGTGTACTAGGTTCGGTTCTCCTGTTGGATGGAATTAACACAGGAGTTCTTGCTTACGACTTCATCACTGTCCTTGCCTCCTACCTCCTCTCCTGCCCTAATTCCTGCCCCCTTCAACCCATCCTCTTCAGCGGGGCTAGAGAGGTCTTTCTAAAGCACAAGGCTGACCCTGTGCTTTGCTTGCTCTGAACTCCTTTGTCCGTGGCTCCTTAGTGCTCTTGAGAGAAAGCCCAGGCTCCTCAACACAGCCTTCAAGCCTCTGTGTGCTCTGGCTTTTTAAATTTTTCTTTCTTTCTTTCTTTCTTTTCTTTTTTTTAATAACAGTTTATTGTCAAATTGGTTTCCATATAATACCCGGTGCTTCTCCCCACAAGTGCCCCCCACCATGACCATCACCCCCTTCCCTCCCTCCCCTTCCCCCTTCAGTTCACGGTTCGTTTTCAGTATTCAGTAGTCTCTCATGATTTGTGTCCCTCACTCCCCAGCTCTCTTTCCCCCTTCCCCTCCCCA